>NC_056627.2:81716036-82050536 GCF_002870075.4 Lactuca sativa | reverse complement strand
TGTATCAGCATCCATATTCCATAACTGTGTGTTTTTAACTCCATATTCCACAACTTTTGTCTTTTGGTGAAGAATTATACAATTATACAAATCAAATAAATGTAATCAATGATGATGAGTCGATCGTAATTCATATAAAATTGCAATTTATAAATTACAAACCTGTTGTAGATGATCACTTGGAAGCTGTCGCTGGGCTCATTGACGGCCGGAGGGAGACGGCGGCCGGCGGTGGCAGACAGCCGACGACTTGGCCGAACGACAGTCGGCGAATGGAGAAGGTAAAAAGCGGTGTCGATTTTTGATCAGGAAACGAAGCAGTTTAGCACAACAGCGAGGGGTATGAGCGTCGTTCCGTTTCTATTTTCCTTTCCTTTCCTTTTTTTTAATAATTGGATTGGGCTATTGATTAGTGAAAGTGGGGTAAGATGTTGGGCTGTTAAATATAAAATATATGGGCTGATGATAAATTTATTTTACCAAAAATAATTAGGTAGGTCTTTTTATAAATATTAGGTAGTTCCTATTTTTTTTTTTCTATATATTCTTGTTCAATTAAAAAAAAAGGTAGGTCCTAGGACCTACCTTACCGTATGCTAACTACGCCCCTACGTGTAACTCACTATTAAGTTTATAAATACCCATACAAAATCATCATCAAAATTACCTCCTCAACATATACTGTTCTTTTATACTTGATATACTCTATTCTTTCTAACTAGTCCAAGCTTCTTAAGCAATGGTACTTCAATTGCATCCTTTAACTTGTTAATTCTGGGTTTCACCTCTTTTGTACTCCTAACACTCGATGCATCAGAAACTCTATTCTTTCGTTTACTCCATCTTTAGCTTTTTTGGCCTCTTTCAGTGCATCCTGTCAATGTACAAGTAAATCAGTGGTAAGAAGTAAATATATATATTATCAACTGTCTAAAGGCCAGTAACTTCAAGAACATAAGATGAGCGAAAAAATAAATCATTTAACAGATATAGCTACCTCTCTTTGGCTCAATGCAGCTTCCTTCCTAGAAACACATTGAAATTGCATAGATTAGCGTTTTGGAGAAGGCAACAATAAAGAAAATACAATGGCACTAATGTATTTGATAAGATATTATTAACCTGCTTAACAATTTCGCTTCCAAAGATATTCCTTCACCAAGAGCAGCCACCTAAATGATATGTTGAAAGATTAAGAATGATGGCAAGTGGTGAGACACAACTACCAAGACCATATTAACTCAAGGAAAAACTAATAGCTAGTGAAGTGAATAAAAGAAGGGGCTCACATTTAAATAATAAATAGGGATATGAGTGTCATAACTCTTAAGTTCAAAATAGTGAAACGATTAGATTAGAGCATATTTATTATTTCAGTGGGAATAGGAAGTATGTAACCTTTTATAGTGGGAATAGGAAGTATGTAACCTTTTATATCCCAATATATGACAGACACAAAATAAGAAGAATATGGGTGTGCACCTGCTTCTCATGCTCCTTAACCCTCATCTCTACATCCTGACAACTTTCTTCAACAAACCTGAGCTGCACAATATAAATTAAACATTGAAGACCAAATATATATAAACAAAGAATACCATAATTAGAACCCACCTTCTCAAGGACATTGTCATTCTCTTCTTGTAGCATATCAAGCTGCATGAAATAGCACAAGTTAACGAATTGTACATCACTTAAGCTAAAACTGAAATTGAAGGGAACAAGAAAAGTAAAAATTTCACAGATGGTGGCAGATGAAACGCTGAGGAGAGAAGGAGACGATCAAGGGGTCACAGATGAAAACAAGATGAAAGATGGAAACCTAGGAGAAATTGAGAAATTGTTTGATGTTTTGAGAGAGAGAGAGAGAGAGAGAGAAAGATCAACGGAGAAATTGATCTCGAACCAGATGTGTGAAAAAAACCTAGAATTGCGATTTTCTTGAAATGTCACCTTGTGTTCAACTTGAGAAGCAACGAAAGGTGAGAAACCCAACTAAGAGCATCGTTTTTCTTGTAATGTTACCTTGTGTTCAACTTGAGAAGCTTCAGAAGGTGAGAAACCCTCGAATATGTTCAATTTATCATCAGATTCAAGGCTACCAGGTGCTTCATCCCCTTGTGTCGACTTTCTTTTGCGAGGTCGTCCGCGAGGTGAAGTTAGCCGGAGGAGAAGTAACCTAACTAACGTCGTCAGAGGAGACGTTGTTTGCAAGGTGAGGAAAGAGTCGATGATCGATTGTAGAGAATGTAGTGAGTGATTCAGTGAGTGTTTTGATTTTTGTTTAAAAAGCCCTAGGATATTTATGTACCTCGATTTTTGTAACGAGCGTGCGTTTCATTAAAATTAAAAGGCGACAGTTATATAGGACGCACATTTAATATAAAGCGCCCTCCGCATTTTTAATTTTTTTCTTTGAGACACTAATTTAAGGGCACGCTATAATGTGTGACCTAAATACTTCAATTTTTTGAAGAGATGACACCATTTTAAGGTCACACTCTTTTGCGTAACATAAATTACTGAGTGTCGTCGTTTGCGCGTCATAAAAGGGTCTTTTGTAGTAGTGTAGTCACCTGATGGTTTGCCACCTTTAGGTGACATCTAACATCATATTGATTTACAACCAGGAGCCCAGTTGCCTAATAGGCCACATTACAGAATGAGTCTCGGAGAGCATGAGGAGCTGGGACAAATGGTGGAGGAATTAATTTACAAAGGTCATGTTCGAGAGAGCATGAGCCCATGGGTTGTTCCTTCTTTGTTGACTCCTAGAAATGATGGTACTTGGTGTAATTGTGTTGATATTCGCTCCATCAATAAGATCACAGTGAGGTACATATTTCTAATTCCTCGAATTGATAACCTGTTTGACCAGATTAGCGGTGCCACTATCTTTAAAAAACTAGACTTGAAAAGTGGGTACTATCAGATTCAACTGAGACTTGGGGATGAGTGGAAGACTGCCTTCAAGACTCGTGAAGGATTGTATGAGTGGTTAGTGCTGCCTTTGGTTTATTAAATGCTCCTAGTACGTTTATGCGTGTGATGAACTAGTTGTTCAGACCCTTTATTGGTAAATTTTTAGTTGTTTATTTTGATGACATACTTATTTACAGTGCTACTTTTGGTGAGCATGTCTTCCATGTGAGGCAGGTCTTGACTGTACTTCGCCGATATAGTTTATATGTAGATGTGAAGAAATGTGTTTTCATGGTCCCAAAAGTCTTGATCTTGGGTTATGTTGTTTTTGGGGAAGGAATACAGGTGGACGAGTCTAAAGTAGCAGCTGTCAGACAATGGCCAACTCTAAATACCATAACTAAAGTTCGAAGCTTTCATGGTTTTGCTTCATTCTATAGTTGGTTTATTCCAAACTTAAGTTCTATATATGGCACCAATGATTGATTGTATGAGAGGAAAGACCTTTACTATGACCGAAGCAGCAAAATCAGTTTTCCAATTGGTAAAAGAGAAGCTTACTACAACACCAATTCTTATATTGCCAGATTTTTCTCAAGTTTTTGAATTACACACAGATGCTTCCAAGGTTGGGATTGAAGCAGCTCTAAGTCAAGGAGGATGACCGATTGCCTATTTTAGTGAGAAGTTGACGGGGACAAAGCTATGTTATAGCACTTATGATGTTGAGTTCTATATAGTGGTCCAAGCTGTAAAGCATTGGTGCCATTATCTGTTTCATAAGGAATTTGTTTTGTTTAAAGATCATGATTCTTTAAGACATATTCACTGTCATGATAAGGTGTCACACAAACATGGGAGGTGGATGTCGTTCTTGGAAAAATTCACTGTTGTGGTGACACATAAGTCTGGAATGTAGAACTGGGTGGCTGATGCATTAAGCCGGAGGAGTAATTTGCTAGTTACGATGGAGTTGGTGTGACGGGGTTGGATGTCTTCATGGAGCAGCTTACATTTGATCTTTATTTTTCTATTCTTCTGCAGGGTATACAATCTAGGCAGAGGTCTGATTTCCTGGTGCATGAAGGTTTCCTTTTCGAAGGGAATCAGTTGTGTATCCCTGATTCTAGCCTCCAACTTCAAATCATCAGGGAATTGAATGGTGAAGGCCATGTTGGGCGAGATCACACTTTACAGTTGATGCAATCATCTTATTTTTGGCCTACTATGCACAAGGAGGTAGATAAATATGTTAAACAGTGCCGAATCTATTAGCTGTCATAGGGTACATCCACCAATGTAGGACTTTATATGCCTTTGCCCATTTCATCACGACCTTGGGTGGATAGAAACATGGATTTTGTGTTGGGTTTACCACGTACTCAACGGGGCAATGATTCAATATTTATGGTTGTTGATCGTTTTTCTTTGATGGTGCACTTTATTCCTTGCTAAAAGACGACATATGCAGTTAATATAGCTCAGTTATTCTTTCGAGACGTCTACTATTTGCATGGATTGCCATCTTCTATTGTTTCAACTCGAGACACTAGGTTTTTGAGTCATTTTTGGCACTGCTTGTGGAAAATGGTGAACACTCAGCTCAATTTTAGTAGTGCATATCATCCTCAAGCGGATGACCAAATAGAACTTGTCAATCAATGACTCGGTAATCTTTTACGGTGTTTAGTGGGTGATCATGTGAAGGCCTGGGATCAGAAGCTTTGTCAAGCTGAGTTTGCTTATAATCATGCTATCAACCAAAGTACAAGATTTAGCCCATTCTAGGTGGTCTATTTTGTTCAGCTACAGGGACCACTTGATTTGATGTTGCTGCTTGTTTCAAAGAAAGTGCAGGATTTTGTTGAAGGATTGCATGATGTTCATAAGGCTATTGATGACAACTTGGTCCGAGCTAACACCAAGTACAAGCAACATGCAGATAAAAAAATGCAGAGTTGATTTTGATGTAGGTGACTTTGTTTAGGCTGTTTTAACTAAAGATTGTTTTTCGGTTGGTGAGTACAACAAGTTGTCAGCCAAGAACATTGGACCAGTGGAGATTGTGGAGAAGATCAATTCCAATCCTTATCGTCTACAGTTGCCAAGCTACATTTGTTGTTCCGATGCTTTCAATGTAAAACATTTTCTTCCTTATTATGAGGATTCTTCAGATGATGACCATGGTGCACATTCGAGGTCGAATTTTGTCTACCCAGGAAGGGATGATGTGGGACCTAGTGTGGAGTATCGGACCCTTGCATTCCTAGAGGCCCACGATCGTGTGACAAAAGGTGCTTCATGGAAATGGCCATAACTTTATCTACAGGGCTCCATTTTGAGCCTATGACCAGTCAAATTGAATCTTGGAGAAATGAGCATGTCTAGATAAGTTCCCGATGAGGACCTACCCATTTTAAGTCCAGAACTCACTCTCTAAATGGAGTTATGAACAATTTTGTTATCTTTCCTTAATTTTTGCGTTTTGTTTTTTAGTTTGTATTTGGCCCATGAACTTTTAAGATGCCGTTTTAATTTTTGCTTCTCATTTAACTTTTGCTGATGTAATTTGGATGGTTGATCATCAATTTTATGAACTTTCAATTTTCTCTCAGATTCTGTGAGTGTTAACCCAGATTTTAAAACCAATCCCTGGATATTCATAGAATCAACGTGGTTTTGAAGAGATTGTCAAGGTTATTCTTTTAGAATCAACATGTTCTTTCTTGGTTATCTTTATGTTGTTTTTGTATGCCACATCATAAAGCCTATATTTTCCTTTTCAACAAGCACTTCAAAGATTTTATCAACAACCCATCTATGATGTACACGAAGAGTCCTTCCAATTGATGTTCCCTTAAAAGTAACAAGTCCAATAGCTTTTGTGGATCTTTCCTCTGTACTGTTGATACACAATCTTTTGATGTCTTCCTTTTTTTTAACATTTTCTTGTGATTTTCAAGTAAACCCAAGCGGAAATTGACATGAACACCAGGCGTAATAATCGAATCAATGAGAATCATCAAGAACTTAGTATCAGCGTGTATTCTTGATAATGATTTAGACAGGGAAAAAGTCTTAAGGTGAATACAACTTTGAGGTTGGAGATATTAGGGAAGCTATGTAACAGTTACTGGAAAGTGAATCAGGTGGCATGAGGGTGATTGAAGCAGCGTGAAAGATCTCAATCGAAGAGAAACCTCTTGAATTGGAGAACAGGAAGTGATGATCAATTCCATGAGAAATGGTGAGAGAAAATGTAGATAAATGATTCCAACCAGAGTGAGAGATGATCAGCAATAAAACAAAGCATGAAATTAGCGTGAATGACACGTGAAGCTATAACTTATGTGCAGGCTAACCAGAATTTGGTTATTTCATGAAAATTTCAGCATGAGAACAATCGATGCAAGAACCTTCTTGAACTAATGAGACTGCAACGTGAGATTGAAATGTAACACTTGTCACTTGAGCTTGAAAAGATCATGCAAATTCGTTTGAATTTACAATAATGCCTTTACATGCATTCCTTTGCCATGTGACATATCCACGTAACTTACTTTCAGAAGTTGCCATCATTGATTCCTTTTTCTTTTGCTGAACAAACTCATCAACATGAGAGACCGATTAATGATAACCATCTTGAATCTTGTTATACTGTTGATGACGTTGATGAGAAGCTTTGAGATGTTGTCTGACAGTCTAAAATGGCTTTTGCAGAACATTCTTTCTTTTGAAGAATTCGAGAGAGAGAGAGAGAGAGAGAGAGAGAGAGAGAGAGAGAGAGAGAGAGAGAGAGAGAGAGAGAGAGAGAGAGAGAGAGAGAGAGAGAGAGAGAGAGAGACTTTGACCTTTTTTTATTTAGTTAACCCAAAAGTAAAATTAATTAAAAACTTTGAAAATAGATTTTTTTGTGTTAAACTATATAAAAAAGTAAAATTAATTAAAAACTTTGAAAAGAGATTTTTTTGTGTTAAACCATATAAAGCATGAAACACTTGACGTGAAGGAAAAAAAATATTAGCAGCATTTGACAACCCAATCTTTTCTCTTGGGAATAGTAACTAAAGAACGAGACTTTTCTGATAGCAGGAAACCATTTAACTGTTGGTTTTTGACAGGCTCTTCACAAGGTTCCTGCAGAAGAGAAGTCACAGGGGACAAAAGAAATTTTTACAGAAGGGTAATTTAGGCAAAGGTTTTGTGATGTATTATTCAACTGGAAGAGATGATTCCAAGCTACACAATGCCTAGGTATTTAAACCAATGAAAAATGCAGAAAAATAGGTAATACTAACTACTAGCTAGAGACCAGGTAAGACATTATTACGTGGCCTTGATTTATTCTTCCTAAACAAAAGAAACGTGCTTAATAATAAAACAACTTCTGAATTACTTCAACATTCTCCCCTTAATTCTGAATTGGCTTCATTCCAATTAGTTCTCGCATTTCTTCATGTTTTACTCTTGCCATTGACTTTGTGAGGATATCTGCCTTTTGTCTTGTGCCACACACATGACTTACTACAATCTCCCCTGTTTCAACACACTCTCTAATAAAGTGGTACCTCACATTAATGTGCTTACTACGCCCATGGAAGATTGGGTTTTTCATAAGGTCAAGGGCTGATCTGTTGTCAACAAGTAGTGTTACTGGTGGCACCTTTTGCCATGTTATTTCTGTGAGCAACCGACGAAGCCAAATTCCTTGACAAGCTGCCATAGTGGCAGCCATGAATTCAGCTTCACACGATGATAGGGCTACACTTGTTTGCTTCTGTGAGGTCCAAGTTACCAGATTCCCATTCATGTAGAATGCTTTTCCTCCTGTGCTCTTCCCATCTACCAAATCTTTTCCAAAGTCACTATCAGAATACCCTGTGAGGTTGACTTTATAGTCTCCTTTTGCATATGACAAGCCATAGTTTAGAGTACCCTTTATGTATCTGAGTATCCCCTTCACTGCTTGAAGATGTTTCACAGTTGGTTTCTCCATATAACAACTAACTGCACCAACTGCGTATGAGAGATCAGGGCGCGTGTGTGTAAGGTACATGAGTGATCCAACAATACTCCTGTATTCAGTGGGGTCAACGGGTTCTCCATCTTCATCTTTAGTCAGCCTTAGTTTGTGTTCCATTGGGCTTCTTGAGGCATTGCAGTTCATCATACGTGTCTTGTTTAGGATGTTCTTGGCATAAGACTCTTGCTTTAGAGTTATTCCAATATCTTGTTGGCTGACTTCGAACTTGGCTTTCATCTCCATCTTGAATTCGCTTACATCCTTTGGACAGTTACCAGTGACCAACAAATCATCGACATAGACACCTACTATTAGGATTTTTCCTTCTTTCTTTCTTGTGTACACAGAATATTCGTGATCGCATCTCGCAAATCCCAAGCTCTTTAGGTATTTGTTAAGACACATGTTCTAGGCCCTGTGTGCCTGCTTCAACCCATACAGGGCCTTGGATAGTTTGTAGACCTTCCCAGCTGCGTTTTGCTTCTCGAATCCTTCGGGTTGTGAGACGTATACTTCCTCTTCCAGTCTTCCATTCAAGAAGGCTGTTTTTACATCAAGATGGTGCACCCGCCATCCAATTGACCCTGCAAGAGCTAGAATTACACGAACGGTTTCAATCCTTGCCACCGGAGCGAAAACTTCCTCATAGTCGATCCCTTGTTTTTGCACGTACCCTTTCGCCACAACTCTTGCTTTATACTTTGAAGGAACTTTCACGATACTACCCTGAGCAACTTCTTCACTACATAGCCTTCTTCTACAGTTTCTCCTAGAGTGTGCATGGTGCTGACTACATTGGTTACCTTCGCGGCAAAATCGTCATCACTTTCTGTCTCTTTCATGATCATGGCCTCAAACTCAGCTTTCAAGGTCTGGACTCTTGCAGTCTTCACTCTATCTGCCCCTACAAACATCGTTCGCAGGGCTTCCCATGTTTCTTTGGCCGATTTCTTCTCAGATAGTGACATTACAAACTCCTCAGGAATCCCTTGGTAAATGACTGCTAGTGCCATCTTGTCCTTCTTTACCTCCACCACCGTGTTGGCTGTTCGAGGCTCAACAGCGTCCCATACACCATGGGCTTGCATGAACACGCGCATCTTGATTGCCCATGCCCCGTAATTACTCCTGGATAACATCTGATAGTGGAGGGAGATTTGCCCGTCTTTTTAACCATTGCCATTGCTTCCCGACATCTCTTCACGAGACTGACACTTGGGCATACACCAGGTTGGGCTCTGATACCACTTTGTTGGTTTTTGACAGGCTCTTCACAAGGTTCCTGCAAAAGAGAAGTAACAGGGGACAAAAGAAATTTTTACAGAGGGGTAATTTAGGCAAAGGTTTTGTGATGTATTATTCAACTGGAAGAGATGATTCCAACGTACACAATGCCTAGGTATTTAAACCAATGAAAAATGCAGAAAAATAGGGAATACTAACTACTAGCTAGATACCAGGTAAGACATTCTTACGTGGCCTTGATTTATTCTTCCTAAACAAAAGAAACATGCTTAATAATAAAACAACTTCTGAGTTACTTCAACATTGACAGCTTATATATAAAAGCATTAGCTTTATTGTGAGACAATGGTCCTTCTTGACAGGTCATAATCAACTCATTTTCTTGAATCGATCAAATAGCTTCTTCTTTCCATTCTTTCTTATCTAAACCGATGCAGCTCAGATATGAGGATAGCAATGCAGAACTTAACTTGAAATCACTTTGAATGCTTTTCAAAGAAAATTTAGTGGAGCACTACCTTCATCCATACAATCCACAGATAACCAAAACCTTAGAGTATGCTTCTTTTTGTTTCATTGTCACTAATTTTCATAGAATTGTCTAAGATGAAACCAATTAAACTTTCCGTTTATTTAGTGACAAGAACAAAAAAAAAAATCTCCATGCTTATCTCTTTCAGTAAATAAAGCATGTTTTAAAAATGGAGCTTTATCATGGACACACTATTTTTCAAAAGATCTAAAACTGATTTTGGATCATTTTGCTTGAACCTTTAAGAGAGCCCACAATATGGTAATTAAAAGTGGTGGTGAACGGAGATGTTGCATGAGGCTGATGGAGGTGATGTGTTGACTTTTACGAAAAGAAAATGACTGAAATACCCTTTCCTTGTAATAAGAATCATGCACATGACCAATATTTACACTGTACGAGAATTAAATTTAAGAGGGATGAGTATTTGCTTTGATCAAACATGAATCAGAACCTGCAACATTGTAGCTGTTGAATTTTTCTAACGAGACCAAGTAACCCTTGCATTCCATTTGAAATTTTGAAGGACTCAAAAGATGACTTGAAATTAAGAGACCATTCAGCTTTGCTCAGACATTTATTTCCAGCAGTGACTTTTAGATCTCACGCAACAGAGAGAAGAATAAGTAGGAGCGACAACATGTAGACAAAAATGCCCCTGTTATAAGAAATTCTTGCTAGAGCTACTTTTCAGACCTGATTTCCTTATTTCCTTTTCTTGTGAGCTTGTTGATGGGAGCTGAAGCTACCCATGAAAACCATATAAATATGTCACCTGTACCTTCCATAAACAATCCAAGCTTTGACAACCTGTTCGTCTTTTACTGATAGATAAAGAGCATCATCCATACTTTCATTAAGTAAACAGGAACTTGTCTTCAGTAAGGAAAACTTTTCTACTAAACACTTTAAGCACACATAACAATAGACTCAACCTATATATATATATATATATATATATATATATATATATATATATATATATATATATATATATATATATATATATATATATATATATATATATATATATATAAACACCTTTCAAACATTGTTTTAGTGAAAGAATCATATAATATAGATTATTTTAAAATTTTGTCTCTCTTATTCCTTTGAAATTAACAATCAACTTTAGGAACCCATTTGAAATTGGGTTTTGGAACATACCTCACTTCTTCTGAAGATTTTTGATCTAAGGTCGAACAATCAGCTTGAGGTTTCAGAACTCTCTTCTTCTTTGATGGGGACTTTTGATTAAAAAATCTTTTCTAACTCCATTTTTGGCTTTGTTTCAGGTTCAAAGAAGATTTCTTTCTAACCCAAACTTGCTTCATCTTCCTTGGATCTGAATATGACTTCTTTAGAACCCACACCTTCTTTGACTTAGTGTGATTCAACTTCCTTTTATTTGCGTGTGATGCCCTTTAAGAAGAGTTATTTAATCAAGAACATATGAAGATGGAGCTGAAGCATGAGTCTTGAAAGAGTGAGATGAAGTCTTCACATTTCAATATAGCTTGATAGTGTCAAAAGTCTTGTTATCTTGAACAAACATATCAGTGTGAATTGATTTGTCAGTGTGAACTGAAGTCGTCCCAGTGTGAGATGAAGTTAAGGACTATGAAAAGCTTGTTATTTCTCAGCGCGAAGCTTATCAACGTGAGGCTTGTTGGTGCAAGAGCTGATGTGATGTTCATTAGGTGAAAACTAGGTGAAGATGAACATTCTTCAGGTAGTTTCTTTTTCACACCAACTAATCTTCTCTTTAGGATGTGATATTTCTTTCTTCCTTTAAATTAGTTCCTTCTATAACACTTCAATATCTTCTTGATTATGATTGATGATTTTTCTTTCTGGTCTTGTTCAGCAATGAAGAACATAGATAGAGGAGCCTTTGGATCACACATTAGATATGGAAAAGATGATAAAGGACTTGCATTGATTGCTCTTTTTTTTTCAAACTATAATATTTTTCTTCTTCATCAAAGAACATTTGTATCTTTTTTGATCCTTCCACTTATGAATTCTTAGCCTCTGAGAAACAATATAAAGACCAAACATACCAGATACGGTTAGATAATACCAAAGATAAGAAAACATACCATACTCTCTCTTTTGAATGTCTGAAATACTCGTCATATTTGAACGATTGTATAAGATATCTTCTTTTTTTCTTTTTCTCCTTCTGATTTTCGAGTTTCTGAATAATGAATGAACTTTTGAATGTTCAACAGATCCTAGAACAAATGTTCTAGCCTGTTCTAATACTAATTGAAAGTCCCAAAGTTTTTGTAGATTCGTAGATCGAATAAAAACAAGAAAGAATAATAAAGGAAAATGAAGAAAACATAAGTATCACAAAGTTTTCTTTCACCAAAATAAGAGTTGTTTTCATAAAAAAAACGGATTTTTACAAAGACAATCACTAAAACAACAACATTAGGTTTACCCTAATGTTGAATATATACTAATATAATCTAGTGAATCCCTTCAATAAAGGGATCACATCTAATCTAAATATAAACTAAACATGTAAATAAGGAATGGATTAGATCAGATCTTCTACAGATTCGGATATCAGCACCACACATTAGACATTAACCAAAGGACAAGCTTCAAAGAGTCACGCTGATCAGCGTGCTAGCGTCAGCATCGGGAGATCAGCTTCAACTTCAACATATAGTATCATCAACGTATGAGTGTTCAGTGTATCACCTGATCAATGAGTCATTAGTGTATAACCATCAGCATCTAGACACACTAGTCAATCTTCAGTGGATGGTGTCTTCGTGCCTTTGGTGCTGATAGAGTCTTTAGTGTCTTTCAGTCATCAAGAGATATTCTTTAGTTTTTGATATATGAACTTCCATCAGCATATCTTCATATTAACTAACTAAATATAACTATAGTGTATATATTTTGCATCATTAGATCTATACAATTGAGTGACCCAACACATTCCATTCTCTCCTTAATTTTTTTCTTCATGAAACTTAACGATTCACTATGATATACCAAATATTGATTGGAGTAGTAGGTTATCATAGATGTAATATTATGCATATTTTAGGATAGTTTTTATTAGCATTTAGCATCATAATTTGTAGATTTGCATGTCATTAGCTTAAATAATGTTCAAATCACGTCATTTATCAGAATTCCCGTACTGCAAGTGTTTTGTGTCGTTTTCAGATAATTTGATTGGAGCAGTACTTTAGGAGCAGTTGGATGTATATTTGGGATCCTAAATGGAGTTAGAACTGAAAAAGGATGTTGATGAATTACTTGGAATACTTATACTGAAAAAAACGTGACCGAATCAAGCCAAAAAAACCAAATCTAATATCGCATTTTGGTATCTGTGATAGCATAAATGTGTCGAGGTTTTTGAAGGTCGAAAAAAATATCACCTAAGACAAAATTTGAAAAAAATGCAATCATAAGGAGAAATCTATGATCGCATTTTTTCGTCAAAGTTCAAAAAATGCCAAAAATAGCATCGTACTTCATTAAATGGTAGTTCAATGAAGTACATCCCACCTAATCAGATTCGAGGAGAGACAGTTCCAAACAACGAATAATTCTTCTGAAAGCGATTTCTAACACTTTTCAGTGAATTTGTAGATCTGAAGGCCATGAATCATCTCCTACACTTAGTTTAGCAATATTAATCAGCCGGTTTACCTTTTTATTAGTTATAATTTGTTTTTAACCATGTCTGGCTAAAACCCTAGTTTTCAGCTCTACAATAGACTAGTACTATTCATGTTATCAATTATCAGATTTGGTCTTCATTGTATGCTTCTATCTTGTTGTTTCAGTTTTGAATTTAATGAATATTTTATTTTAAATTCTTCTTAGTCTGATCACGTAGCTAGGGTTTTATCATTCAATTTAATCGGTTAATAAAATCCGTATTTTGTTCCTGTCACCTAGTAATAAGTAACAAGTACAAGATTGGTTCTATGTTGGGATTTAACTTTGCTATAAACTAAAATACCATATCTTTATGCTTCTAAGCTTGCGAGAAGCATTAAGTATAGCTGGGAATTTTACATAGATCTTAATGCAACCATTATGATCTTAATTAAGAGCTTGTTTAATTAGATAGTAAAAAGTTAGGGTTAACTGAAGAGCTTGTTTTGGTTAATTTAACTAGGTAAAAGAGATTATACTGGAGTTTGATAGTTTTTCTCAATACCAGCATATGTAGAACACACTCTGAATAACCAGATCTGCGTTGATTGCATGATTTGGAAAGTTGCATCAGAGCTGAATTCGTTTTTATTAATGAGATTTATTTAGTTTATTTTCACTACCATTTTAGGTTTTAGTTAATAATCAAAAGCCCTTTTTATATTCTTCTATTTTAATAACTACTATCTGCCTTATGCAAAAAGGCATTGGCCATTAGGTTGTGTCCCTAAGGATTTGACCCTGCTTCCCTGTGCTATCCATTAGTGCAACCAGCAGTGAAAATGTTATTTACTTACATCGCACGCGACAACGGTTTAAACAAATTGGTGTCATTTCAGGGGACACATTGCTTCTAATTGTTTTATGCCAAGAACCTTTCGTATAGGTACACCTCTAGTTTTTGATCCGTAAATTGAAAGAACTACAAGAAAACTAAAGAAAGAAGCAACAAAACAGAAACAATGAGCTAGTTTCTTTAGTTCATCCTCTTCAATACCTCCAAAAATTAGCACACCACAAGGTAGTCCCTTGTGGAACGAATCAGACCTGGCTTTCCTATTTTTCCCAAAATTGCTTTAAAACATACTCCCACCGCCATCTAAAAAATCTAAAACACCAAAACCTTCAAAATCTGAAAAATCAGCCATGAATGAAGCAGGAGAAGAAGCAGAAAAGACTCTCAAAGAATACACCACCTAAGAGGTCAATCATTAACCTCTCTGTATCACTTTTCTCGAAGCACAAAATTTTGAACTTAAATATGGGCTGATACATCATCTCCCTACGTTCAAAGGCTTGGAAAATGAAGATGCACATAAATCCCTCCAGGAATTTCTTGTGGTTTTTTCAAGAATGAAACCACACGCCATTACTAAAGACCAAATAAGTTAAGGGCATTCTACTTCTCACTTCAATATCCAGCAAGAGAATAGTTGTATGAGCTTCCATCTGGATCAATCACCACTTGGACAAAACTCGCAAAATTATAGATAAATATTTTCTAGAAACACAAGTTTTGAGTCTTTGTAGAGAAATCCTTGGTATCAAACAAGGAAGAAGAGAAACATTACACACTTACTAGGAGAGATTCAAAAAGTTGTTGGTTCGGTGGTCGCAACATAGGATGGGTGATTATCAGTTTTACATATGCTTAGAGCAGTACTGCATTTTTAGTTGCACCAAAATGTCTTCCCAAGACATCTTTCTAGCTTCTCCCTTGGGCATGGTATCAGCTAGTAGCTTCCACCAGCTTAATACAACAGTCTTCAATAGTGTAACCGCGAGAGCGGTCTTCTGTTTGTTGCTACAGTCGCAAATATCAAACATCATCTCCATCTCGGAGATCCAATCCATGACTTCCACCAGCGTTGGGCTTCCTGAAAGACTCAGTGTCTTGGATGACATGAAATCCTTGTATTTACATCCACATCCGTCGTTACCTCCATTGTGTTGGTTTATTTTAACCATGCGTGGCTCAGCTTGACTGACAGTCCGACTAAAGTTTCCTTCCTCTGACTGTTCAATGTTCAGTTCAAAATTGTATGATGGTAACAGTAGGTTCATCCCTATTCTGTTGAAGTAGACGCATTGTCTCTTCCATCTGGCGATCCAACATCATTTGTATCATCGCTTGTACTCCTACCGACGTGATTGTCTCGGGTGCAGCTGCTACCTCTGGTGCATGCTCAATCACTTGTGGCTTAGGTTGGCGGTTTCCATTAGCGTTTCCGATTCCTCTTCGGGTTCTTGCCATGTCTATCTATACACCAAAGTAGGTAAATTTAGATCTTTATTTACAATAGACTTTTAAATCCTCCTTGTCACTCCGAAAAGTTACATGCCAGTTTTAATACCGTAATCGAACGTTCAGAAATATAAACACATAAAGTTTCCAGAATTGGTCGCCAATAGACCATAGATCCGATCAAATAATAACATAATTCATTTAGCACATAAATGCAATTTAGGCGTCGTTCCTAAAATAAGCTAGTGCTCGTGTCTATATGTGACAACCGTCAAAATTCGAGTCGGTACTAGATTTGAATAAACTTAGTTGCACGTATAGGCACGACACATGCTAGACTTAGTCACTAGAACCTAAGTTATAACATACTAGAAACTTGGAAACAATTATAAATGAAGGATAGTGTACTTAGATTTCACATTGATATGTGAATACTACAACTACCTTAACTGTAACGACTATCCAAATATAGGCCATTCCTTGACTTGAACATCTTTGCATGAATCATATAGACACATCATGCACTTCACCTAGAAGTAGACATTAGGGCAGAGTCTCATAGAAACTTAAGTCAAAGTTGAAACTAGAACTAGTATACCTGATTCCTCAAATTCACTTGAATCTCAGAATCACTAAATAGAAATGCGAATAAACCGACAAAAACAAATTTCAAGCATTTTTATAACTAGAAAGAGTTATGAAACTCAAAAATAA
This sequence comes from Lactuca sativa, assembly GCF_002870075.4. Taxonomy (NCBI): domain Eukaryota; kingdom Viridiplantae; phylum Streptophyta; class Magnoliopsida; order Asterales; family Asteraceae; genus Lactuca; species Lactuca sativa. The sequence continues at coordinate 82,034,159 of NC_056627.2, read as the reverse complement.
TTTAAAGCCTCAAAAATTCGAATTATTTTGATATCCAAAGATTACAAACTCCTTAAAACCCTACAAGCCTTACAAACTCAAATTTATAAGGTTTAACAACAAGAAGTCTATAATTTTATTATGAATTTATTATACCAATTAAAATATTTAAATTAGGGAATATAATAAAGGAAAATATAACTTAATAAAAAAAATTATCCTAGATTTATAAGCTAAAAACAAAGGATTTTATGAAAATAAAATATAGACAAATGCATACTTTATAAAAACATGGAAAATTTTATACAAAAAATAATAATTAACAGGTTTATTTTTAAAGAAGTAAGAAAGAGGGAACCCGTATAAGTTCAAATTTTCGGCCATACCCTCCCCATTCCCAATATTAATCATTTTGATCATCCATTCACTCCACCTTCCACTTCTCTTTCTCTCTAAAATTTTCACTCCTCCTTCTCTCTAGAAGCAATATCATTAAGAGAGATTTTTACATTCGATTCTTCATGATCTCACATAAATCTTTGTATTTTGGTGGCCAATTTTGGTGGAGAGAAACCCTAAAGAGATGACGAGAGAGATTGGATATCTAGAGAGACATAATCTCTTTTCTCTCTCCTTTCTTCTCTCTAAAACCCCCTATTCTTTTCCCTCTTTCTAAATCATGAAATTTTGGCAGCAAGAATACCATTTTACTCAAAAATCTTCACCCTATGAAGTTGTTCTTCAAGGTAAACACAAATTCCCTTCATCCTCCTTCACATTCCTATCTAAAATTAAATGTTTTATTGCATTCTTCTTCTCCGTATACACTTTTCTTGAGATTATTCACATGAATGTTCATACATTTCGGTTTTGATGATAACGTTGGTAGGATTTCACTAAAAACAACACGCATGTTTCAAATGGTGAAGTCCCATGACCAAAAGCTTAGTGAAAATCAAGATAATGCACTTTTCTACAAGTTTTGGGGGAAAATCACCACATCCACCATGAATTTTCTTTCAAAAATGAATTTTGAACATTTCAAACTCATGCATGGTCTTCAAACCAACATGCATGTGATGATCTTCAAGCTTAGAGGCTAGATGATCAAAGTATGTTGTTAAAAAACTTTCAAAACAAACAATTTATTCACAATATCTAAAACTTCTTTTCTACTCAAATCTATTTTTTCTCAGTATCCAAACAACAAAATAAGATAATCTAGAAATTTTTAGAAAGTAATTCGTTTTTCTTGATCTATTGTAATTTTTGCAAGAAAATAGAGAAATAATTCATATAAAATACTTTTTATAGTCAACAAATTCTGGGAAATTTCTCGCACCACTTATACATTGATTAAATACTTTGCATGAATTTTCATGCATTTTATGACTGTTTTATGTTGATTTCAAATTTATTTTTATTGCAAAGAAATAAATAGTAAAATACTGTGATGCATGTACAAAACCGTATTTGATAATTTTAGAATCTTCTAGATATCATAAAGAACCTATGAAAAATTTTTATAGATTTTTCCATGAGAGTTTCTTATTTTTCCTGATTTAATGAATGTTTAATGGGTTAAATTGATGCAAAATAGCTACACTTATTAAAAAATTATAAAACATCATAAGAATATCTTATTTTATATATTAACCTTAAACAAAAAGATTAGTAAATTTTCGGTACTGTTTAATGATTTGTCACTAATTAATGCTTATTTAAGTAAATAAAACAAAGAAAAATAGTTAAAGTATTTGAAAACCAACTTTGATATTTTTTAAAGATTACATATCTTAAATAACAGTGGCTCAAAAAATTCATAGAAATTTATAAATCGTTTCCTATTTATTTTAATTTTTTCTATAATAAATAAAAAAAACATAAAATCACATTAATCTATTTAAAATCCAAGTTTTATATAAAATGAGTAGTAGTGTTACAAAAATTTTGGAGAATTTTTTAACTGGTTGCTATTTTTCATGAATTTGTGTTGATTTGATCAATTAAATAAGTGAAAAATAACTAAGCACATCAAAAATTCAAGAAAAATATTCCAGAAGACCTTCATAGTAGTTGGAATAAAAATATAACGTTTAAGGATTTTTGGAAACATTTTGGTAATATTTTGGGTTTTACTTAGTTAAAATACATTTGAAAATATTAAAATGCTCTACAATTAATAATACAAAAATCTACCACCTAAAATATATCTTTCGACCATATAAAATTCCTAACATTTCAGAAAAATTTGTCACCAAGTAATTAAAACCTAATTCTTAGAATAAATTTTGGCATTTCTCTATATGTAGAAATTTGTATACTAGTATTAGATTTTTGACATTGAAACTCACTAGAGTGTGTTGTGATCATAGGATCCCGGTAGTAAGACGTGTTAGTGTATCCAGAAGCATCAGTTGTAACTTTTGAAGCTTCGTGAGTATTCATGCCTCCCCCTATTTTCGGGTTTTAAATGTTTTGGGGTGGAAATACATGTCGTAAATTATTTATGTTCGTTGTATTTATTTTGACTCGTATAATATTGTTTGCTATATTTTGCATGTATGTGTATGTTACTTTAATTCATGAGCACTGTATCACGGTTAAGTCCTTGGAATCATTTGACACAAACCATTAACTCTTTTGAGCCAATGGTCATTAGGGATAGCGCTATTAGGAGGTAGACAACTCCTCACTCACACGATTTGCTTGAGTGCATTTTACCATATTTTATACACTATGTTTGTGATACACATAATAGTCAATAGGGTACGATTCGGTCATTAGGATTGGGTTGTGAAGTCATGAATGGAAACTTGATGCACATACGAATCTTACATCACATTCTAGCAACGAAACTTGTATACTCATTTAGCGATGAAACTTGTATACACATTTTATCAATGAAACTTGTACACTTATTTTAGTGATGAAACTTATATACTCATTTATCAACGAAACTTGTATACTCATTTTAGCAATGGAACCTGTTTACTCGTTTTAGCAACGAACTTTATTTCCCATGAGAATATGAACTTTGCATCTCATTTTGGCAACATACTTTATTTCTCATGATGAAAACGAACTTTGTTAATGCGAACTTATTACTCATTTTAGCAATGTACTTTTATTTATGGAAACTTCTATCAAAACTTTGATTACGATTCATGAAACCAATATTTTTATAAACATGTGAACTCACCAACTATTTTTATAGTTGATGTTCGTTTTACATGCTTTTTCAGGAATCATTTAGTAAGAGGCACTTAAATACACATCACTTGTAGGAGCATTCACTTGTGTTATCATTTAAATACATTGTAATTTCTTTTAAAAAGTTTTTCAAACTCATTGTAAATTGTAATGCTTTTCAATACAATGGTTGGTGTTGTCTTTTATCTCTTGCTATCAGACCCTTTGTATTGTTGTGTCTCGTGTTTCCGCTTTAGCAGGGTGTGACACTATATACAGCAGACACTCATCTCTTAGCACTCTAAGTTTAAGTCTAGAAACCTACAAATTCTAGTTCGCTTAAACTAATGTTCTGATACCAACTGTGACATCCTTATTTTCACGGCCAGAAAATACCGATTTGTTTAGGCTTTATTTAGAAATCAGAGTATCCTGTTGAAGATTAATATTGCGGAATTTGTTCCCAAAAATATGATAAGTATATTATCAAACATTTCCAAAGAAATGTATTTTCATTATATTTAAAAAGCTAGGATGTCATTGTCAATATAATGCATAAGCATAAATAGAAATAATACAGTCCTTAAAAACGTCTATCATTCTAATGGCCTATAATCCATAGATCCCTCATCAGATCATCATTCATGTGCTCTTTTTCCACTACCTGTAATACAAGAAACTGAGTGAGTTAGGCTTGGGAGCCTGGTGAGCATATAGGGTTTTCAGCCTACAATAATTAAGTTCATTAATTTCATCAAATCATTCAACCCGATTACCCATTCCCGTTATCCTCACTTTCTGTCCCTACAACATCTAATTTCATGAACCTAGTTTAAGGATTTTCATAGGGATTAACAATACTGCTTAGGGGATTCCTCATCAATATATGTCAGTAAGGAAACCATGAGGGGGATGGAGTACACTTGGTGAACACATCATTCACAAACATCTACAAGTTGCGAGCCTGCCAGCGTTCCACTAGACTGTCTAGAATAGTGTGTGCTCATCATCTATACTCCACTAGATGACTGGGTCATCTTTCAACATCGAGGCCTCACATCATTTTATTTCAGCTTTTATCATATATTTCATCTACTCATATTTACCCAACATATTTATAGCTATAAAATACGTATACAGTTTAAATCAGATATAACATTTATAAATCGTTCATCCAACATAGATATCAAGAACAAAGATAATAGACACTTATAGCATGTGATTTATATTAAATACTTCATATCTATGTGTAAGATGAATGTAACTATGAAATCACTTATTAAAGTGATGACTCGAAATTCGGGCATCGATTCGCTTCTAATAATTTTCTTTTCCTTCAATAAAAACTAGTATCATTATTACTAGATTTTAGTCAAATATTTATTGCAACTAATTATTAGTCTAGACTTATCATTAACTCAAAGTCTACTTTCATGATCTATCAAGTAAGGGACAACCATATAGGATCATATCAAAGGTAGGGTCCATTCGGTATACAAAGTACACTGTTTGGAAATCCCACTTTAAACAGCTCACTAAATCACATCTTCGGCATTATCCCCGTAAGTAGATAAATTAGTATAATGAATTTGAATCACTGATAAATCTTGTTTATAGGTTCATAATAACGATAATGAACTTAAACATAAGGTATACTTAAAGTAGGGTAAGCATAACTCACTTACAAAGGGGTTTAGCGAGGAACCAGACTCTTTGCATGTAGAACTTCTGAACTAAAAGCTCTTCTTCTTAGGGCCTTCTGGCGCTCTAGGACTCGCTTCTAACACCTAGCATATGCTAGCGAAGAACTTAGAGAGTTAGGGTGTTTTGGAGAGAAGGGGATGTGAATTGTGTGAGAAATGGAGTGATTTGCGCCTCTATTTATACGTTGAGAAGAGGGCATATGCTGGGCGTAATTTTGATGTATGCAGGGCATACTGAAGTGTGTTGGGCATACCAGGCACTACGCGGGGCGTACACTACCATGTGTCAAAATTGCATGCGAAGCCGTGGGGAGGAAGGTGGGGCTGAGATGGTGCATGTGTCACCTCCGGAACTTAACCCAAAAATTAATTTTCCTCTAAATTTTGTAACTTTGGCATACGAGCTCCGTTTTTGACGTTCTTTATATCCACGTGTAGATAGTGATGTGGTCTGCAACTTTAGTTTAGACTCCGTTGGCTAATTTTGAACTTATTTTTAAAGTTATATTTTAACAGGCTTAGACAGTTAAAATCCGTTAAAAATTCATAACTTTGTCATACGAAATCTGATTTTGACTATCTTTATATCGTTGAGCTCCTATTAATGAGATCTTCAATTCTCATTTAGGTTGTCAGATAAAAATCGATCAATCTAAAATTCGATTATCGGGTTGTGCACTGCTACGCTAAATCTTAGAAAAATCATAACTTCTTCAAACGAAGTCAGATTTGGACGTTCTTTATATGTACACTCTCGGTTTAACAAATACTATTAATTTCATTTAGATTAATAAGGCTGAAATATAGCTTATAAAAAATTTACTTTTTACGATACGCGGTGCCGTGCCGTTTTAATCGCAAAACTTCGACGTGTTATAACGTCTTTGTTATAAGTTGGATTTCAGCGTTGCTTATATCTGTAGAATACTTGTTATGAATACTTAAACTTTCTTTAAAGATATTGGATCAAATCTTCATTCTATTTTTGACGGACATTTTATTATTATTTATTATATCGTTATAAGAACAAATATTGTAAATAAATCACATAAATCACATAATACTCAAATAATTCTTCTCCATCACTTCAAAATAAATTACAATAGTTGACCCTAAGTATTACATCATTATAATAATGTTTAAACTAGAAACGCATGCGTTACAAGAAGTCAGCAATGCTCATCTAGAGTCGATCACACTTTGGATGTAAGTAATGAATGAAGATTGTCGTGACTTGGCTTGTAGATTGTCTAAGTGGTTAGACATAGCAATGGTTTGCTGCAACGTTCATAACTACTCCTGAAATAGGATTTAAGTATTGAATTAAACCCATGCTCATTTGAATTACTTCATGGAATTTATCACGAGTAATTATGAGATGATAATATCGTATAATCTATAAACCGAGATATATGAGTTGTTGTTTACGAGTTGGTTGTGCATTGATAATGCGTAAACACATCAGTAACTTGATTTTATAAAACGTATTTTTTTGTACAATATTATGAGTAAATAGTACAAGCATATAAGTCAAAGTTGATTTGTTTCTTTTATCCTAAGAAGGTGAAAGCGATATCTTGGGCCCCTCGATGATTTTATGTTGACTTATGTACCGGTCCCGGTGAGGACTGAATTGATGTGTTCAATTAAGTTCCTTGTCAAACAAATCAGAAATTGGGAAACAAACTATTGGACATTGAGAATGATTATGTTCCATGTCTTTTTCGACACGATATTTTGCAGAACGGAGGATTATATAATCCCTTATCTAAAGGACGTGTCATTGACTAGGTTAGAGTTCGACAACAGCTTTTGAAAGCTACGATTGCTAATCAGATTCTGAAGTCATACTTGGAATTTTAGTTATTAGACTTATACAAGTGGGAGACTGTTGGATTAGGTGTCTAAGTCCATAACTCTAATTGGTATCTACTTCATCTGATAGTAGCATGGTCCTTTTGGGTTGCCTTCACCATGGCAAGTTGACAAGATGACTTTGGAGATAGAGGTAATTTAATGATTCATTAATATATTATAAGAATAATATGTTAATCAGAAATCATATTATTTAGTTAGTATTTAATAAGAAATTAATTTGGTATTAATTTTGGGATTAAAGAAAGTGATTAAATGTAAGGGGACTAGTTTGCAAATCATTGATAGTTGCAAACTGGGCTATTGGACTCCCTTGTAAAGGGTTAGACGAATTCTATAGGAGGCCGTAAACAAATTGTCCAAGGCCTTCTAGAAGGGAGTCCATGGGCTGACTTGGAGCCTAAGTAAGGAATTAGGGTTTCACTTGGAAACCCTAGCAGCCATAAGTATTTAAAGACCCCTAGACCTATAGAATTCGGCAACTACTTCACAAGGTGTAACCCTAGCCAAAATTATTCTCTCTCTCTCTCTCTCTCTCATCCTTTGCTTTTCGTGTTTGTGATTCCATTAGAGGTGCAACATGTGAGGTAGTCAAGCTTTCAAGAGTTGAGATCATCATTAGATTATTTATTATTATGAGATAACAAGAAAGGTATTCATCGAACCCTAGCTTCATATTGAATTTCTGAAATTGTATGCTAGTATTAGGGTTATTGCCTTGGAACTTCTATTTGCATGTATTACTAGAGAAAAACTTAGATCCAAAGCAATTAGGGTTTCATGAACACATAGGAATGTTGTTATGCTCAAAACCCATCAATGGTATCAGAGCCTAAGATGTTTTCTATTATATTTGATGCTATAGTGATCTGTCCAAATCGAAAACCAAAGTAGAATCGCAGTCTGCCTGATAAACTCGACGAGTTCCATAAGGAAATCGACGAATCGGATGAACTCGACGAGTCCATGCCCTGACCCGACGAGTTGACTCATCTGTTTGCAGATTTTTTGAATTTTTGATCTATTTTGGATTAGGATAATTACCATAAACTTTTTTTATCACTACAAATTGATTTTGTTAAATGGTAATCTAATTTCCTTATCCAAATAGATGGATTTGGTCAAATTTTAAGATAATTAAAAATTAGATGATTAATTAATTATTTAAAATTTGATTTAAATTATTTTGAAAAGTTTCAAATTTCACCCTCAAGTTTTGGAATTTAAAATTTAATTAAATTAATTTTGAAATATTAAATTCTAAAACCCTACTATTTTAAAAGTTTAAAATACAACCCTTATACTATTATAATATCAAAAGATTACTTATTATATATATATATATATATATATATATATATATATATATATATATATATATATATATATATATATATATATATGTATAAGATGAGTCAGACTTACAATTAGTAGGCCTCGTTCACAAAGCCAATCGGTATAAGGAAACTACCTATAATATGGTGGTTTAATGGGTGTCCACTCTCACCCACCGTTTCCTTTATTGGTGGAGGGTCGTTAGCCGAACAGGTAGGATAGGACATTATTTCCTCATTAGTAAGTATAATGATTAATATAAAGTAACTATTTTTTTCTAAATTCCTAATCTTAGTTACTTTAGGAAAATGTGAATTTGATGCTAATCCTTGAAATTGCACATTACACATTGTATAGTCATTAGTGAAGCGTGTGTAGTTAACCGAAACACTAAATTGGACTAACAAGGGAGGCAATGGGTAGCTTGTAAATTATCATAGATCAATGGACCATATGTGGTTAACCGACACATTGATTAGGTGGTAAATGATGACTAGAGTACCAAGCTAATTTGCATGGTTATTCACTCCTTGTTTGTGATCCTCGGTATCCCAATCACAAACTTTAAGGGCATAATCGAGATTAAACATGCCATTGGAAAGTTAAATGAATCTCAAAAGAATCTAGGAATTTCATTTCATTTAAAACCTAATTCTTTATTTCGTTTTTCATAGTGGAATTGGTAAATTGTCATTTACCTACCTTCAAATAATTTATAATTGGATTACGACATCCCACTTCCGAATTGTGAATTATTGTGTTGAGTCCTAGCCTTAATATTTCATTTGGGTGTTATATTAGGGATTCCTTATCTAATCAAAACTTTGTCTTTCTTCGTTTTCCGATGTCTGGACCAAAAAATGCTTCTAGCTCAACCTCCAACAACAACTCAAACAAATCCTTCTCACTCCTGAGCATATGTACGAGGATTACATTTGATGGTTCCAATACATTTGTATGGCTTTGCACTAGGAGGAAAAATAATATGTGATCGATAAACCATTGAACGAGATCGATGAGTCCAAAGCTACTCCTGAAGAAATAGGTGAGTATGGGGTTCACTAAAAGGATGCTACTAAGGTGTCATGAATTATGGTAGCCACTATGACTCCTAAGCTGCAGTGGTTCTATGAGGACTAATGGCCCTACGAGATGTGCAAGGACTTGATGGAAAAGTACCATCAAAGAGCATGTCAAGAGAGGTATGGGATAGTCACCTCGTTCATCACCACCAAAATGAGGGATGGAGATTCCATCACGATCCACTTGCAAAGAATGGAAAGATATGTGGATCGTCTATTGAAGTTGAATGTGAACTTTGATGAAGAGATGGCTATTGACATAGTCCTACAATCTCTACATCCTTGCTATGATCAGTGCAAGATTACTTAAAATATGAGCAATGAGGAAGTCACATTGAGCAAGCTTCAAGGCCTGCTAAGACTGCTGAAAGTGGATTAAAAGGGAAAAGTGTTGAATCCACTCCTACTCCTGCTGCTACTTTTTTCCTGGAAATCAGACAAGGTAAAGGGAAGAAGAGGAAAACTCCCTCGAAGAACTGGAAAGGAATGTCCCATGATGGATCTTATTCAAGTGGATCCAAAGCAGAAACTAGTTCTGCCACTCCCTCCTCCGATCCTGATGAAGCAGCGTCCTTCTAATGCCTTGATAAGGGGAATTGGAAGAGAAGCCACTCGAAATACTTGTAGGACATCAAGGATGTGAAGATAAATCCCTCATTCATGGGTATTTATACTATTCTATCTAATAACTCATCACATGCTAGTTCTTAGGTCCTTGATACAGATGTGGTTTTCACATTTGTTTTGATTTGCAAGGGCTAAAAATAAGTAGGGATGTGGAGTATCAGAAGATGAACTTAATTATGGGCAATAGAAAGTCGTATCCTATTACCAAGATCGGAGTTTACTCTTTTGTGCTTAATAGTAGGTTAGGCTTAGATTTGAATGACTGTTGCTACTCATCAGAGATGACGAGGAATATTATTTCTTTTCATAGTTTGTACAGACAAGGCTTTAGATTTTCATTTAATAATGAAATTGGTTCTATAAATGCTTATTCTAATGGTTTATTTTATTTTGAAGCATTTCCTTGTAATGGTGTATATGAAACTGTGATGGTTGTTGATATAATATGTTGCATATCAATTCGTCTAATGTTGTAGACAAGCCATGCTTATGGCATTGTTGTCTTGGACATGTTAACAAGAAGTGCATAGCCCAAATCCAAAAGGATGGAGTGTTGGAGTCATTTGACCTAAAATCAAATGTCACATACGAATCTTGTTTACTTGGAAAGATGACTGTCACACCCCAAAACCGGAACGGCGGGAACGTTCTCGGGTGGAGGACGTCATGTCAAGTATCAAAACATATGCAGTATAGTAATCAAAGTACAACAACCATTGCATAAATAGTAATAATTTTACTTAGGTTACATTTAGAAATAACATCAAAGTAAATACAGAGAAAAACATAGACTGCAGCTCGGTACAAGGCTGTCTACCCAAAAGCTCCCAGAGTGTACCTGCCTACTGATGACCTGAGAATACAAGATATTTTGAAAGCGAGTATCAACATTTAAATACTGGTGAGTTCATAAGTATTTAATGACAATGGTATAAATACATGTTTTCCTTCGAAATAATCACATAAAAGATGGTTGTTTAGAATTTACAGAGTATTAGAATCCTTTCCCAAAAATCCCATATTTTCTAATAAAAAATGTTCTTCTACCAAGACCCAGTTGTTTTATGTTTAAACAAAAGAGTATCTCTACTAAAAGCAGTCTTCTACCAAGACTCGACTGTTTTATGTTTAAGGAGTATTTTTCCCCCAAAAGTACTATCATTATCAAAATATAGTTTCTACTTTTAAAGAATATGTGAGAAAATCACAAGCAGAAGTATTAGGGAAAATAATATTTTACTTCAGCAGTAATGTTGCTGACTAAAGGTAAATAAAACATAGACTCCAGGTGGTATGGTATGAACCAATACGCCTCGCAAAGTCTAAAGGAATGAAATACAGACTCCAGGTGGTATTGAATGAACCAATACGCCTCGCAGAGTCTAAAAGAAAGAAATACAAACTCCAGTTGGTATTGAATGAACTAATACGCCTCGCAAAGTCTAAAAGAATGAAATACAGACTCCAGGTGGTATTAAATGAACCAATACGCCTCGCAAAGTCTAAAAGAATCTTTAATCCTAAGTGGGTTTATTTAAAGATTTAAAACGTGGCCTAGTGTATAACTAGGAAGGTATATATATATATATATATATATATATATATATATATATATATATATATATATATATAAGGATTATTTTATATATAGAAAATACCAGATGATACTTATTACCTTAATACCATGAATTATAAGGTAACTCTAGAGATACTCATAACCATACTGATTGACAATCGAATACTTTGACGACCTGCTGGCATCAGAGTGAATGTGACATTTGTCACCCCTTGGCTTGGTCGGCCGGGACTGTGGCTAGCAGTCAGGATGTGGGAGTGTCTGTCCCGTATATATCTATACACACAATGTCCGCTCTCCTTCCAGAAGACTCTGGTTACCAACTTGACAACGGTGAAATCCGCGTCATGAGGATGCATCTCGTATTTTGATTTCTATAAACCTTTCCTTTTACTAACAGTATATGCTTTAGACTATAGATACAACTAAGTTCTCCTTCATGAGTGTTATGGTTGGTTTCTAAACTATGCCTATTATAGTTTACTTGAGAGGTTATCTAGATGCCTTCGCTACCCAAAACTGATGAATTCTGCTGATAGAACTTTTATGACTATATATGTATACATGATGTGTAACAAATATTTAAACGACTTTCGGGTGGATAACTATTACCCTAAAGCCACATCCAAACACGGAAAAGGAATTAAGGCGAGTTAGCCTTGCTATGTCCTTTAAACATTAATTATATAACTATACATATACAGGCATGCATTTAACAATACAAGAGTATAAATTTTTTTTGGTAAAACCTTCGAAAAAGATTTATTAAACTAAAAAGGGATTTTTTTTTTACTTTAAAAGAGATTTGAAAAACAAGGTTTGAAAACCTTTAACTAGATAAAGTGGTTTATCATGCAAAGATCTATAAATAATGATTTATGACTTGATGTCAGTTTATAAAAACAAGATTTGAAAAGCTTTGGTTGGATAAAAACAGTTTAACATACATAAATCTATTTGCTAGATAGTTATTAATCACATGCGATTGATCTAATAACTTACTAGTTCAACTTGTATTCCCCCCATAAAATCATTTAAAATCATTTAAAAGGTTGATTAAGGGGTATGAACTCACCTGTCGTGGTGATTCGGATGAGCGGACGGTATAGGATGCTAAGTGTCAAGTGAGGACTTGACCACATACGCGAATCCAATTTAACATGTAATGATACATTTAAGTATCTAATTAGTCATTTAACAACTAATTATGCAAGAAAAGACATCCTAATACATGAAAACACTTTACCACAAGTGCTAGGAGTACTAAAGGTTGCATATAAAGGGTGTATGGCCTCACTTTGGAGTTTACTCCTCAAATGGTGGCCCTTAAGGGTGTTTATGGTTTCAAGACCATTTCACCCATGAGTTTATGACCGTAAACTCATGGGAGTGTTGTCATTGAGTGTTCAAAGGTCTTATACTATTCAAGGAATTATGCTAGGCTCGAATCAAGGGCTATGGAAGTGATTGGGGCTCGAAATGACCTCCTTTTTGGAGTTTACGGTTCTTGAACCAGTCCTTGGGGAGTTTATGGTCGTAAACACATGGGTTTATGGCCATAAACTCATGTTTCCCCATTCCTTATGTGTTTTGGTGCATCTAGGTTAAGCATGCAAACTTCTAGTCACTTATACAAGCGATTGAAAGTGTTAAGGGCATCAAAACACCCTTTTGAGGGTGTTTACGGTTTGGGAGATCCCCAAACCGTAAACACATGTTCTTGGGGGGTTTTTGGTGTTCAATCCATTGTTTAACATGTATTCTAAGAAAATAACTTGATGGGAGGAGTGTACTTACGATCTAGGAGCTCGAATGATCGATTTTGGCCCAAGAACACTAGTGTGTTCTTGGTGTTCTTGAGGAACACTTGAAGATCTATGATAAAGACAAGATTTCATGGATGATATCGTATAAAAACACTAGATTAAGTGTTATATGAACGCATCTAGCAAGAAAGCACTTACATTTTGGCGAATTTGATGGAAAAGTGATATGATACTTGAGAGAAAACTTGGGTGTTCTTGAAGTTGGAAGTCAAAAATGAGCATAAAATGATTAAGTGTCATATTTATACCCTTTGGGATTTACGGCCGTAAACTCCATGTTTACGTCCGTAAACTCCAAACTCTTGGATTTTCGCGACTTATGTGATATACGACAAACTCTAAAGTATACTTCCTTTTATTTATCCGCTGACGAATATATAAAATAATATATTCAAACGGACTTAAAACCGGCCAAAAATGTTTTGAGATGAATTTGGCTAATTTTTGAAGTGCTTGACTGCGGAGTTGAAACGAATGGAAATTCCGGGTTGTCATATCATCCCCCCCCCATTAGAGGGAATTTTGTCCCGAAATTAGAGTTCAAGCACACACATAGATGGAATTGAGCGAAGCAAAAAATGAGGATGCTTTAGGCTTAACAATTCTTCTCTCGGTCCATTATCCCTATAGGTTCTTCTACGAGGTTGGGCTCTCTTTGATTTCGACCTTGACGAGAGGGGTTTCGAGAGTAGCGTCGGACAAGCACTTTTTCAAGTCTAAGACGTGGATAGGTTTGGGTGGAAATTCACGGAATTCCAAAAGTAATTGGAGTCCGACGGGGGTTGGACCAATTTTTATCAAGAATCTTAGATGGTCCTAAACTATTGGGAAGATAGAGCTTTTCAGTACTTAGAACGTAATGTACTTACATGGTCATATCATCACTCGACGTGATCTCCATTCTGAAGTTCCAAAATTTCCTTCACACTGGGGGTGTGGTGTACTCTCCGGTTTGGTTCTTAGAAGGATCAGATCGACTTCGGATTCTTACTTCTTAATAGTTTGCTTTCGGAGGTTTTCTGGATCGTCGGATGTATCGGCTATGTTTTGTCCTCTATTGGTTACGTGACTTCTATCCCGACCTAGTGCAAAATGGACTTACACTTCTAACTCTTGAGGTGTTTCTAACGGAAACTTTCGAGGTCGGTGAGATATGAGGGGTTTTACCAAACGATGCTTAGAAAAATTTAAGTTTTCATTATCATCTTATGGATGCTTTCACAGCACGATCCTTAAACGGAAAAAATCATGCTCTTACTCTGTAACAGCCCGGATTTCCAGGTATCTTCTAATCATATAATTTTGGTGTTTTGTGTGGGGACTCGGCGAGTTGGAGCTCAAACTCGCCGAGTAGGATCGCGGTTTTGGACGCGGGTTCGCGCCTGGACTCGGCGAGTCCAGGGAATGGACTCGGCGAGTCCGCGCTGTTTAATGAAACCCTAATTTCTCGGTCCTAAGCCCTAATGAAAGGACATTATGGCCCTTCATTGTGGCTACCTTGACCTTGAGAGCACCCAAAGTAGCTGAGGGTTCCTGTGAGTGAGATAAGAGGCCATTATTCACCATTTTTGTGTGTAATTGCAAGAAAGGAAGGGGAAAGTCAAGCTAGAAGAGTTGGGGAGCTTGGATCTACTTCCATTTCGTCAGGGGAAGCTTCTTGAGGTATCATTCAGAGCTTATTTCCGTGTTTTTGTTGATTTGGTTAGATCTAGGATTTCTTCATGCCTTGTTTGCTTTGTAATTGAAGTGTGAGAGGTCCCATGGGGATATGGTACCTAGATCTGGACCTTAGCAGGTCCAGAGAGTCCCTAATGCCATGCTTTATGTCCTCCCTTTTGGGTTAGAGACTAGGGTTGCCATCTTAGAGGCCTTTTCTTCAAAAAGAGCCTTGTTGGTGTTGCATGGTAGCCAAGACTGTGACTTTACGTGATGAATGAGCTTAGGAGGGCCAGATCTATGAGTGGATGAAACGGATCTGACCTCAGAAGCGAGATTGAGTTGGTGCATGGCATGGACTCGTCGTGTCTGAAGAACAAACTCGGCGAGTAGCATGAAGATTGTCCTTAACCATTCGGTGAGTGGTCCTGCCGAGTTATGGGTTGACTCAGTGAGTCAGGGAGAGTTGGAGAGGGTTGACAGGTGGACTGAGTCGAGCTAGAACTCGTCGAGTTGTTCTTGAGACTCGGCGAGTTGAGTCGTAGTGGCCCCGCGATTCATGCCAGGTGGAACTCGTCGAGTCAGGGGCGTACTCAACGTGTCGAAAGAGAATCCTAGAGAGTTGGTGAAAACGTGTAGACTCGCCGAGTCGCTTTAGTGCACTCGCCGAGTCCGGTCAAAGTTGACCGTTGACCAGAGTTGACCAGTGTAGACTCGATAGGGGTAGTCAACCTTAGTGGTAAAAGTGTTAATTAGAGATATACGATGTTATAGGAGGATTATAGCTCGGGGGATCGAGCACGAGTGATTTCCAGGATTCGCGAGTTATCGAGATATACGAGGTGAGTCTTCTCACTATACTTTACCTTGAGTAGGTAGTCAGAGTTATGTGACAGAGTATTTGTATGCTATATGTATGTGATGTGTTGTATTGCATTATTTCTATGTGATTTATGCTGTGCATGCTTATACAGATGGAACCGGAAGGTTCATAGAGCTAGAACCTGAGGGTTCACAAAGTTTGGGTGCACGGACCCACAGAGTTATAGCCTCGAGTGGCTAATATTTGTTATATGTGGTATTTTGGTGAACTCACTAAGCTTTGTGCTTATAGTGTTAGTGTTGTTTGTTTTAGGTACTAGTGATGACCGTGGGAAGGCGCCGGCTTGATCTGTACACACGCATGGGATTTTTATGATATGTGATCTTGGGACATTTTATTATGTGAATTGGAGTTTTAAACTTGATGTTTTATGAAAATTAAATGAAAAATGATTTTATATTATGCGAAAAATTATTTTGAAATTCACGGTGTTACAAGTTGGTATCAGAGCCTTGGTTTGAGGGATTCGAGTACACCTTCGGGCATATTTGAACTCAAACTGAGGATTTGAGAAGTATTTTCAGAAGGAGTAAAAGATTTTTGGAATAACGCAGAGCAGAGTTGTGTGTACGATCAGTCCGCGCCCGAACGGTGATTTCCCAAAATACCCTCATGTTATGTGATATTGATATTGATATGATGTATTCGCATGCTAGAGTAGGCTAGGTATTCCTATTAGGGCTAGAGTCTCCTGATTTGTGATGCCTTAGCCTAGGAAGAGGTGAGCTGCTATGAGATGCTTGAGAGTGAGTAGGTAACAGCGAGGGGCTTGTGAGAGATCTATTAGAGAGTGGCCTATGCATGATAGAGTACTTGGAAATTGGGATCTGAAGAGGAGGACTTGAGGTGTATTCTGATATGGTGCAGACAGTAGTATTGGGCCAGTACAACTGAAAGCACTGGAGCGGTGTACAGCCCATGTAAGAATCTTTGGAATACCAAGGACCAAGGAGGAATGAGTTGTCGAGTGTGAGTATACTCGAATGGGTTCTAAGTTATCATATGTAGTGTTTCAGAGGCAGATCATGGTGAGGACACGTTTGATGCCTGAGAGCAGTGGTGCCAGTGATGAGGAGATCCGCCGGATCATCCACGTGGAGGTGGCTGCGGCCATCAGGGCAGAGATACCAGAGATGTTCGGGTCTATTAAGACCATGCTGATTGAGACCTTTGACGAGCGTTATGCCGCTCTTTCCGAGGCTGCTGTTGCAGCGGCCACCGCAGCTATTGCTACCGCGAGGCCGCAAGGTGGGGATGCGTTGTTGTTCTAGGAGTTCAGCAACACAAAACCACCGGAGTTTGATGGGACCCAGGATCCGGTGGCAGCTATGAGGTGGATTTCTGATATAGAGGGGTGTTTCTTCACTTGCTCATCTCTTGAGCATTTAAAGGTCCGGTTTGCGTTGAACCAGCTTCGCTTGGGAGCGAAGGACTGGTGGAAGTTTGTGACGGCGCATTTTACGCCTGCTGAGATTGCGGCAATGACCTGGGAGAGGTTCACTACCATGTTCCGAGATGAGCACATTCCCCAGGTGGAGAGGGAGCATCTGGCTGAGGAGTTTCTGACCCTCAAGTAGGGTACTGAGTCTGTTACAGTGATCACCAGGATGTTCCATGAGAGGGCGATGTTCTGCCCTAAGCACGTGTCTACGGAGCAGGCACGTATGAGCCGCTATCTGAGTATCTTGAGGTGAGACATTCGGAAGTTCGTGGCGAACTCCTCGTATCGAACGTTTGCCGAGCTTCAGGCAAATGCTCGGAAGAGGGAGATTGAGCTAGAGACTCAGGCCTGGGAGGAGGCGGAGTCTCAGGGGAGGGATCGGCGACCGGCGTAGTCTCAGCCGGCAGCCAAGCGGGCCAAGCCCGCTAATCCCAAGCCAGGGAGCCAGAAGGGCCGCACTTGTGGAAAGTGTGGCAAGGGTCATGACGGAGTCTGCAGAGCGGGATCTTGCTACAAGTGTCGCAAGGAGGGGCATATGGCCAAGGACTGCCCCAAAGGGTTTGCGGTGTGTTTCCACAGCAATCAGACCGGACACCGGAAGGCAGAGTGTCCGCAGTTGCGAGGATCATCTCAGGGAGCACCTCAAGGATCTGCCCCTGCCGCCATCAGAGCTACCGAGAGTCAGCCAGTGAAGGCCGAAGCGCCAAGGGCACGAGGGAGAGCTTTTCAGCTGACCGCGGAGGAGGTCCGCGCAGCGCCCGATGTCGTTGCTGGTATGTATTCTTTCATGTATTTATTTTGATGTTGAGATATTATGCTTATGTTATGTTGTGCGTAGGTACTTTTCTTGTGAATTCTGTACCTGCCTTGGTGTTATTTGACTCGGGTGCGAGTCGGTCTTTTGTATCTTTGGCTTTTAGCCAGCATATCAGTGTTAGTCGTGAGGCGCTGAGTCGGCCTCTGAGAGTTTCCATAGCTGATGAGAGGGTGATATATGCCACGGAGGTTCTCCGAGGTTGTGTAGTCGAGATTTTCGGTGTTGAGTTCCCGATTGATTTGGTCCCTATTACGATGGGAGATGTCTGTGTCATTGTGGGCATGGATTGGTTGAGCAGGTTTGGTGCGGTTATCGACTACGAGCGTCAGCTGGTGACCATACGAGACCCTAGTGGGGGAGTTCTTTCGGTGTATGGCGAGGGTACGCGTTCAGGATCAGCGTTTTGTTCAGCCGCTAGAGCGAGGAAGTGTCTACAGCAGGGCTGTAAGGGTTTTGTGGCGTATGTGATGGATACGCGGGTGGGTTCCGACATACCGAGTTCAGTTGAGGAGGTTCCGGTGGTGCGTGAGTTCCCGGATGTGTTTCCCGAGGAGTTGCCGGGTGTGCCTCCTGTGAGGCAAGTGGAGTTCAGTATCGATTTGGTTCCGGGGGCCGCGCCTATCACCAAGGTGCCTTATCGTCTTGCACCTCCAGAGATGCAAGAGTTATCCTCGCAGCTTCAGGAGCTGCTGGGGAAGGGGTTTATTCGGCCGAGCAGCTCGCTGTGAGGAGCGCCTATCCTGTTCGTCAAGAAGAAGGATGGTTCACACCGGATGTGCATTGATTACCGGGAGTTGAACAAGCTAACGGTCAAGAACCGTTACCCATTACCGAGGATCGACGATTTATTCGATAAGTTGCAGGGAGCATCTTGGTTCTCCAAGATCGATTTGAGCTCTGGATACCATCAGGTGAGGGTGCGGGAGGAGGACGTCCAGAATACAGCGTTCAGGATGCGTTATGGGCATTATGAGTTCGTGGTGATGCCTTTTGGGCTAACCAATGCCTCGGCGGTGTTCATGGATCTCATAAACCGAGTGTGTAGGCTGATGCTGGATCGGTCAGTGATTGTGTTTATCGACGACATTCTGGTATATTCGAGATCTAGAGAGCAGCATGAGGAGCATTTGAGAGAGGTTCTCGGGGTTCTGAGATCAGAGAAGCTTTATGCCAAATTCTCCAAGTGTGATTTCTGGTTGCGGAAGGTCCAGTTCTTAGGACATCTCGTTAACCAGGAAGGGATATTGGTCGATCCGGCCAAAGTTGAGGTAGTGATGAGTTGGGAGGTGCCGAGGTCACCCTCCGAGATCAGGAGTTTCCTAGGATTGGCAGGGTATTATCGGAGGTTTATCAAGGATTTCTCCAAGATCGCAGTACCACTCACCAGATAGACCTGGAAGGGTGTTGCTTTTTCATGGGGCCCCGAGCAGCAGGCCTCCTTTGAGACACTTCGCCAAAGGTTGTGCGAAGCCCCGGTGTTAGCCCTCCTAGATGGGATGGAGGACTTTATGGTATACTGTGAT
This sequence comes from Lactuca sativa, assembly GCF_002870075.4. Taxonomy (NCBI): domain Eukaryota; kingdom Viridiplantae; phylum Streptophyta; class Magnoliopsida; order Asterales; family Asteraceae; genus Lactuca; species Lactuca sativa. Next base: position 82,014,644 of record NC_056627.2, on the reverse strand, counting down.
GCATCGATTATGGGGTTGGGAGCGGTGCTGATGCAGAGAGGGCATGTGATAGCATATGCATCGAGGCAGCTGAAGCCTCATGAGACGAGATATCCCACCCATGACCTAGAGTTGGGGGCAGTGGTGTTTGCCCTCAAGATTTGGCATCACTACCTGTATGGGGTTCGGTGTATGATATACACGGACAATAAGAGTTTGAAGTATTTGATAGATCAGCCCAACCTAAATATGCGTCAGAGAAGGTGGTTGGACGTGGTCAAGGATTATGATTGTGAGATCCTGTACCACCCAGGCAAGGCTAATGTGGTAGCCGATGCATTGAGTCGCAGGGCGGAGAGCACCCCACTGCGGGAGGTATGTTTGAGATTGACCGTGATAGCTCTAGTATTGGATGCCATTCGTGGGGCACAGGCCGAGGCTGTGCAACCTGAGATGCAGAAGAGGGAACAGGTTGTTGGTTTGGTTTTTGAGTTCGTTACCGATGGTCGAGGGCTTATGACATTTCAGGGGCGTATCTGTGTGCCGTTTGTGGGAGGAACGCGTACCATTTTGATGGAGGAGGCTCATCGGTCGAAATTTTCGATACATCCGGGGGCCACTAAGATGTTTTTGGATCTGAGAAAGGAGTATTGGTGGCCCTGTATGAAGGGGGATGTCACGTGGTTTGTTGAGAGGTGCTTGACCTGCCGTAGGGTTAAGGCCGAGCACCAGAGGCCGCATGGTAAGTTGAAGCAATTGGAGGTTCGCGAATGGAAGTGGGAACAGATCGCTACGGATTTCATCACCAAATTGCCGAGGACTGCCAGAGGAGTTGATGCAATTTGGGTGATTGTGGAAAGATTGACGAAGAGCGCTGATTTCCTTGCTATCAGCGAGAGTTCTTCAGCAGAGAAATTGGCGGAGGTATATGTGAGGGAAGTGGTATCTCGGCATGGGGTGCCGATCTCGATTGTTTCAGACCGTGATGTGCGTTTCACTTCCATATTCTGGAAGAAGTTTCATAAGGAGTTGGGTACTAGACTGCATTTTAGTACCGCATATGATCCCCAGACAGACGGTCAGAGTGAGCGGACGATTCAGACGCTCGAGGACATGCTTCGAGCATGTGTATTGGATTTCGGGGGCAGCTGGGATGCATATTTGCCCTTGGCAGAGTTTTCCTACAACAACAACCATCATTCGAGCATTGGTATGCCACCCTTTGAGCTGTTGTATGGGAGGAGGTGTCGGACCCCCATTTGTTGGGGAGAGGTTGGACAGAGGGTGATGGGCAGTACGGAGATCGTGCTTCAGACGACAGAGCAGCTCCAGCAGGTCAGATAGAGGTTGTTGACCGCTCAGAGCCGACAGAAGAGTTATGCAGATAGACGCCGGTCCGAGCTTGAGTTTTAGGTCGGTGACCTTGTTCTCCTGAAGGTCTCCCCTTGGAAAGGAGTGATTCGATTTAGGAAGAGGGGCAAGTTGGGGCCCCGATATATCGGACCTTTTCGTGTGATCGCAAGGGTAGGCCGGGTAGCCTATCGTTTGGATTTGCCAGCAGAGTTGGGGCAGATTCACGACACTTTTCATGTGTTGCAGCTGAGGAAGTGTATAGCTGACGAGTCGGTAGTAGTTCCATTAGAGGATATTCAAGTGGATGCGAGCCTCAATTATGCCGAGAGACCAGTGGCCATCAGAGATCGGAAGATCAGGGTTTTGAGGAACAAGGAGGTACCTCTGGTGTTAGTTCAGTGGCAGCATTGGAAGGGTTCAGAGATGACCTGGGAGCCGGAGCGTGAGATGCGTGAGCAGCATCCAGAGCTGTTTGCAGAGCGAGACTTCGAGGGCGAAGTCTAGTTCTAGTGGGGGAGAATTGTAACAGTCCGGATTTCCAGGTATCTTCTAATCATATAATTTTGGTGTTTTGTGTGGGGACTCGGCGAATTGGAGCTCAAACTCGCTGAGTAGGATGGCGGTTTTGGACGCGGGTTCGCGCATGGACTCGGCGAGTCCGCACTGTTTAATGAAACCCTAATTTCCCGGTCCTAAGCCCTATTTAAAGGACCTTATGGCCCTTCATTGCGGCTACCTTGACCTTGAGAGCACCCAAAGCAGCTGAGGGTTCCTGTGAGTGAGATAAGAGGCCATTATTCACCATTTTTGTGTGTAATTGCAAGAAAGGAAGGGGAAAGTCAAGCTAGAAGAGTTAGGGAGCTTGGATCTACTTCCATTTCGTCAGGGGAAGCTTCTTGAGGTATCATTCAGAGCTTATTTCTGTGTTTTTGTTGATTTGGTTAGATCTAGGGTTTCTTCATGCCTTGTTTGCTTTGTAATTGAAGTGTGAGAGGTCCCATGGGGATATGGTACCTAGATCTGGACCTTAGCAGGTCCAGAGAGTCCCTAATGCCATGCTTTATGTCCTCCCTTTTGGGTTAGAGACTAGGGTTGCCATCTTAGAGGCCTTTTCTTCAAAAAGAGCCTTGTTGGTGCTGCATGGTAGCCAAGACTGTGACTTTACGTGATGAATGAGCCTAGGAGGGCCAGATCTATGAGTGGATGAAACGGATTTGACCTCAGAAGCGAGATTGAGTTGGTGCATGGCATGGACTCGCCGAGTCTTAAGAACAGACTCGGCGAGTAGCATGAAGATTGTCCTTAACCAGTCAGTGAGTGGTCCTGCCGAGTTATGGGTTAACTCAGTGAGTCAGGGAGAGTTGGAGAGGGTTGACAGGTGGACTGAGTCGAGCTGGAACTCGTCAAGTTGATCTTGAGACTTGGCGAGTTGAGTCGTGGTGGCCCCGCGATTCATGCCAGGTGGAACTCGTCGAGTCAGGGGCGTACTCGACGTGTCGAAAGAGAATCCTAGAGAGTTGGTGAAAACGTGTAGACTCGCCGAGTCGCTTTAGTGCACTCGCCGAGTCCGGTCAAAGTTGACCGTTGACCAGAGTTGATCAGTGTTGACTCAATAGGGGTAGTCAACCTTAGTGGTAAAAGTGTTAATTAGAGATATACGATGTTATAGGAGGATTATAGCTCGGGGGATCGAGCACGAGTGATTTCCAGGATTCGCGAGTTATCGAGATATACGAGGTGAGTCTTCTCACTATACTTTACCTTGAGTAGGTAATCGGAGTTATGTGACAGAGTATTTGTATGCTATATGTATGTGATGTGTTGTACTGCATTATTTCTATGTGATTTATGCTGTGCATGCTTATAGAGATGGAACCGGAAGGTTCATAGAGTTAGAACCTGTGGGTTCACAGAGTTTGGGTGCACGGACCCACAGAGTTATAGCCTCGAGTGGCTAATATTTGTTAGATGTGGTATTTTGGGGAACTCACTAAGCTTTGTGCTTACAGTGTTAGTGTTGTTTGTTTCAGGTACTAGTGATGACTGTGGGAAGGCGCCGGCTTGATCTGTACACACACATGGGATTTTTATGATATGTGATCTTGGGACTTTGTATTATGTGAATTGGAGTTTTAAACTTGATGTTTTATGAAAATTAAATGAAAAATGATTTTATATTATGTGAAAAATTATTTTGAAATTCACGGTGTTACATACTCACTTCGTTGTTTCACGGATAGCAGTCTCCGATCAGGGTTAACTTAGCCCTTAGAGATTTTCTGAAGTGTTGGACTACTTCACGAGGTGGCTCTACCATTTCGTTTGAGATAGTATTCTTTGGAACACATAGTAGTCTTATACATCTCTAAGACATGTCCCATTCTCCCATGGGTCGGCTCCCTCCAGTTTGTAGGAAGCACGTTCTTGTATCACCCATCGACTAACACCTAAACTGGTGTCAAGTCTCCAATCTCTTTATGATCTGGGTTATAAGTCTCCAATCTCTTTATGATCTTGTAGAGTGTAGCCCATCGTCTATAGGGCGATGGTGACTTCTCTAACGTGAGGAGGCGGCGAGTCCTAGGCACTACTCATCTGTAACTGGATGGACGATGTGCCTAAGTAGTGCAAGTATTACTTGCAACTACTCTTCCGGTACTTTTGAGTTTTCTCGATCTAGATTAAATCTGGAGACTATAGAGTTCGGTCACTCCGAATTTCAAATTTTCTCATCCATGCTTCTCAAGGTTTAACTTGTCATAACTTTCAGGTTTGTGGGATATCTGCTGAGATGCTTAATATGTGGGATTAAGCGTGAATGGATGGTCGTCGTCAATGTTTTTGACTCTTACGACTTGAGTTACTTTTCCTGACTTAGGGTGTTAGCTACTATGTTGGCTTAACCGGGATGACAACAAATTTCGGATTTTGTGGTCATTTTAGTAGCTCAACCAATGTGGTTTTCTTGACTCCAACTCCTTTTCGATGGGACAGGATGAAGGGTCTTATTATATGGTTCGTGGTAGAGCTCATACTCAGCTTAATCACTAATACTCGGTGTATGGAAGTTGTATATAATTGAGATCGACGGGATGTTCAGTTATGTGGCCCCACCCCAGACCCACAACCCAACGAGGAACAGGGAGTAGGGAGGAAGCACACATCTTAAATCTTATTGATCTAAATTATATACCACTCTAATTCATATACTCAGTAGTAGTAAGTTAATCCTGTGAGTTCTTTCTCTTGATTCATGAACCTGGTTGTGAGGTGCTAAGGGTCTTTTTGGGGGATCTTCTGAGAAGGCCTCGGGCGATTATTGTCTTCTGGGATACTAATAAGTTAAAAACTAACTTGAAGATCGATTAGATCTTTATAACAGGTAAAATAATAAACAAGAAAACTATAAGAACACAAGAATGGATCAAAGTGTGTCGAATGATTGATCAACAATCCTCAGCAGAGCTCGATAAAGAACTTCCGCTGTAGAGGATTTAGGGTTTACAAGAACGATGAAGAAATAATGCACTGATCTATCGTAATAATCTTTTCTATCGTTATCGCTATCAATCGTTAACCTAATATGCATGCAAGCATATATATTTATACTAAACCCTATCAGCTCTCGGTTGGACAGACCCAAACCGGAGTAACAAAACATGGACTAATAAACGAGCCCAATAGACGCAATACATAACAAATTCGCTACTCAACAATCCCCCCCTTTGCGTCAAATTGGAGTGAGATTACTTCTTCTTCTTGCTTGGGCCAGCAGCGGGAACTTTCTTCTTTACAGTTTCAAACAGACGTGAGATAAGCGCCAGGATCGTCTGTCTGAACCGAATGTACCATTGTATCATGTCGTCAAAATACTTGATATCATCCGCTGTATTATCCTTGCATCTGTGGATGATCCCTAACACATGCTCTAGGCAAGCAGTGGTGTACAGATGTTTATCAGCTAAGGAAAAAAGACATTTCTGTCCTTCATTCCTAGTGAACATGACTGATTTTCGCCTCGCGTCAATTTTGCCCATCTGCATCTGGTTCAGATCACTGGCCGAGCCAACATGAGATATTGTTGGTTTCTTCTTGAAGACGCTTGCAATCTCCTGATCCATCAGTGCGACTTCCATGATGTAGCACACGAGCATCCTCTTGAGATGGTCGATGATCGGACCATATTCAGCTTCGTTGGTCAGTAGGATGTTGTGCAAGATGATCCAGTCATGGGGATTGAGGTTCGGAAGATCTGCTAAAGAAATGGCATGTTCGGTTTTGGCAGATCCCCTGAGCACCTTGAACCGAACGTTGATAAACTTCCCTTCAGTGTACGGTTTCAAGACCCGAACGTTGATGATCTTCTGAGCGCTCTAGGTTTGATATTGAGGTTGAGCAGCCTTCAGATAGAAATCAATCAAGTCCCGATCAACCTGCGAATGAGGATGAGGGAACTCGGCAATGTTGGCGAAGGCGTGAAAGATGAACGCCTTTCGGGTCAGTGGCATGTCGAACTGAGAGTCGACAATATTGGAACAGTCAAAAGAAATAACTAGTTCCAGCCACAAGATGCTCGGAGTGTCAATTGCTTCCTTTATCATCCTCTCGAGAGTCCAAGCAGGAAAAAGAGTTTTCCTACTCTCGAGAAGGTCGTGGGCTTCCTTCTATCTTCGTTCAACTTCTTTAGCTTCTCTTGCCACACGAGCACTATCATTAGCCTCATTGCGTCGACTTTTACGTTTCAACAAGTCGGCAATGGTTTCTTTGTCTTCTTCCTCTTCTTCCTCAGCAAGCTTCTTGCCTTTATCTTTCACACCCGAACCGGAGGCTTGGCCTACAGGATGAGGTTCGGTTGTGTGAGTTGCCTTTGAGGAATGAGGTGGTTGAGATCCCGACTCCTTTTCTCCCCCTTGTTTCCGATTGGACACGAAATCGGGTAGCCCTTCAATTTTGCTTAACAGATCCAGGGCAGGAGCGAGCTTCTCTGCAAGGGTACGCCTCACAGAATGGTTAAGAATCGGATCATGTGCTTCGAGGATGTTGGAGATGGATGAGTGGACATCCGAAACACACGATTTAATAACCTCCTGTTCGGACCGAAGAGTGTCAATCTGTTGTTGAGAATGGGAAAGTTGAGCACTCTTGACCTTCAGGGCAGTGGTCTTCTTTGCCAAGAGATCCATCAACGAGTTCTCAGCAGCCAAATCTTCTTGGAGTTTTGAGAGATGCTCGTCAATAGAAGCACGGAAGGCTGAGTTGTCGTCTGTGAACGATTGACGAAGTGAAGCGAAAGACTTCAACTCAGTAGAGACAAACGTGGCCAACTGTTGAACAATTGGTTCCAACGTAGTCTTGGTTGCATCAGCACTCTCTTGTAAAGACTTTAACAAGGCAGAGGCATCAGAAAATAGTTTATTGACTTTTTCGGTCGCAACCTGGCAGGCTTTCGTTGAGGCATCGATGGCGGAGGTTGTAGAAGCGATAGAATCTTGCTGAGCCCTTGAGAAAGCATCAACAATCTTCTGAATAGCAGCTTCAGAGAGGGATGATTGAGACGTAGAAGAAGAGGTAATGAGCAAGTCGACCTTGTCATGGAGCTCCTTAAGATGTTTCTTTGTGACCGGAGCGTCATCATCATCATCGCTCTGCACTTGAAACGGACTGTAGTAGACCGAATCAAACGTCATGTTTTCCCCGCCAAGGAAAGTGTCATCTCCGTCAGAGGCATGACCGGGAGATGGTGGTGGTGGTGAAGCTGGTGGTTCAGTGGTATGGGTAGGTTCGGGTTGGGTTGTTTCGGGTGTAGGTGTAGGGGTAGGTTCGGGTGCTTTTTGGGTTGGGGTAGGTTCGGGTGCTTTTTGGGTTTCGGTTGTGTTTATGGTTTCGGGTGCTGGTGGAGGTTCGGTTGCATCAGTATAAACCCCCGTATCAGATACATTGGTTGTAACTTTTGCAGTGGATGTTGTTGTTGCATCGGTGAAGATGGGTGGTGGCATTGGGATTGAAGTGTTTGGTATGTAGCTAAAGGGGTTTATGGTGGGAATGGAAGTAGGAATTGTTTTAGGAGGAGAGGGAATTGGAGAAGGAGGGATTTGAATCTCAGGGGTAGGAGATCTGGGTGGTGTGTTGCCTCTTGGAGAGTCGTCAGAATCCGAACTCTCACCCTTTGACTTGCTGGAGGAGGAAGCGATAATCAGCTTTCTCCTGGGTTGTGTTTTTCGCCTCTTCTGCTGCGGAGACTGAGCAGCTTTTGTGGGTTTCCTCTTCTTAGGAGAAGGGCCTTTAGCCCCTTTGGCCACCTGTTTCCCTTTGTCAGCATTCTTGCCTCTTGGAGCAGGCTTGTCGGCGTCGTGAATCGATTTCAACATCTCCGGCGTGAGATCCCTCAGACCAGAATGCTTGAATTCTTTGTAGGTTCTGATAATCCGGCTGTCAGCGGGAACGTCAGCATACATAGATTCCGGAATGGAACCATTGAATGGGAATTTGGAAGCATCTGAGACGATGATCTTCGTGGTATGGAATGTACCAATCGAAGACATCGGTGCACCAGCGACAGTGGGGACATTGTACTTGTCCATCACCCACTTTGTAATTAAGGTCCAAAACCTAGCATACGACACCTCTGAATGCCGTGAAGAAGAGGAGAGACTCTGGATGAGTTGTTGCCAAAGAACAAACCCATAATCGACATTGATGCCATTGTAGACACCATACAAGATGGACAGGAACAGTCGACTGGAGCCATCAGAGCCAGAACTCCTTTCAGAAAGGCCTTTGAATAACACAGTGAACATCCCGTTCCACTGTGGCGGCAAGCACGACTTCTTGAATTTGGCGACGGAAGTAAGCACCTCCGTGTAACCCATGTTGTAAAACATATTGAACAGGTGCCCCATAGGAATCGTCTCTGGATTAACCCTCGTAGGGTCAGCTTCAAACCCTAACAGGGAGAAAAATCGTTGCTTGGAGATGGACGCTTTGTGCTGAAAAACGTCAAAGAAGATCCTGTCAACCACTTTGTCGTAATGAGCAGTCGCATAGATTTGCGACAGGAACTCCATGGGAACTGATTCTGCCCTTGAAAGTGCAGGAGCAATCGGTGAAAACTTCAAACATTCCATAATGGGGAACATGTAGGAATCATAGGCATGAGGGGTTAGATCGATAATGAGGCATTGTTGAGGGCGAATGGGAAGAATGTGGGATGTTGCATGAACAGAAGACGAATCTGCCATTGTTGAAGAGAGTGAAGAAGATGATGAACAGTTAGGGTTCAGGGATTTCTTGCGCTCTAGGAATTTTACTTGCAGTAAAGAGGTAAATGGTAGAGGATGTCGCCTTTTATACTGGGGTTTAAGGAGAGAGAAAGATCTTCCCAAATCATCTATCGAAATACGAAGAGTTTTCCGGAGTTGACTGATGCGTGACAGTTAGGGTAACCGATGATCACGCATGAGAGAGTGTCAGATCCCTAAGAACACGCCTCCCATCAAGCGCCGTTTGAAGACAAACCGTTTCAGATTCACACGCGCCCTTTCTGTTCCATTTGGAGAAAAACCGTTTCAAATTCACACACGCGTCTGCGACGTCATTTGGAGATTAGACGTTTCAAATCCGCACGCGTTCCCTTTTACGCCGTTTGAAATCAAATCAATTGGACTCCCGCATGAGTCAGCAACTCTTCATCTTATCCCTTTAAAGTGTAACGGTATCTTTTGAACAATGCTCCCACGTGGATGAAAATTGACCACAGCTTATAATTAACCACCAATCCAATGAAAAAGCCTGTAATTATTAGAACCAGAATTTTGGAAAATCAAAGATTTTCGTGCTAAGGGTGTAAAAGAAAAGAAATAAAGCAATCCTTTTTAGGAAAAATTGTGATGTCAATAAAGACACGAAACAAATGATCCCGGGCACGAATCTCTTCCTTCAAAGTCAAGAGAGACCTTAAAGTGTTAATGTGGTTTCCCGTTGAATAACGATCAAACACTTATTAGGAAGTGTTGAAAGGCTTCTTTTAATTAGGCTTCTTAGGGTGGCTTTTGCTTCGATTCAACAGTCCTAATCTTGAAATAAGATAGAAAGTGAACAAAGTACTTGTGAGACCGGTGTAGTCTGTTGAACAAGTAGGTTGGTAATAATTTTAAATTAGCTAGGAAATATAAAATCTCAACAAAAATTAAAAACTGGATCCCAAGGGAAGAAATGTTATGGTTTTTAACAATTTCATAGGAATCACACAAAAGAAAAATTTGAGACTTTATGAAGATATGTCCGTCAATTCAGTAGTGAAAACTAGAGCAATATAATTGTTCACCGTCAATTCAGATTGGGTATTGAATTTTGGGTTTCACTCAGATCGTAGTGGCATGAAACTAAGATCATGAACGCAGTTTTTTGAGTAACCATAAACCTCAGTGGTAATATCTGAGAGTCTCAAGGGTTACGTTTGTGAAACAAATTTAATGGAGAAATGCAATAGAGATGGTGTAAGAAATCAAAGTACCTCTGCTATGAAAAATAGAACCAAGCAGAAAACTCTTATCTCATGTGAGAAGAGAGTTAGGTAGCTCACGATTAGAATAAAGGAGATAGCCTAATTCGGAAGACAAGGTTTGTGTATACCAAGTCATTAAGGCTATTATTCAGAATCTGATGAGGCTTTGGGCACATACAGCAGCATTCTTCTAGGGACACTAAACTAATTCAACAATTTCCCCATAAACACACAAATAAAATTAAAGCCAAAAAGTAAATAAAGAACAAAATATTTTTGGAGTTTTTGATATTAGAAGAAAAGAAATATTTTTGGAATTTTGGATATTAGAAAAAATAAATGATAAAAAAATAAAAATAAATAAGACTGAGAAAGAAAATAAAAAGATAAAAAAAACTTTGGAACCGAACCCGAGCGTTCGGTTGGTTTCGGTTTTGAAAAATTTTGAAAAACCGAACCCGAGCGTTCGGTTGATTTTGGGTTTTGAAAAATTTTGGAAAACCGAACCCGAGCGTTCGGTTGATTTCGGTTTTGAAAAATTTTGAAAAACCGAACCCGAGCGTTTGGTTGATTTCAGTTTTGAAAGATTTTGGAAAACCGAACCCGAGCGTTCGGTTGATTTCGGTTTTGAAAAATTTTGGAAAACCGAACCCGAACGTTCGGTCTATTTCGGTTACCGAAGAAATTAGATTTTCAAAAAGGAAATACTTTTGACACTAAGATAAATAATTTTCGAACAATTGTACACGAAATTTACAACCAAGAAAACTACCTTTAATTGATGAGCGAAAGGCAGATTATCCAACCGAACCCGAACGTTCGGTCTATTTCGCTTCTTACGTTTGAGTTTGAGAGGCAGTTTGTTGTACTGACTCTGATTCCATCATACCTAGCCCTTGTAGAATTTTGTTGAACGATGCTTCAGGAAGGGCTTTGGTGAAGACATCAGCTAGTTGATCAGTGGTTCAATGTTTCCATCTTCCACGTGATCTTTAATGAAGTGATACCTCATTGATATGTGCTTAGTCTTGGAGTGTTGCACTGGGCCGTTAAGTGAAGAGCAATTCTGTCATTTCACTTTCATAGGGACCATTTATGAAGTTTTATCTTATTTAAAAAAAAAAAGAAAAAAAATATAATTATTTAATAAATTCAGGGACCATCTTTAATAAATTCAGCCATTGGGTGCCACCCACCCCAAACCCCTTCCACCCAATCCACCCCCTCCCCATCACCCTCTTCCCTCTTCGTTGAGTTCTTCACCTCCGACAACCCACTACCACCTCTTTTTTTTCTGGTAAGATTGCCGACATGTCCTGCCCCAAAAAACAGATACAAGTGTTGCCCCAATAAAATATCAGATATAATCAACAAACGAAACCCATAAACAAATTAAAAAAAAAAACAGATACAAATCGATATATAGAGTAACAAATTTCAGTGAGCATCTTTGCAATAATCAAAAGAAATGTTATTCCTTCTCTTCTCTCAAATCACCGGCCGTCTGCAACCTCACAAAAATAACTCGTCGATGACCCTTTTCTACCTTCTGCAACCTCAGACGACCCTTCTTCCTCCCTAACTATTCTCCTCTTTTTTCCGACACCGGCTCTCGCTGTCTCTGACACCACAACCACGTACCCTTGCTCCCTTCCCCTTTATTCTCTACCCAGCTGCAACTCCCCTGGTGATTAAATATTATACCGAAAGAACAAAAAACACATTTCTCCAACCCATACCAAATTAGAAGAAACACACAGTCGAAATTGATTTTACCCTTGGTGATGACGATGGTATATTGCAAGGGGAGGTTCTCCGTCGACATAAAAAATCTAGATCATCGCCGGAACCTATCGACATTGAGATGCAGAAACAACCACCATATGCTCTATGAACTCCATCGATCTGCAACATCTGGTTTGTTTTAGGGATTCGAAGCAGGTGGCTTTCGATTTTTTTGGTGCTCTGGTTTGATGTGTAATACTCTTGATTTGATTATTGGCATTGGATTTGAAAACAAGATTTCATCAGATTTGAGGAGGTTTAGATGTTTAGAAAGAAGATGGGGCAAGTGTATGTTTCTGACAACCACCACTCCACCGTTCGATTGTAGATCGAAGATACACCGGAGTTAAGAAATAGGGATATGTTGTAGTAGGTGAACCAAAGGGACAAAACTTTCCCCATGAAATCAATCGCACATAACCTATGAACACCCTTTTTTTAAACACGACCTTTTTATGTGGATCAATACGTAAAATCTTCACACACATACACATAGAGAGAGAGAGAGGGTGGGACCCCTTGCATATTAAATATTATATATTTATTTATTTCAAAAAAAGTAATTAAAAACCTCATAAATGGTCCCTGTGTAGTGAAATGACAAAATTGCCCTTCACTTAATGGCCAAAAGCTAATGGTATTAGCGAAAAGGACCATTTGTTAAAAGTTTTGAAACCAAAGGGATCATTTGCGAGGTTTTTTGAACTTAGGGACTAAACTTGATATTTTCGAAAACCACAGGGACCATTTTGAAGTTTTGTCTTACTTTTAAGAAAATATGGGATTTTCTTGGATAACCAATTTTTCAGAAAACAAAAGGAATCTTGTTCATTTTCATAAAACAAACCGCTTATGAACTCACCAGCTTTATGCTGATTTTTAAACTGCTTGTATTCTCAGGTTCTTCTTAGACAGGTATTCCGTGTTCTTTTGCAGAAGACGGAGCGTATGATGTCACGTATTTGTTTTGTTTAAACTTTTGTATCTATGAAACTTGTATTACTTTACTTTTAAACAGATGTAATTAAATCTATGTAATGTAATGTTTTGTGTTTACTTCGCTTACTATGTACATTGGTTATTATATTCAACATGAAGTCACCTTCGCCCCAGAACGTTTCCGCCCTTGGTTTCGGGGTGTGACACATTGGTATCAGAGACCTTGTTTATAGTGAACTAAGTATACCAAACCTTACATGGTATAAGACTATAAACATTAAAGGGGCCTAAGTGCTCTGAACTAAAAGTATACTTCAAAATATAAGTATTTTAAAAGACATACAAGTATACCTAACCGCCGAGATCCATAACTACAAGTAGAACAAAACATAAGTAAATGGGTGTTGTACGCTGTGGTTAAACCTGGGTAGTTATGTAGTCGTGTCTAGGGTCATATTGGCCTAATCAACTATATTCATTCGAGACACGACTAACATGTTCCTAGGAGCGACTGTAGTGTTCAGCATGCCTAAAACATACCCAAATACCCCAAACAACGAGCCGTCGTCGCAGCGAATCATGAAATACTATGGAAATATTTCTTGATCCAATTTTGTTGTAGAAAATTCTCATTCAAGCATTGCCCCTCGATCATTCCTTTAGTGATAGTTTATCTGCCTTGATAATTCATTCCTGCTTTATCTCTTAATAGAATTATATGTCTGTCATAAAGAGATATCCCTTGTTTCATATCTCTTGATTTAATGCAAAGGACTTACCATCCTCTGTCTCCTAATCACTTTAGATCGAAATGTCTTCAAAGAAAGGAACTAGTTCAAGGAACAACAACCCTCCGTCACCACCTCCTTCTCAATTCGACCCTGTGATGTTCCAGTTGACTGTTTCTGCCGCAGTGATGGCTATAATGACGCTATTATACCCTAGAAGGTTCAGTGGACCAGGAAGTAACACCTACCCCCAAAACCACAAAGATAATCAGGAGCGACAAAATGAGCGTAGGGAAAGTAAAATGGTTATCTGGAAAAAGCGAAAGGGTCAGAGTTCACAAGGAACCTCCAAGAGGCATGAATTAGTGGCAGTTCAAACTGCCACTACACCTGTTGCTGCATTTACAGCTCAAGCACCTACCACTAGGTATGCTAGTAACCTCCCATGGTGCAATAAGTGCAATTATCATCATCTCACTTCCAGCCCTTGTCGTGAGGTGTTTTGCTACAACTGTGGCAAGAAAGGTCACCTTACGCAAAATTGCAAAACACCAACTCAGCTAACCAATCAAGTTTCCAGATCGAGTAGCGATCATGCCTGTTTTGGTTGTGGAGAAATTGGGCATTTCATGCGAAACTGCCCAAAAGCAGCAACCACCAACAACGTCAACAACGCCGAGATGGTTTTAGCTATGAAGCAAAAGGAGGCAGCCGCTGATCCCACCATCGTCGCGGGTACATTTCTTCTCGACAATTCTTATGCTCTCATCCTTTTCGAATCTAGTGCCAAAGAAATTTTATCAATCATTCATCTAAGCGTCTTCTTAAACATAGCCCTCGTCTAATAACTGAAACATTTACCGTCAAGATGGTTACCGGTGAGAATGAGTGCACTAACGACTTATCCCCAAGCTGTATCCTTACCTTGAGTAATGATTCTTTCCTCATTGTCCTGTTCATACTGATACACTTTGTTATGAAAAAGCTATTCGTCTCAATCTCCCCTCTGACCGGACCCTCATGATATATATGGTGTCAAGCTTAGCTCAAATCTTCGCATCATTCCCTATCTCAAAGCTCGAAAGCTTCTGCAAAAGGAGTGTCAGGTATTCCTAGTCCACGCAATCAGTGAGAAACAAGAAGTTAAAGACCTCTAGAGCATCCCCGAAAACTGTAATATTCCTGATATCTTCCCGAAGAGCTCCCGAGAATTCCTCCCGAACGTCAAGTCGAGTCTCGTATCAACTTAATCCCTGGACCTACCCCCATAGCCAAATCTCCGTACCGTTTTGCTCCAGTAGAAATGCAGGAATTATCCAGTCGGCTTAATGAGTTGACCGTCAAAACCGATATCCTCTTTCCTTAATTAGATTACTTCTTCGATAAGTTTCAGGGTGCTAGCTACTCCTCGAAGATAGACCTTATGTCAAGACACCATCAGCTACGAGTTCACGAGGATAATGTTTCGAAGATAGAATTCAGGACTCGATATGATCAGTAAGAGTTCGTATTGATACCCTTCGATCAAACCATTTTCCCTTGGTCATGTAGTGAGCGATGAAGACATACGCGTGGATCCTCCTAAGGTCAAAGCAATAGAGAATTGTTCAGCACCGAAGACACCTATAGAAAACCTATCAATTCTTGAGTTTCGTCGGCTATTATTGCAAACCCATTCAGAAAATTCTTCCAAAATCACCAAAACCTTAACCACTCCGACACAGAAAGGTGTACCCTTTTTGTTGGAGTAAAAAGTTAGATACATCATTCCAAGCATTGAAGTAAGACTTATGCATCACACCTAACCTATCCCTGCCAGAAGAAACAGAGGACTTCATTGTCCTTTGCAGTATGTCCAATCAGAGTTTAGATTATGTGCTTAGGCAAGAAGGAAAAGTTGTTGTTCATGCTTTGTGACAAACAAAAGGCACACGAAGTGAACTACACAACTCACGACTTGGAATTGGGAGCAACAGCCCCTGCACTAAATAATGAGAGACATGATCTTAATGGAACCAAGGATGCGAATTTCACTAACCATAAGAGACTACAACATTTCTTCGATCAGAAAGACATAAACATGAGGTGCCCTTAGCTGAAAGGAAAGCTTAGACAGCAAGACTAAGACATTGACAATCTGTCCCCGTTTACTCGCTCAGACCTGAGAAGCCTAGTCAGAAACCCTCGGGGCTGTTCTAGCAGCCTAGATACCCGAATGGGAATGGTAAATCACCAACATGGATTTCACCATCAAGTTACCCAATTTTCCCGAGTGAGTACGATACCATTTGGAAATGGTCGATCCTTCGATAAAATCCACTCACTTCCTTCCGATCAGAGAATCATTCAAGATGGAAAGACTCACGCGAACCCACATTCAAGAAGTAGTACGACTGCATAGTATACCTGCATGCATTATCTTTAGTTGAGATAGCAGGTTTACCTCAAAGTTTTGGCAAGTCCCTTTAGAGAACTCACGGAACAAAGCTAGATATGTGTACAACTTATCATCCTCAGACAATTGGACAAAGTGAGAGAGTTATTCAGATCATGGAAGACATACTGGGAGCATGTGTCATAAATTGTCGAATGACTTGGGATACCGCTTTACCTTTGATCGAGCCCTCGTATAAGATCAATTATCACACCAGTATCCACACTGCACGATTTGGAACCATCTATAGTAAAAAGTACAGATTCCCTTGTGTTGGGCTGAGGTAGGAGACACACAATTAGCCAAGAGTCGATCCCCCGGTAATACCCTCACTGGTCCTGAAATCATCCGCGAAATCATCGACGAGATCATCCAGATCCGAGAATGATTGAAAGCTTCACGAGATCGACATAAGAGTTACGCCAATATACAACGGAAACCTCTGGAATTCGAGGCTGGAGATCGTGTCCAGTTAATGGTCTCGCCGTGGAAAGACAGGATACACTATGGCAAGCATGGAAAACTTAACTCATGGTACATTAGACCCTTTTGAGATCCTCGTTAGGATCGATCCCGTAGCCTTCAAACTCCGTGTACCTTTAGAACTTAGCAACGTTCATCGTGTATTTTGCGCTTCTACTATTAATGAATACCTATCTGATAAAACCATAGAAATCCATCCTAATGTGACCGAGAACAATGAAATACTTAAACTTCCTGGACGAACAAATTGAGATCATAGACCGAGAGATCAAACGTTCGAAACCAAGCCGAATCCCGATAGTGAAGGTTCGCTGGAGTGTCATGCGGGAACCTGAGATCACTTGGGAACGTAAAAGATTCGATGAAGCAAATATATTCGCACCCCTTTTTCCATAACTTGTATCTTAATCTTTGAATTTCGGGATGAAATTCCCTTTAACGGAGGGATAATGTGACAACCTGAAGTTGTTCCATCGCCGAAACCCGTTCTGTCCGTAAAACTCGTCTTAAGCGAATTATTCTGATTTCTTTTTTGGATTAGGTCATTTAAGTTACAATTTTATTTTGACCTCGTAAGTATCCAAACACATTAGAAACACATGAAAATGCCCCAAACTAGTAATTAGAAAAATTTTAGTTTCAACCATATCGGATTGTGACAACTTAATCAGGTGCGACCAAAAGCCTTGTTTAACGTCAGTATCGGGTAGAATTCCACCGTGTCTCAAATCCAAACCATATTTAAAGTTTTTTAAGCCTCATTTGAAGCCTTTTCCTTCACTCTCTAACCTCTCTCCTCAAATCAAACTTCTTGATCCAAAATCACACATTTCAAGCTTCAAATCACCAAGGTAACTATCCTAGCTTCTAGTATAACATCTTTAGCCTTCAATTTCGTGTTCAAATCATGGAATAGGAACATAAACATGTGTTTACGGCCGTGGAACAGCCTTAGGCCGTGAACACATGCAAATGGGGTTTTGGAGCCTTAAAACCCTTCCAAAACACCATTAGAGCTTAGATATGACTTAAGGACTTATTGGAATGCACTTGGAACACCTTGAACTCATCATTTAGGGAGTAAACATGAGTTTGCTGCCTAAGAACATGCTTGGGACGTAAACACCCTTTCATGGGTAGTAAACTCCTTTTGAGGTGTTAAAATGCCATTTACACGCCTCATAAGCCTTGGAATAAAGTCTAGAAGCAACCACAAACAAGTTAGGGGCCTTAAACTTAATAAAAAACACTCCATAAGGAGTCCACAGCCGTAAACCCCCCCAATAATGGGTTCCTAGGCCGTAAACTCCTATATCTTGGTAAAAGTGTGCCCTAAATTCACCCCATAGCTTGTAAATGAGTTTAAATCACATGTGATTAACCTGTGACCATCAAAGCACATAAGGATTGAGTGGGTGAGAGTTTACATCCGTAAACTTCTAGTTTACTACCGTAAACTCATCAAATGGTGCATATGATTGATCAAATCCCTTTCTAATGCCCTAGAACCAAACCTAGCATCATCCCTCAAATGTTATAAGGCCATTTAGCACTCTAGAACACCCCACCATGAGTTTACGGCCATAAACTCATGGGGAGTGGGTCATTAGGGCCGTGAACTCTCTTGGGAGTTTACTCTTGAAGAGTAAACTCCATATCCAAACCATATATATCCATAGATGTGACCTGGGTCATTCCAAACACTTGAAATGAAGTGTTTTCGCGACTAGAAGTGTATATC
The DNA here is from genome assembly GCF_002870075.4 of Lactuca sativa. Classification (NCBI taxonomy): domain Eukaryota; kingdom Viridiplantae; phylum Streptophyta; class Magnoliopsida; order Asterales; family Asteraceae; genus Lactuca; species Lactuca sativa. The sequence goes on along the minus strand of NC_056627.2, from coordinate 81,996,699 downwards.
CTCAACTAATTAGTGATTTAAAATCTAATTAGATACATTTGTGTATCAATATTTAAAATCCAAACACTTGAAATGAAGTGTATATCCTCAACTAATTCGAGACTAGAAGTGTATATCCTCAACTAATTAGTGATTTAAAATCTAATTAGATACATTTTTGTATCATTTAATATTACATAGGAACCTTGCGTGTTTTCAAGCCTCGATCCAACGTTTAGCATCCTAGTCGACACATTCCTCGTCCGGTGAGTTCATACCCCTACCATTTTTCAATGTTTTTCAATGTTTTCATGGGGGGAATACATGCAAAAGTACAAGAATATCTTGTGCTTAAACTGATTATTTCAATTGAAATGTTTCATATTCCACTTGCTTTTAACAATTGAAACCGTATTAACCAACTATTTAACTTGCAGAATCAATTTACAAACCGATTTCATATCTTATTATATAATGTTATAATATATATTTCACAAATGATTTGTTCCTTAACATTATTGTTAAATGATTTGTTCCTTAACATTATTGTTAAAAGCAGTAGATTAGTATATTTCACAAATGATTTTTTCCGCATTATTACTTGTAGATTTGTTATTCCTATAAATTGGAGACACGTCCTCGGAGAACACTCTACAGAGATACGCGAGTGGAGGACCGCCTTTGGAACCAAAATCTCTTAGATAGGGAGCGTGACTTGAGTGTATAGATCTATACAGGGCTGACTACCCCGCACCTGGCTGCTAGCTACAGTCGAACTGAAAGGTTCAAGGGTGACGAAAGTCATAAAATGATTTGGACTACTTATTGCCATATCTAGTCTATTGTATGGTTATGGAACTCGCAATTTGGATAACAGAGATTTACTTGTTAGTGATAATGAATATAGTAAATTAAAAACCTTTGAAATTAGTTTACTATGTTGATAGTTTTGTATACGTGTTAAAACTAACATACACTTCACAAGGATAATCAGGTTTTCAGTATACATCTTTTACATTACATATCGGATTGGTAACCAACTTTTAGGAAAATATAGGATTTTCCTAGGGTAATAACTATTCATAACCAGAATTGTGTGTAACAACCCGAAATTTCATATCACTTCTTGTAACTCAAATTGTAATCCAATTCGATCAACCAAACGCAGTTTCCAAATCCGTTTCCGATTTCATCGTTAAATTAAGTCATTAACATATATCGATCTAAAATGACTTAATGGGTGTCTTTATGCCATTAGGAATCATTCTAACACCCCATTATAGTTATCAGAATAATTCTAGAATCAACCATATCGGGTTACGGCAACTTGGTCGGGTGCGACCAAAAGCCCCGCCTAATGCCAGTATCGGGTAGAATTCCGTCGTGTCCAATTCCCGAGCACTATATAAGTGATTCAAAGCTTTTGGCCATTTCCTAAGTCCCTAGTGTTTAACCTCGTTGGAGTGTAATGTTCCATATGATAGGTGATTGTAAGTCTAATTAGTTATATATGGACATTATTACATTTTACATAGGGACATCGCGAGTAAAAAAGCCCCGAACCAACGTCTAGTATCCAAAACCGTCGCATTTCCGAGTCCGGTGAGTTCATACCCCTACCCTTTTTCACTGTTTTTCACTGTTTTCAGGGGGAACACAAGCAAAGTACAAGGGTTTTCTTATACTCAAAACTTATTTTCGTGTGCGTGTGTTTCACATTTCATATGCTTTTAATACTGATATACACAACTGATAACCAGTAGAACATGCATATCACACAAACATTTATTTGTGAAATGGATTTTATAAACTGTTATGTTTTATATTTCACAAATGGTTTTCCACATTTTATCAGTTAAAAGCATGACATTAGAACACATGAACAATATAATTTGTACACTGTCTTGTCCTCGGTAACATTCCACAGAGATACGCGAATGGAGGATTATTATATTATTACTAGTAAATTTGTTATTCCTGTATGATTGGAGACACGTCCTCGGCGAACACTCCACAGAGATACGCGAGTGGATGACTACACCCGTAACCAGAATCTCTGGGATTTAGAGAGCGTGACTTGAGTGTATAGATCTATACGGGGCTGACTACCCCACACCTGGCTGCTAGCTACAGACGAACCAAAATGGTTCAAGGGTGACGAAAGTCATAAGGTTGTGGACTACTTATTGCCACAGGTTCAGTCTTTAGTATGGTTATGGAACTCGCAATTAGGATAACAGAGATTTACTTATAGTAATAATGAATAACTTATACATCTTTTACATTGATAACCAACATTCAGGAAAGCATGGGGCCTTCCTGGGAACATCTACATAACTAGAAAAGTGTAACAAAACAGATAACATTACATCTTTTACAAATGATAACTCACAATCAGGAAAGTATGGGACTTTCCTGGGGATACATTGGAACTCAAATAGAACAGTTTAACAAACCAGATAATCAAACTATACATTTTTCACATGAGTAAAATGTTTTCAGTGTACAAACCTACTATACTTTGTAATTGTGAAACAACAATCAACTTCTAAGAAAATGTGGGATTTTCTTGGCGTGTGTTACATTTTCAGAAACAGAAAGGAAACATGAACATTTTCACAAAACAAAACTACTTATGAACTCACCAGCGTTATGCTGATTTTCAAAACCGCTTGTGTTCTCAGGTCAACGTTAGACCAGGTACCAAAGATCCTTTTTGCTCGAAGTTGGAGTGCTCAGAAGACTTGTTTCATTTTGTTCATATATATATATATATATATATATATATATATATATATATATATATATATATATATATATATATATATATATATATACTATGTATCACAACTGTACAACTTTACTTTTGAAAACAATTGTAAAACTTTTATATGTAATGTAATGGTTGTTCTACTTTACTTACTATGTACATTGGATTTGATACTCAACGTGGAGTCAAACCCGGAAATGTTTCCGCCTTCGGTTTTCGGGGTGTGACATTGTGTAACATAACGAAATACTAATCATTACTTTTAAGAAAATATGGGATTTTATTGGATATCCAATTTTTCAAAAAACAAAAGGAATCTTGTTCATTTTCATAAACCAAACTGCTTATGAACTCACTAACTGTATGCTGATTTTTAAATTGCTTGTACTCTCAGGTTCTTCTTAGACAGGTATTCCGCGTTCTTTTGAAGAAGACGGAGTGTATGAAGTCACGTCTTTCTTTTGTTTAAACTTATGTATCTATGGTACTTGTATTACTTTACTTTTAAACAGATGTAATGAAATCTATGTAATCTAATGTTTTGTGTTTACTTCGCTTACTATGTACATTGGTTATGATATTCAGCATTAAGTCACCTCCGCCCTGGGTTTCGGGGTGTGACACTGACGACCTGAGAATACAAGTTATTTTGAAAGCGAGTATCAGCATTTAAATGCTCGTGAGCTCATAAGTATTTAATGACATTGGTATGAATACATGTTTTCCTTCGAAATAATAACATAAAAGATGGAGGTTTAGAATTTACAGAGTATTAGAATCCTTTCCAGAAAATCCCATATTTTCTAATAAAAAGTAGTCTTTTACCAAGACCGTTTAATGTTTATGGAGTAATTTTCCCCCAAAAGTACTATCATTATCAAAATATAGTTTATACTTTTAAAGAATATGTGAGAAAATCACAAGCAGAAGTATTAGGGAAAAAATATTTTACTTCAGTAGTAACGCTGCTGACTAAAGGTAAATAAAACATAGACTCCAGGTGGTATGGTATGAACCAATATGCCTCGCAAAGTCTAAAGGAATGAAATACAGACTCCAGGTGGTATTGAATGAACCAATACGCCTCGCAGAGTCTAAAAGAAAGAAATACAAACTCCAGCTGGTATTGAATGACCCAATATTCCTCGCAAAGTCTAAAAGAATGAAATAAAGACTCCAAGTTGTATTGAATGAACCAATACACCTCGCAAAGTCTAGAAACGTGGCCTAGTGTATAACTAGGAAGGTATATATATATATATATATATATATATATATATATATATATATATATATATATATATATATATATATATATAAGGATTATTTTATATATAGAAAATACCATGATGATACTTATGACCTTAAAACCATGAATTATAAGGTAACTCTAGAGATACTCGTAACCATACTGATTGACAATCGAATACTTTGATGACCTGCTGGCATCGGAGTGAATGTGACATTTGTCACCCCTTGGCTTGGTCAGCCGGGACTGTAGCTAGCAGTCAGGATGTTGGAGTGTTTGTCCCATATAGATCTATACACACAATGTCCACTCTCCCTCCAGGAGACTCTGGTTACCAACTTGAACATGGTGAAATCCGCGTCATGAGGATGTATCTCGTATTTTGATTTCTATAAACCTTTCCTCTTATTAAGAGTATATGCTTTAGAATATAAATAAAAATAAGTTCTCCTTCATGAGTGTTATTGTTGGTTTCTAAACTATGCCTATCATAGTTTACTTGAGAGGTCATCTAGATGCCTTTGCTACCCAAAGGTGATGAATTCTGCTGATAGAACTTTTATGACTATATATGTATAAATGATGTATAACTAATAATTAAACGACCTTCGGACGGATAACTATTACCCTAAAGCCACATCCAAACAAGGAAAAGGAATTAAGGCGAGTTAGCCTTCCTAATTCCTTTAAACATTACTTATATAACTATACATATACAGGCATGCATTTAACAATACAAGAGTATAATTTTTTTTTGGTAAAACCTTCAAAAAGGATTTATTAAACTAAAAAGGGATTTTTTATACTTTAAAAGAAATTTGAAAAACAAGGTTTGAAAACCTTTAACTAGATAAAGTGGTTTATCATGCAAACATCTATAAATAATGATTTATAACTTGATGTTAGTTTATAAAAACAAGATTTGAAAACCTTTGGTTGGCTAAAAACAGTTTAACATACAAAAATCTATTTGCTAGACAATTATTAATCACACGTGAGTGATCTTATAACTTACTAGTTCAAATGTTATTCCCCCCATAAAAGCATTTAAAATCATTTAAAAGGTTGATTAAGGGGTATGAACTCACTTATCGTGGTGATTCGGATGAGCGGACGGTATAGGATGCTAAGTGTCAAGTGAGGACTTGACCACACATGCGAATCCTATTTAACATGTAATGATACATTTAAGTATCTAATTAGTCACTTAACAAATAATTATGCAAGAAAAGAGTGTATGGCCTCACTTTGGAGTTTACTCCTCAAATGTTGGTCCTTAGGGGTGTATACAGTTTCAAGACCATTTCCCCCATGAGTTTACGGCTGTAAACTCATGGGAATGGTGTCATTGAGTGTTCAAAGGTCTTATACTATTCAAGGAATTATGTTAGGCTCGAATCAAGGGCTATGGATGTGATTGGGGCTCGAAATGACCTCCATTTTGGAGTTTACGGATCTTGGACCACTCCTTCGGGAGTTTACAGTCGTAAACACATGAGTTTACAGCCGTAAACTCATGTTTGTCCCTTCCTTATGTGTTTTGGTGCATGTAGGTTAAGCATGCAAAGTTCTAGTCACTTATGCAAGCCATTGAAGGTGTTAAGGGCATCAAAACACCGTTTTGAGGGTGTTTATGGTTTGGGAGATCCCCAAACCGTAAACACATGTTCTTGGGGGGTTTTTGGTGTTCAATCCATGGTTTAACATGTATTCTAAGAAATTAACTTGATAGGAGGAGTGTACTTACGATCTAGGAGCTCGAATGATCGATTTTGGCCCAAGAACACTAGTGTGTTCTTGGTGTTCTTGATGAACACTTGAAGATCTATGAAAAAGACAAGATTTCGTGGATGAAATCGTATAAAAACACTAGACTAAGTGTTATATATCATATAAAAACACTAGATGAAGTGTTATATGAATGAATCTAGCAAGAAAGCACTTACATTTTGGCGGATTTGACGGAAGAGTGATATGATACTTGATAGAAAACTTGGGTGTTCTTGAAGTGGGAAGTGAAAAATGAGCATAAAATGACTAAGTGTCATATTTATACCCTTTAGGGTTTACGGCCGTAAACTCGATGTTTACGTCCGTAAACTCCAAACTTTTGGAGTTTCGCGACTTACGTGATATACACAAAACTCTAAAGTATACTTCCTTTTATTTATCTGCTGACGAATATATAAAATACTATATTCAAACGGACTTTAAACTGGCCAAAAATGTTTTGAGATGAATTTGGCTAATTTTTGAAGTGCTTGACTGTGGAGTTAAAACGAATGGAAATTTCGGGTTGTCACAATGACTAAATCACCTTTCACTGGTACTTGTGAAAGAGGTGAGGGATTGTTGGATCTCATACACATAGATGTGTGTGGTCCCTTCAGATGCACCACAAGGGATGCTAACCGGACATATATACTTAATCAAGAACAAGTTGGAAACCTTTGAAAAGTTTAAAGAGTTTAAGCAAGAAGTGGAGAATCAATTGGCTAGGAAGATAAAGATGCTCGGATCCAATAGGAGTGGTGAGTATCTTAGTATCAAGTTCCACAACTATCTTAAGGAATGTGGAATTGTTTCATAATTGACGCCACATAGGACACCGCAGCTCAATGGTTTGGCGGAGAGGCGCAATCGAACCCTGTTAGACATGGTTCGTTTCCAGATGAGTCTAGCTTCGCTACCAATCTCATTATGGGGGTATGCCTTAGAGACTGCCACCCATATCCTTAATCTAGTACCAACTAAGATGGTTGCCAAAACACCACATGAGATGTGGATAGGGAAGGTTCCCTCGTTGGCAAATAGAAAGGTTTAGGGTTGTAAAGCATTCTTAAGACAAGAGACTCACGACAAGCTTGAACCTTGTAGTGAGCGGTGTATTTTCTTCGATTACCCACATAAATCCTTTGGATATTTTTTCTATAGACCTGGTGATAATGTGCTCTTCGTAGCGAGGAAGGAAGTTTTCCATGAGAGGGAACTCATATGCCAAGAGGATAGTGGGAGGACAATTGATCTTGAGGAAATTCAAGAATCAAGTGGTGAAGGATCCTCTAACACTAGTTCTCAACATGAGGAAGAGATTCATGTTGAACCAGTTGACGAGTCATTACCTCTAAGATCTTCCAGTAGAGTTAGCGTTCCACCTATATTATATGGTTTCCATATAAGTGCAGAAGGTGATACGTTTATCAGTGATAGTACACTGATAAATTTCGATGAACGTAATAGCTACAAGGTAGCCATGGCGGGCCCTGAGTCAGCTAAGTGGAAAGAGGCAATGGATAGCGAGATCCAGTCCATGTATGACAATCTAGTTTGGAACTTGGTTGACAATGTACTAGTTCGAAAGGCAGTTGGGTGCAAATGGATCTTCAATAAGAACACTGAAATGGATGGAAAGGTACACACTTTCAAGGCACGACTGGTTGTGAAGGGCTTTACTCAAACCCCGAGGATTGACTATGATGAGACCTTCTCACAAGTGGCCATGATCAATTCTATTAGGGTCATGTTAGCCATCACTGCGTTTCATGATTGTGAAATTTGGCAGATGGATGTCAAAACTGCTTTCCTTAATGGGAAGCTTGCTGAATATGTTTACATGTGCCAGCCATAAGGTTGTGTGGATGCTAAATAACCTAATAGAGTGTGTAAGACTTGAGAATTCCATTTATGGATTGAAGCAAGCATCTCACAGATGGAATCTTTGCTTCGATGAGAAAGTCAAAGATTTGTTTTCTCTAGGAGTGTGCAAGCTTGAGAAATCCGTTTATGGATTGAAGCAAGCGTCTCGCAGATGGAATCTAGAGTGTGCAGATAGAATCTTGGTTTCGATTAGTCTTGTGTATATGTCAAAACTAGTGGGAGTATAGTTATCTTTCTAGTATTGTATGTCGATGACACACTGTTCATAAGAAACAACATTCCTACCTTGTAGGAGGTTAAGCCCTCACTTGCAAAGTGTTTGTCTATGAAGGATCTACGGGAAGCTGCCTATATTCTGGGGATAAGGATCTTGAGAAATAGGAGTAAAAGACTAATAGGACTTAGTTAAAGTACTTAGTTAGAAAAGGTTCTGAAACGTTTTAGTATGGAGAATTCCAAGAAAGGGGAGTTACCAATCCAGAGCAATACCAAACTAAGTAAGACTCAGAGTCCGAGTACCAATGTCGAGATAGCGGAAATGAGTCGTGTTCTATACGCTTCTACCGTTGGCTAGATCATGTACGCTATGACTTGTACTCGCCTTGTTGTGGCCTTCGCATTAAGCATGTTTAGCCGATATCAAGGGAACCCGAGTAGAGCTCACTGGAAAACAATTAAGAACATTCTTAAGTACATGCGAAGGACTAAGGACTGGGTCCTTATACTTGGTGGGAGTGATGACTTGAGAGTAACAGGATTTAGTGATGCCAACTTTCAGACCTACAGAGATAAATTCCTCTCTCCGTCGGACTGGGTGCTTACCCAAAATGGAGGAGCAGTGACATGGAAAAGTCCGAAGCAGAAGAGCATGGCTGACTCAACGTGCGACTCAGAGTACATAGCTACGAGCGAAGCTTTGAAGGAGGCTATATGGTTGAAGAACTTCATTTGAGACCTTCGAGTTGTACCAGCCATATAGGAGCCCATGGATATTTTCTGTGATAATGAAGAAGCGGTTGCCTTAAATAAGGAACCAAGGGATCATGGAAGATCCATACATATTGACAGAAAATACCACTTCATCAGACATCGGGTAGAAGAAGGACTCCTTGTGGTTAAGAGGGTATCGTCAGAAGAAAATCCTGAGGATCCCTTCACAAAGGGTCTATGTAGGATCAAGCACATTCAGCGTGCGAGGAGAATTGGTCTGAAGGACGATATTGGTTTTAGTGATTAGATAGATGTATAGAAACTTGTAATAGATAAATGTAACTGACATTTGATGATTAATTAATTGAGATTTATTTATGAGTAAAGTTTACTATCTTGTGTCAATTGTTTACTATTGTTTCACTTTTTAATGTTTTACTTCCTGAATGATATCATTATTCAAATTATTCATAGTCGGTCATAATTTGGAAGTAAGTAATGAACGAAGATCGTCATGAATTGGCTTGCAGATTGTCTAAGTGGTCAGACATAACAAAGATTTGTTGCAACGTTCATGAGTACTTCTGAAATAGGATTTGAGTATTGGTTTAAAACCACGCTCGTTTGAATTACTTCATGGAATTTATCACGAGTAATTGTGAGACAATAATATCGTATATTATTTAAACTGAGATATATGAGTTGTTGTTTACAATTTGGTTGTTCATTGATAATGCGTAAATGCATCAGTAACTTGATGTTATAAAACATATTGTTGTGGAAAATTTGATGAGTACATAGTACAAGCTTATATGTCAAAGTTTATCTGTTTCTTTTATCCTAAGAAGGTAAAAGCAATATCTTGGGCCCCTCGATGATTTTGTGTTGACTTATGTGTCGGGCCCGGTCAGGACTGAATTGATGTGTTCAATTAAGTTCCTTGTCAAACAAATCAGAAATTGGGAAAAAAAACTATTGTACATTGAGAATGATTATGTTCCATGTCTTTGTCCACCCGATATTTCGCAGAACGGAGGATTATATGATCCCTTATCTAAAGGACGTGTCATTGTCTAGGTTAGAGTTCGACAACAACTTTTGAAAGCTACGATTGCTAATTAGATTCTGAAGTCATACTTGCAATTTTAGTTATTTGACTTATCCAAGTGAGGGATTGTTGGATTAGGTGTCTAACCCATAACTATAATTGGTATGTACTTGATTTGATATTAGCATAGTCGTTTTGGGTTGCCTTCACCATAGCAACTTGACAGGATGACTTTGGAGACAGAGGTTATTTAATAATTTATTAATATATTATAAGAATAATATATTAATGAGAACTCATATTATTTATTTAGTATTTAATCAGAAATTAATTTGGTATTAATTTTGGGATTAACGGAACTGATAAATGTAAGGGGACTGGTTTGCAAATCATTGATTGTTGCAAATTAGGCTGTTGGACTCCCTTGTAAAGGGTTCGATGAAATCTATAGGAGGCCCTATAGAAATCGTCCAAGGCCTTCTAGAAGGGAGTCCATCGGCTGACATGGAGCCTAAGTAAGGAATTAGGGTTTCATTTGTAAACCCTAGCAACCACATGTATTTAAAGACCCCTAGACCTATAAAATTTTGCTACTACATCACAAGGTGTAACCATAGCCGGATTCTGCTCTCCCTTACTCATCCTTTGCTTTTGGTGTATGTGATTCGTTAAGAGGTGCAACATGTGAGGCACTCAAACTTTCAAGAGTCAAGATCATCATTGGATTAGTTGTTATTACGAGATATCAAGAAAGGTATTCAGCAAACCCTAGTTTCATATTGAATTTCTAAAATTGTATGCTAGTATTAGGTTTATTGCTTTGGAACTTCTATTTGCATGTATAACTAGAGAAAAACTTAGATCCAATGTAATTAGGGTTGCATGCACACATATGAATGTTGTTACGCTGAAAAACCCATCAGTTCTCGTGTAGCCTTATAAGATATTGTAAATAGTTTAACCAATGTTGCAAAACTCCCCGAGTTGGACAATTACTCCCCCGAGTACTCGCTACTCGGTCCCTTACCGAGGTGAGTTACATAATCCCAAGTACTACCTGATCATCCCTTTTCTGAACTGAGTAGTGTTATAAAACTCGGTCAACTCGGTGATTAATATGTATAATATACTTAATGATTTATTATTAACACACTCATATATAACTATAACTACATATATATCTTAAATTTTCAGTAATTATTCACAAAATCAAACCATTATGTGTTTTTTAGTTTTTGAGTATTCACATTTATCTAATTTTGTTATATATTTCAATCAACTTATGATTTTAACTTATGATTTTGACATATATAATTTCCCTAAAAATATTTCTACATGAATTACAAAATTCAAGTACTCCCCGAGTACTCCCAAGTACTAGTTGCTCGATAGTCGGTCGAACAGGTACCCAATAACAAGTTCTACAACGTTAATTTTAACCACGAGCACCCAATCATTTAAGAACGAAACCAGAGCTAGTATCAAGAATCTGGAACATTAGGTGTCTTAACTTGCCACTGTAGTGGGTCGGCTGGAATCTTAAGGAAAGTTACTAGAGCACTCTGAGAACAATCCAAAGCACAACGTGAGTGTTATTCCCTTGATAAGTGTGAAGAGTTTAGAAGACCCAAGAGAATTTGAACCAGAAAACAAGGATGATGAAGAATCTATAGAAGTTTTGGGTGATAAAGAAGATGAAAAGGATAAAGGAATAGAAACTCGAAATCCAGAAAAGTCGAATATGAAGGAGTACAAGCTAGTTGTGTCATTCCCATCATGACTGAAGAGTACAAAGCGTAAGCTAGTGGATGAGGACATCATGGAAATATTTCGTAAGGTGGAGGTAAATCTTTCACTTTTAGATGTTATAAAACACATCCCACATTATGTAAATATTTTAAAGGAATTATATGTCTCAAATATAAAATTTAAAACTAACGAAACATTAAAAGTTGGTGAACACATTTCGGCTATTTTGCAAAAAGGTTTACATCCAAAGTGCAAGGATCTGGGCGTTTTGCTCGATTCCTTGTAAATTGGGCGACCTTAATTTTCCAAAAGCCATGCTTGACCTTGGAGCTTCAGTCGATGTCCTTCCCTTTTTTGTTTTTGAAAAATTAAAATTCGACACTTTAAAAAGTCCAGTTTGCTGACCAGTCGATAGTACACCCAAAAGGAATATTGGAGAATGTTCTTGTCCAAGTGAATGATTTGATCTTTCCCGCTGATTTTTAAATTCTAGAAATCGGTAATTTGGACATATTAGAAACAAACTCTAATATTTTAGGCAGACCATTCATGAAAAGTGCAAAAATGAAAATAGATGTTTTTAAAGGCACAATTTACATTGAGTTTAACGAGGAAGTGGTTAATTTTAAAATGAATGATGACGATTTTCCAACTGATAATAATTAAGTTAATTTTTAGGTACCAATAGTCCTTTGTCTGAGGACTGCTATGAGTTTTCTAATATTTCTGTGTAAGAAAAATTGTAGATATAAAATTATCTAACACATTAGAAGAGTTGGAAAAAGGCAAAGCTTGGGGAAGAAGAAGAGAAAATAACTACTGATAAAAAGCTGAAAGGGAAATATCTTAGGGAGGTGAAGGAGAATATGTTTTTTTGCTGAAGCATCAGATACGGAGATGGCTGGAAAAAGATAAGCTTGGGGAGGAAGAAAAGAAAATTTATGCAAAGAGGATTAAGGAGAAATGAAGTTTTCTGCTAAGAAGAATGTAAAAATAAATAAATAAATAAATAAACTAAAGAAAATGATGATATTGCTGGAAAAAAGAGGATCAGAAATAGAAAGAAATTTAAAAATCAAAAAATCATCTTATCTAATAAGAACCATTTTTTTTATGTTGAGAAAGTTCTAGATCCACCTATTCTACCGTATCTGATGGTATCTGGAGTAACAAGGAAACGAGTTGAGCTTCAGAGAAGTCCTAATCACACCAGTTAACAAATCTGGTTGGGCAAAGTCGAGTCGACGACTTTAAAAATGGACGACTTTCCAGGAGGTAAACCGATGAGTAGTTTATATTTTTTATGCTTTCAATAAAGAGATGGTCGCAGTTCCAAGCACGCTAGGGGAAATCATAGGATCTTCAAAGTTGCTTAAATTCATATTTTTGTCTAACAAATTTTCAAAATTATATTTTCTACAAACTTATCAGGTACATTCTTTCCTAGTTGCACCCTTTTTGCTTTTATTCAGGATAATGCATCATTTTAAGCTTGGGAGGGGAATAGTATAAAATTTTGTATTTTTTTTTTGTTAAAATTTGAAATTTTCAATTTTTCAGTTTTCCTTTTTACATTTTATTTTTTGCGTTGCATTTGCATTTAAAAAAAATTGAAAAATCAAAATACATATTTTATGTTCTTATTTTACTGCATCATTATAAAAGAAAAAAACCAAAAAGATTTTTATTTTTTACACACACACACATATGTGTGTGTGTGTGTATATATATATACTTAAAAAAAAGAAAAAATTATGAAAAAACATTACATCATATGATGATATTCTTGCATTCGATAATTTTGTATAAATGGAAAATGAAAGTTTGAAGCAATTGGATCCATAGTGGTAAGTTTAGTAATACTTCTCATAACTAGGAGTCGCAAAACACTTTGATCTCAGGCATTAGCATTAAAAAAAGAATGGTGTACCGAAACACTGTGTAGGCGGTAATAACAGTTCAGAATTATTTGCTTTGGAATGTTTAAAAAGGACTTTGATCGAGAAGCTTGGACCCATAGAACAATGACCTATTCGTTGACATGCGTTACCTTCGTGTTAACAGAGAGCCCTTATATCAGATCCATAAAGTTAAAAAGAAAAGAAGGGTACTAACTGTCATATCTAATACCCAAGTCAAAGCTCGAGAACTTAATTGAAGAAATCTCAAAAAATTACTGGTGAACTCAATGCGAAGGCGAAAATACAAAAACCTTAAGTTCAATCAGTTCAGAATCCATCTCAAAGACAAATATGGTGCGAATGAAGAACTGTGTGATATGATATTTGTTGCTCATAAAAAAGTGAAAGCATAGGAGTTGGGCCCTTATGGGTGTGGCCCACTACTTTAGAGAAAACTGATTTGACGTGATGGATTCTTAAGGATGCGTCGAGACTGGTTCTTAACTATCTAGTCTTGAGGACATGAAATTCTAAAATATATTATTTTCCCTTGCAAGGCTAATTAAGTTATTAAGTTTAATTAAAAGTTGCAATTGGTTTATTGGTTCACACCGTCAAGCTTCTTCCCGACTTTGAGAATCTGTGAAGGATGGAAGATACTGTGAAGATCCTCGAGGTAGTGAATCCAAATGATTCTTCCTCGATGTTAATTTTCATCATGTGAAAAAAAAGAGTGAAGTATTTTTATTTCAAGTTTTTATTTTCCTTTATTTTAGTCTAAGTTCTTTTAGGTCATATATGTCTTTCCATTTCACTTATATGTGTAATATTTTTATTACTTGAAGGAATGTAAGGTTCAAGCTTGGGGAAATTTTTATAGATTCCATTTTATGCACATTTTATGATAGTTTTAATTAGCATTTAGAATCTCAATTTATACATTTGCATTTTATTAGCTTAAATAATGTTCAACTCATGCCTTTTCAGAATTCCGGTACTACTAGTGTTTTTGTGTCGTTTTAGATCATTTGAGTGGAGCGGTAGCTTAGGAGTAGCTAGATGCATACTTTGCAGCCTAAATCGAGGTGGAACTATAGAAGGATGTTGAGGACTTACATGGAATGCTTAAACTGAAGAATATCGACCGAATCAGGCCGAAAAACCGAATCTGCGATCGCATATTCTGTTAAGGTTTTGCAAGGTCGAAAAATTATCATATGAGAAGAAATTTGAAAAAATGCGATCATAGGGAGAAATTAGCAATCACATAAATGATCGCATTTTCACTTCGAAGTTTAAAAAAATGCAAGAAGTGGCATCGTAATTTCGTTAAACGACAATTATGGATATTTTGGTTATATCTGTGGTCGTATTTCCTATATTTACTCTCATAGATTTTTTTCTTGCTATGGAAGATTCCTTCCTGTGTATAAATACGACCCTCTTGATCAGATCCGAGGGAAGACGCTTAGAGGATGAAATATCCTTCTAAAGGCGATTTTTGATACTTTTTAGTGTTTTCTGAAGATCTAAAGGCTCTGAATCATCTCAAACATTTGGTTTAGCAAGATTAATTAGTTACTTTACCTTCTTATTAGTTTTAATTTGTTTTATCCATGACTAGCTAAAACCTTAGTTTTCAATTCTGCAATAGACTAGTACTATTCATGTTATCAGTTATCCGATTTGGTTTTCATTATGTGCTTATACCTAGTTGTTTTAGCTTTGAACATAATGAATGTTTAATTTTAAATTCTTATTAGTCTGATCACCTAGCTAAGGTTTTAACATTCCAGTTAAACAGTTAATAGAATTTGTAAGTGTTCTTCTAAATTGGTAATAAGTAACAAGTATCAAATTAGTTCTGTCATGGGATTAAACTCTGATATAAATTGAAATATCATACCATTATGCTTTCGAGCTTGTGAGAAGTATTGGGTATTAATAGGAATTTTACACAGATCTTAATGTAACTCTTTGTTGGGTTGAAGATTCGTTTAAATATTGCGTCATTTGGCTCGCCTGTTTGTCCAATTGTTTTGTACTCCGGTTTGGGTCTGTCCAACCGTGAGCCTGTTACGTTTACTATATAAGAATATGCTTGCATGCATATTAGGTAAACGATCTAGAATACAATAGAGAGAATTATGATAGCTTTGATTTTCTTCATCGTTGTGTAAACCTTCTAACCCTCTACAGTTGATGTTATTGATCGAGCTCTTCTGAGGGTTGTTTTATAATCATTCGACACGTTTGATTCATTCTTGAGTTGTTCATTATTTTTGCGTTCTTGCTGTTTAATCTTTATTTACCTGTTTAAGATCTAATCGATCTTCAAGATTAAGTTTTTAATCTCATCAATTGGTATCAGAGCGGGAGGCTGTGTAATCGATACACTTCTTTTCTGTGAAAAAGTTTCAATTAGGGTTTTTCCACAATTACTGATATTTATTGAGCCGTCATCTCATTATTGACGTATCTTGATATTTATTGTTTTGCCCTAATCTGATTTATTACAAGTTTGATCTTTGAACAGGTTATTCGATCATTATGGACGAGTCACAATCGAATCCCATCAATATTTCCAACATCATTGGATCAACCACGAAGATTCCCATCCTATACACCCATGATTATGAAGTCTGGGCGCATCACTTTGAAGACTATGTTATAGGATCTGAGGATAATGGATACCTCATCTGGGAAGCAATTATTAATGGACCGTTTTCTCACTCTGCAACGTCAAGGATTATTAAAACTCAAAAGGAGTATAATGATCTGCTGAAGGACGTTAAAGATATTGCGCAAGATGAAAAGGATAAATTCCAGTGCAATATCAAGGCGTTAAGATTGATCAGATTCGCCCTTCAGTCCGACACTTTCAGGTTAGTAAGTTCATGCACGAAGGCAAAGGATGTTTGGGATAGACTTCGTGAACTGTACTCTACAGACGAGGATCTTGAACACTCTATCCAAACCTTACTCTTATCTGAGTTTGGAGAATTCAGGCAAGGAGCCGAAGAAACTGTGACCCAAACATTCGATCGCTTCAATCATCTTCTCAGCAAGATGATCAAACATGACATCGAAAGGAAGCTTATTGAGCAGAAGGTTACGTTTTTAAATGGTCTAAGATCAGAGTGGAGAGCAGTGGTGTCTACAGTTAAAGCCCATGAGCAGTTTAAATCATATTCTTTGGCGAAACTGGTGGGTATTCTCAAGTCTCAGGAGAAAATTGTGCTACAGGAAAAGAATGTTGTCTCAAGCCTAGGTTCGCTGGCCCTCTTGTCAAAAAGTAAAGCTGTGATGGAGGACGAAGACCTCAACTTGGAGGAGTATGACCTCACGGCTGAGGATTATGCTATGATGGTGTCTAACCCCAAGAGGTTCATTAAGAAGAGATTCCCCAACAACAAAAACTGAAACTGGCAGGGGAGTTATAGTTCAGAAAAGGTTAAAGATGAACCGAAGGTTGATGAGTCTAAGAAGGAACCGAAGGCAGAGGGTGATTCTGGAGTAAGCTGTTACTACTGTGGAGGGAAAAACCACTATGCTAAGGATTGTGTCCTCAACAAGATGGCTGAAAAGGATGAGGAAGCTTTGCTGCAGAAAAAGCTTGATGAGATGAGGAAGAAGAAATCTACCGCTAACCCTTCCATGAATGCTCTAATTGTGCAGGGTTCGGTTGCTGATGACGAGTTCGGTGGCATGGAAGTTTGGTCAACCGACTCTAAAGACGATGAAGTGAGGAAGCCTTCTCATGGAAAGGCTTGTGTGGCAAAAGAGGAGAGCAGTGGAGGAAGGTGCTTGATGGTGTCCAAAGTATCTCAGATGAGGGGATACAACACTGATGGTGGAAGCAATGAACCGAAGGAGCAGCAGAATATGTGCTTTACAGCCAAACCGCTCAGCGTGCAGTTCAACAAACTCGATGAACTGATCAAGAAGGTACAATCGGTTTTTGTTTCATTTAAAGTTCCATAATGCTCATATGAAAAAGAACTAAAAAGTGTTAATTCACGAATCTCTCATCTAGATAGTAGTTTAACTCAAACTCGAGTCACCAATTCTAACCTAACTGATCAATTAAGCAGGGTGTCTTCGAAGAGTGAGGAACGGCGCATGTGGATTGAGTTGAAGGAGTCAGAATTAGTTAAAATAAAAGATGAAAACATTTATTTACAAAGAGACAATTTAAAGTTGTTAAAACAGCGAAATGTTTTTTGTTTGATTGCAAAACGTCCTTACACTAATATTACTCAGCTTCACTTGGACTGTCAAATAGGACAAAAGATTCATCGCATGATTTTGCCCTTCCTTGAGTTTAAGGAGGATGAAATTGATGTTGAAGCTTATAATTGTGAGAGTGTGATATCATCTGATGACGTCAATCCGACCTATATGTATGGACTGGACAAAATAGAATCTTTCATTAAATCCAAGGACCATAAGGACATGCTTAAAAACCTTTTGGATGAAAATGATAGACTTAAACTGAGAACTGAAACCATACAAAAATTTGACTCTTTAAATGCCAACTTGAGCTCAGAAAACAAAATTGATGTTGAAAATGCATCTGAGCTTAATGAGGATGACAATATGAGTGAAATTTAAGTAGAGGACACGGTTGACTGCTCAGAATTTGTGAAAAGCGAACCTGAAAACCACAAGAATCTAATTTCAGAAAATTCAGTGGAGTTCGCTCGATTGTCCCAACAAAAGTCCCCGATCTTAGCAGAGAAAGCGGTTGTATATCAAAAGGTGAGGACCACTCCAAATCAAGTGTACAAGGTCACAGGAGTAACCGAACATCAGACTGCTGAACTCATAGCAATTGTAAACGAAGACAATGCTGATGGCTGCGATGAGTTCTTCTGGTCAGCTCCAATCGATAATGCAGATGAAACGGTAGGCATATCAGAAAGGGCCTCATGGATAAGTAAAGGTAGATACATACCAGAACCCTTGAACAAGCCAGATAATTTCGATGTGCCAAGTACCAGTGGTACGAAAGACATTCCTCAAGAAAATGGAAGTTCGGCAAAAGAAGACGTTCCCTCTAGTTCCTCGGTTCAAAGTGAAACTTCCACAGTTCAAAGTGAACCAGCCAAAGAGAAACCGAAAATGAAAGCCAATATCCATCATCAACCGAAGCAGATGAGGAATCAGAAACGTCAAAGGAACCAGAGATACAGGAAGAATCTCTCTGAAAGGAAACAATTCTGGCAATCCCAGAATGCATATTTCTCACATCAAGACAAGAATCTAAAGTTTGAGAATAACCCTGTTAAAAAGCACGAGAGCCACAACAACCGAAAGTCAAGGTTCAGTTCGGAAAAGAATACCAACCGAAAGCAAAGGTTCGGTTCTGAGGATGACTCCAACCGAAATCAAAGGTTCGGTACAGAGAACGACTCCAACCGAAAGCAAAGGTTCGGTTCTGAAATCAAAAGAGATCAAAACTCTAAGGTCAGTCCCACCAATGATCAAAAGCAAAAGGGTCACCTAGAGTCTCCAGACAAGAAGTCATCTAAGCCCTCTCCTTCTCACTCATCTAATTCTTCTAATTCTTCCAATTCATCTCCATCTCACTCAAAAGTTCATTCTGTTCGTTCTCAAAAATCTCATTTGTCAGCTGAACAAAAAGGCAAACAGAAGGTTTCAGCATCCAAACTGGAATCCAAACCGAACGCAACTAATCCTAATAAAATCAAAGTTTTTACCATCAAAAAGAAAGATGAAACAACACTAATAAAACGAACATATCTTGTTGACATCTCTCTTACTGTTCCTGTACCTGCGAAAGGCTCACGAGGACCCAAGAAACTTTGGGTTCCTAAATCTGCTTAATTTTTGCAGGTTATAAGTGACGAGCAGTTTGACGAAGAATGGTACATCGATAGTGGCTGCTCGCATCACATGACAGGGAGTAAAGAAGAGCTCAGGGAATACAGGTCTCTTTCAAATGGTGGCAACGTCAAGTTTGGAAACAACTCCTTCGGCACCATAAAGGGATACGGAATGATTACCAATGGTGATTTCACTATAAGGAAAGTGGCATACGTGGAAGGACTACAACACAACCTCATCAGTGTATCTCAGCTTGTTGGAGGTACAGGTCTTAAAGTCTCATTCGACGATGAAGGTTCTGAAATTATTGAGAAGAAGACAAAGAAAGTAATTCTCAAATCAGAGCGTAAGGGTGAAATGTTTCCTCTAAACCTCAAACCCATCAAAGGAAACCCAACTATATGCCTGTTATCAAAAGCACAATCTGACGAAAGCTGGTTGTGGCACCGAAGACTCTCTCATCTCAACTTTACAGATATCAACAAACTTGTCACTGGAGGTCATGTTCGAGGTCTTCCATTGCTCAAGTTCGACAGAGATCATCTGTGTGCTGCATGCGAAATGGGGAAGCAGAGTCGTCAAAGTCATCCATCTATAATTAACACTAAAGTTGTTGAACCACTCGAATTACTTCATATTGATTTGTGCGGTCCATCATCTATCGAAAGCATCGGTGGTAGCAAGTATATTCTTGTTATTGTTGATGACTTTTCGTGATTTACATGGGTGTTCTTTCTAAAGCTCAAATCTGAAGCAACTCATAAGTTGAAAGTGTTCATCAAGCAGATTGAAGTACAGCTCAAGAAAGTTGTTCGCAACATCAGGAGCGACAATGGTCTGGAATTCAAAAACAGAGAATTTGAAGAATTTCTGGCAGAAAAGGGAATAAGTCACAACTTCTCAGCTCCCTACACACCTCAACAGAACGGAATTGTCGAAAGACGAAACCGATCTTTGTGTGAAGCTGCCCGAACAATGCTAAGTTTCGCTTCCTTACCTCTTTATTTTTGGGCTGATGCTATTTCTGCTGCTTGTTTTACACAGAACAGATCATATCTCAACAAGCGAGTCACGCTCACAACTTATGAGATTCTCAACAACAGGAAGCCTAATGTGAAATTTTTCCACGTGTTCGGTTCATGGTGTTTCATCTTTAACTCTAAAGAACACCGCAACAAGTTTGATGTCAAAGTCGACGAGGGAATCTTTCTGGGCTACTCTCTCACTTCCAAAGCATACAGAGTTCTAAACAAGCGTTCGAGAAAAATCGAAGAGACTTATTACGTGACTTTTGACGATAGCTATGTCAAAAAGCTACAGGCCAAAGAAGACACAGCTGGGGAAATCTTTCCTCAAACTGGCCAAGTCACAGTCTCGATCGGTAATCTATTCGAGAAGTTTATGGAGCTATTTGACGAACCAGAGAAAGCTACTCTCTCAGAAGCAGGCGCAACAGACAACAAGGTAGACCATATGAAGCAAATTGTCAAAGAAGCTGCCAGGAGAATGAACGAAGGAGGATCGAATTCTGACGAACCTCCATCAAACGATGCTTCAGTCGAGGGGGAGGATCAATCGTCATCAACTCAGCCGACCTCACATGTGGAGGGGGAGCCAAGCTCTCAAACTGCTCCCGAAAGTGCTTCTCCAACCGAAAGTACTTCTTCAACCGAAAGTGCTTCACCATCCGAAGGTGCATCAACGCCTGAATACCAAGCACCACAAGAAACCTCTGAACCTCAAGGTTCTCAAAGCATTCCAGAAAGCTCATCTATCGAGGGGGAGCAAGCTGATATGTCATTCAACTACGAAAGCCAATCCGAGCCAGAAGAAATGATCAATGCTGAACTAGATCCCACCTTTGATCCAAACTACCCTCCTCTTACCAAATGGACCAGAGATCATCCTATCTCTCAAGTTGTTGGTGATGTTTTTGAAAAGGTTCTAACCCGATCACAACTCAAGGCAAAACAGACATCCTTATTTTCCAAAGTTGAATTTTGCATGTTTAACTCATTCGTATCAAAAGTTGAACCGAAGACAGTTAACACTGCTCTCGATCACTCCGATTGGGTTCAAGCTATGCAAGACGAACTGAACGAATTTGAAAGGAACAAAGTCTGGCGCCTCATTCCAACTCCACCAGATGCCTCGGTTGTTGGTCTCAAATGGGTCTTTAGGAATAAAATGGACAAGGAAGGGAACGTTATAAGGAACAAAGCTCGTCTGGTAGTAAAAGGATATTGCCAGGAGGAAGGGATTGATTATGAAGAGACTTTCGCTCCTGTAGCTAGGCTGGAATCTGTAAGAATATTTCTTGCTTATGCTGCCCACAAAAACTTTGAAGTTTTTCAAATGGACGTCAAGTGTGCATTTCTTAATGGAGAACTTGAAGAAGCAGTGTATGTGGAGCAACCTCCTGGGTTCGTGAACGAAAAATATCCAAATCATTGCTACATTCTGGATAAAGCTGTGTATGGACTCAAACAAGCTCCGAGAGCCTGGTATGGAACCCTAACTAAATTCTTAAAGATGTCTAAATTCAAACAAGGTTCGGTTGACCCAACCTTCTTTCGCAAAAAGGATGGTAACCACCTTATGGTCGTTCAAATTTATGTCGATGATATCAGCTTTGGCTCAACGAATCCCAGCCTAACAGCTGAATTCAGAAAGCTGATGGAGACTAAATTTGAAATGAGCTCAATGGGTCCTATTAACTTTTTCCTTGGCTTAAATATTAGACAGGGACCCGAAGACATCTTTATCAATCAGGAAGCTTACACGAAGCTCTCCTAGCAAAGTTTGGTATGATGGGAGATTCCAAAGTCAAAGTCCCAATGGCATTCGGCAACAAGCTAACTTCATCTCTAGACAAACCGGCTGTTGATATCACGCTCTATCGTCAAATGATAGGCTCACTAATGTATCTTACTGCTAGCAGGCCTGACATCATGTTTTTTGTGTGTTACTGTGCTAGATTTCAGGCAAACCCACGCGAACCTCACATGCTTGCAGTGAAGAACATTCTACGATATCTTAAGCAAACTGCCTCCTTAGGTCTATGGTATCCTTCCAACTCAGGCTTCTTCGTTCAAGCCTACTCAGATGCAGACCTTGGAGGATGTGGACTCGACAGAAAAAGCACTACTGGCGGCTGTCAATTCCTTGACGGGAAGTTGGTTAGCTGGTAATCAAAGAAACAAACGTGCGTGTCGTTGTCTACTGCCTAAGCTGAATACATAGCCGTTGCATCCTGCACCTCTCAAGTGATTTGTATCCAGAGTCAACTTCGAGACTATGGACTCAATATGAAGAAGATCCCACTATATTGTGACTCTGAAAGTGCAATTAGGATCTGTCATAACCCAGTGCAACACTCTAAAACCAAACACATAGCACTGAGGTATCACTTCATCAAAGATCATGTGGAAGATGGAAATGTTGAAGTACACTTTATAAGAACCACTGATCAACTGGCTGACGTCTTTACCAAAGCTCTTCCTGAAGCATCATTCAACAGAATTTTACAAGGTCTAGGTATGATGGAATCAGAGTCAGTACCTCAAACTACCTCTCAACCTCAAACGTAAGAAGCGAAATTGACCGAACGTTCAGGTTCGGTTAAATCATCTGACTCGCTCATCACCACAAAGGTAGATTTCTTGGTTGTATATTTCATGTACAAAGTTGTTTCTCTTATTGTCAAAGGTATTTTCTTATTGCAAGCCTAAATTCCTTGGTTTTCTCAAAATTTTCCAAAACCGAAACCTATCGAAGGTTCGGGTTCGGTTTTTCAAAATTTTCTTAAACCGAAACCAACCGAAGGTTCGGGTTCGGTTTCTCAAAATTTTCCAAAACCGAAACCTACCGAAGGTTCGGGTTCGGTTTTTCAAAATTTTCTTCAACCGAAACCAACCGAACGCTCGGGTTCGGTTTTTCAAAATTTTCTTAAACCGAAACCAACCGAAGGTGCGGGTTCGGTTTCTCAAAATTTTCCAAAACCGAAACCTACCAAAGGTTCGGGTTCGGTTTTTCAAAATTTTCTTAAACCGAAACCAACCGAACGCTCGGGTTCGGTTTTTCAAAATTTTCCAAAACCGAAACCAACAGAACGCTCGGGTTCGGTTTTCCAAAACTTTTCTCAACCGAAACCAACCGAACGTTCGGGTTCTGTTACCAAATTTTTCCAAAGTTTTTTTTACTCTTTCTAAGTCTTATTTTTTTTATTATTATTATTTTATTTTCTTTTAATTTTTTTTATATACATCAAAAACTTCGAAAATATTTTCTTATTTTATTTATGTGTTCGTTCGTTTATGGGGATATATTTGTTGGATTACTTAAGTGTCCCTAGAAGCATGCTGTTGTATGTGTCCTAAGCCTCATAAGATTCTAAATAATAGCCTTAATGACTTGGTATAAACAAACCTTGTCTTCCCAATTAGGCTATCCCATTTATTCTAATCATGAGCTACCTCACTCTCTTCTCACAGGAGATAAGAGTTTTCTGCTTGGTCCTTATTTTCGCAGCAGAGGTACTTTAATTTCTTACACCATCTCCATCACATTTCTCCATTACATTCGTTTCATCAACGTAACCCTTGAGACTCTCAGAAATTACAACTGAGGTTTATGGTTACACAACAACTGTGTTTATGATCTCAGTTTCGTGCCACTACGAGCTGAGTGAAACCCAAAATTCAACACCAAATCTGAATTGACGGTGAACAATAAATTTGCTCAAGTTTTCATCAAAGAATTGACGAATGTATCTAAATG
Source organism: Lactuca sativa (assembly GCF_002870075.4). Classification (NCBI taxonomy): domain Eukaryota; kingdom Viridiplantae; phylum Streptophyta; class Magnoliopsida; order Asterales; family Asteraceae; genus Lactuca; species Lactuca sativa. The sequence goes on along the minus strand of NC_056627.2, from coordinate 81,972,787 downwards.
AAATCTCAAATTTTTTTTGTGTGATTCCTATGAAATTGTTAAACACCATAAGATTTCTTCCCTTGGGATCCAGTTTTTTTTTTTTTTGAGATTTTATATTTTCCAAGCCAATTTAAAATTAATTCCTACCTACTTGTTCAACAGACTACACCGGTCTCACAAGTACTTTGATCACTTTCTTTCTTATTTCAAGATTAGAATTGTTGCATCAAAGCAAAAGCCACCCTTACGTAGCCTAATTAAAAGAAGCCTTTCAACATTTATCAATAAGTGTTTGATCGTCATTCAACGGGAATCCACATAAACACTTTAAGGTCTCTCTTGATCTTGAAGGAAGAGATTCGAGCCCGGGATCATTTGTTTCGTGTCATTATTGACATCACATTTATTCCTAAAAAGAGTTGCTTTATTTCTTTTCTTTTTTTTACACTCTTAGAACAAAAATCTTTGATTTTCCAAAATTCTGGTACTAATAATTACAGGCTGTATTGTTGCTTTGGTGGTTCATTATCGGGTTATCGTCAAAAATCATCCACGTGGGAAATTAATTCAAAAGATGCCATTTAAAAGATAAGATTAAGGGTTGCTGACTCAGGCAGGAGATCAAAGGATTAAATTTCAAACGGCGGTTAAAAAGGGGACGCATGCGAATGTGAAACGCCCATATTTTTTACTGACATAATGGACGCGTGTGCGAATTTCAAGCGGCTCCTCTCTGGCACTTAAAGGCGCGTGTGGATTTGAAATGGTTTCTTCTGAAACGGCGCTTGTTGGGCGGTGTGTTCCTAGGAATCTGACACTCTCTCTCCTACGTGATCATCGCATGCCTTAACTGTCATGCATCTGTCATTTAGGAAAACCTTTTCGTATTTCCATAGAAGATTTGAAACGATTTTTCTCTCTCCTTTCACCCACTATAAAAGGCAGTCTCCACTCCCATTTACCTCTTTACTGCATCCGGATATCCAAGAGAGCAAAAATTTCCTAAAGCTTTCCTGTTCATCTTCTTCTTCCTACCTTCAACAATGGCAGAATCATCCTCAGTCCATGCCACATCACACATCCTTCCCATTCGCCCTCAACAGTGTTTGGTGATTGACCTAAACCTTCTAGCGTACGATTCCTATATGTCTCCGATCATCAAGTTCCTAAAGTACTCACAAATCGCTCCAGCACTTTCTAGGGTTGAGTCTATGCCCATGGAGCTCCTATCGCAGGTGTATGCGACTGCACATTACGATAAAGCAGTCGATAGGGTATTTTTCAAGGTTTCTGATCACAAGACCTCCATTTCTAGACAACGATTTGGCACATTGCTAGGGTTTGCTGCTGACCCTTCAAGACTTAATCCGGAGACGATTCCGATTGGGCATCTTTACAACATGTTTTATAATATGGGGTACACGGAGGCGCTCACCTCCGTCACGAAGTTTAAAAAATCCTACTTGCCGCCACAGTGGAAAGACATGTTTACAGTCCTCTTCAAGGGCTTATCTGAACGGAGCTCGGGATCCGATGGTTCTAGTCGACTGTTCTTGTCGATTATGTATGGTGTCTACAACGGTGTCAATCTTGACTACGGGTCTGTTCTCTGGCAGCAACTCATCCAGAGCCTCTCTTCCTCATCACGACATTCTGAGGTGTCGTATGCCCGATTCTGGACTCTCATCACTAAATGGGTGATGGATAAATTTGATGTTCCCACTGCTGCCGGTGCATCGATGTCTTCGATCGGTTCTTTTCATACCACGAAGATTATCGTCTCAGATGCATCCAAGTTTTCTTTCATTGGTTCCATTCCGGAGACAATGTACGGCGATGTTCCATCTGACAGCAGGCTCATCCGGACAATTAAGGAGTTCAAGGCGACTGGACCGAGGGCACTCACACAGGAAATGCTCAAGTCCATCCACGATGCTGACAAGCCTGTTAATAGGGGCAAAAAGGCGGATAAAGGGAAGCAAGTGACCAAAGCTGCTAAAGGTCCTTCTCCCAAGAAGAGGAAACCAACCAAACCTGCACAATCCCCGCAGCCGAAGAGACGGAAGAGTCAACCGAAGCGAAAGCTTGTCATCGCTTCCTCTTCGAGTGACTCAGAAGGCGAGAGTTCGGGTTCGGACGGCTCTCAAAGAGGCGAAACCCCTCCAAGAGGCAACACCCCACCCCGATCACCTACCCCAGACATGGAAATTCATGTCTCACCCATTCCCTCTCCTACTCAAACAATCCCTACTTCCATTCCCACCATAAACCCCACTACCACCATTCCTAAAACCTCTTTCCCTATACCACCACCCATTTTCACAGATACCACTACAACAACTGCAAATGTTACAACCAACGTATCTGATACGAGGGTTCATACCGATGCAACCGAAACACCACCTGTAACCGAACCTCCTCATACAACCGAAAACCAGCATACAACCGAACCAATCCACACTCAACCACCACCCGAAACTACCCCCACCAACACTCAACCTGAACGTACACAAACCACCACACCCGCAGCTTCCCCACCCCCAACATCTCTAGATCACGCCTCTGATGGAGATAATCCTTTCCTTGGAGGGGAAAATATGACCTTCGATTCGGTCTACTTTAGTCCGTTTTAAGTTCAAAGCAACAACGAGGACGATGCTCCAGTAACAAAGAAACATCTTAAGGAGCTAAACGAGAAGGTTGACTTGCTTCTTGCTTCTTCCTCCAACACTCAGTCCTCTCTCTCTGAAGCCACTCTTCAGAAGATTGTTGATGCCTTCTCCAGGGCTCAGCATGATTCCGTCGCTTCAGCCACTGCCGCCATTGACGCCTCCACAAAAGCTTGTGAGGCTGTGACCGCAAAAGTCGATAAACTATTCTCTGAAGCCTCTTCCCTGTTGAAGTCCTTACAGGAGAGCGCTGATGCTACAAAGACAACGTTGGAACCAATCGTTCAACAATTGGCCACGTTCGTCTCAACAGAGTTGCAGTCGTTCGCTACCCTTCGCCAATCCATCAGCGATGACAACTCGGCCCTTCGTGCCTCCATTGACGAGCGCCTCGCTAAACTTCAAGAGGATCTCGCTGCCGAAAACTCGTTAATGGACGTTCTGGCAAGTAAAAGCACCGCCTTCAAGGTCAAGAGCACTCAGCTTTCAAACTATCAGCAACAGATTGAAGCTCTTCGATCCGAACGGGAGGTTATCAAAACATGTGTTTCGGATGTACACTCTGCACTATCCAACATCCTGGAAGCACACGATCCGATTCTCAATCATTCGGTGAGGCGAACCCTTGCTGAAAAACTTGATCCTGCCCTGGACCTTCTCAGCAAAATTGAAGGGCTACCTAGTTTCGTGTCCAATCTGAAACAAGGGGGAGAAGTGAAGTCCGGATCGAAACCACCTCCTTCCTCAAAAGATGCTCTCACAACCGAACCACCTCCGACTGATCAAACTTCGGGTTCGGGTGTGAAGGATAAAGGAAGGACAATAGCTGAGGAAGAAGATGAAGATGATAAAGAAACCATTGCTGACTTGCTTAAACGCAAAAACAGTCGCAATGTTGAAAATGATAATGTTCGTGTGGCGTGAGAAGCTGAAGAAGCCGAACGCAAGAAGAAAGAAGCCCACGATCTCCTCGAGAGCAGGAAGACTCTTTTCCCTGCTTGGACTCGGGAGAGAATGATAAAGGAGGCCATAGATACTCCTAGCATCCTATGGCTCGAATCGGTGATCTCCTTCGACTACTATAATTATGTCGATTCGCAGTTCGATATGCCCTTGACTCGAAAGGCATTTATCTTCCACGCCTTCTCCAACATTTTTGAAGTCCCTCATCCTAATCCTGAGGTTGATAGGGAGCTAATCGAATTCTATCTGAAGGCTGCTCAACCACAGTACCAAACATGGAGCGCTCAGAAGATCGTTAATGTTCGGGTTTTGAAGCCGTATACCGAAGGGAGATTCATCAACGTTCGGTTCAGGGTGATCAGAGGGTCTGCAAGAACCGAACATCTTATATCCTTAGCAGATCTACCGAACCTCAACCCTCATGATTGGATCGTTTTGCATAACATTCTGTTGGGCTGAAGTTCTATTTTATGTTGCGTCTTTTGGACTCGTAGATTACCCTTGTATTCTCCGGTTTGGGCCTGTCCAACCGAGAGCCTTTTATGTATTGTATATAAGTTAATGCTTGCATGCATATTAGGTTAAGATTCAAGATTTCAGTTTTGACATTCCAGAGTTCTACGATATTGCTTTCTTGTAATCTTCTAATCCTTTACAGTTGATGTTCTTAATTGAGCTCTTCTAAGGATTTTATTTAATCATTCAACACGATTGATTCAAGCTGTTTTGTTCTTAATATTGTTTTCTGGTTTGCTATTATTATTGCGTTCTTGCTGTTTCTTATACTTATACTTGTTCAAGATCTAATCGATCTTCATAGATTAAAAGTTTTTTAATCTCATCAATTGGTATCAGAGCAGGAGGCTGTGTAATCGATACACACTACAAGAAAAAAGGCCTTTTACGACGCGCAAAACACGACGCTCTTTGATTTATGTTACGCATTAGAGAGCGACATTAAAAAAGTGTCATCTCTTCAAAAATTTTAAGGATTTAGGTCGCGCATTACTGAGTGCCCTTAAATTAGTGTCTGGTGTAAAAATATTAAAAACACGGAGGGCACCTATAATAAAAAGAGCGTCCTCTACAAATGTCACTTTATAATTTTAATAAACGCGCCTCCTTGATAGGTAAGGGGGGAAACTAAATCCCCCAAAATTTTGAACACCCGCTTCCTCTTCCTCTCTGCTCTCTACCCTCCAAAATCGACTTCATTCTCTCCCTTCTTTCTCTCTGCAAACCCCTTCCTCTCCGATCGACTTTCACTTCCTTCTATGTGCAAACCCTAATCAAACATAACACATTTGAAATAGTAATGGTGTTGTGACTCCTCAGGCTAGAACATCGGCGACTACACACCTATCAAATAATATCTCTCATACTCGTCATAGAAGAATGACATATATCACCATTGGTACATAAGATTAGATATCAACTCCTCAGGCTCACCGTTCCACCTCTTCCCCACCCTAATACATTTACTAAGACTCCTCAGGTTTACAAGCCCAAGGTTTGATTGCACTAAGGTATGAAAAGGACGCTTCTACCCTGCCCTATTTCTTCAGTCATTCAACAAATAAGGGGGCATGCAATTTCTCATTCATATCTCGACTTCATCTTCTCAATCAAGAAAAAGGATTATGATTTTTCCCTAAATGTGCGATTTCATCTAGTATTGTCAATTTCTACTTTATGCCTCTGATTTTTTCCTGTATCTACTTCTCATCTCTGTAAACAACTTTATTTCACGTTTCAGCTTATAGCTATTGGCTTAGAACTAGCTGCTGTTTGGGAAGCTATCTATCAACCACATGTAACAGGTATCCAATTATTAATATATACAACTAGGTTACAAAAATAACTTCTTAAAATCAAGAACCAACTATTTAAACTAACGTTATATAGTCTCTTATATGTGATGTAAATAAGCTATTGAGGTAGTTTTTGATCAATTTTAATTCTTTTTTTTTTCTAGCTATTGAGCCAATTCAAGATTACAAAGAGAGATGGGGTTTGTCATTTTGTTTTCAGTTTTAGTCTTAAGTTCGTATTCCTACCCTTATATGTTAACTTATTTGCTGAATTATATGTTTTGAAAAGAAGAATGGAGTTGTATGCTCTTAAAGTGGTGATAATTCCAATAAATAGATCAAAAAAGAAAGGGGAGGAGCTATGCACTCCAACTGTTTGACGAAATGCTTGAAAGAGCCATCTCACCTAAGTCAGACCTTATAACATCACCTGACGTACACATGACTGTGAATTTATGGCCCTCACTAGAAATTTACTCTTTTGCAGTTTTTTACCTGCCTAGCTAATGAATATGAAAGAAGGCATATGTCAGCTTCCTCTATTGCAAGGTAATTTAATTCCATATCTATTGAGGTAGTTTTTGATCATTATGAAAGAAAGTAACAAATTCATTTTCAATCTATTCATTAAAGTGTAAATAAGCTTACTAAGATAAAAATGATAAAAAATTAATGCTAATGTTTCCTCACCACAGGTCAACTCTATTTTATAAATTTTAACTTATAAGTCAAACTTTCCATTTATGTGATTGTACACTCACTTTTCACTTTCTATTCCTCTATCAGACATTAAAGTGCTTGGGTCAATTTGTTCAGAACTTTCAAAGCCTAACAAAAAGTCAGTTCATGGGTAAGTTTGTCTTTTTTTTCATTGTCCCCCTTTTCCAAATCAGCTCTGTTATTGTTCATAAAGCTTAAAAAGACTGCTTTTTCCCAGAGGTTTTGGTTCCATTATGGCAAACATTCTTCTAAAAAAAACTGAATTTTTTAACACATGATCATGAGACAAGTATCTTTTTAACACATGATTTTATATAATAATAATACTAGAAACCAGCCCATCCAGCAGGTCGTGAAGCTGAATTACTTTCTTTGTTTTTGAACTCCTCCCCATAACTAGAACGCCCGGAATTAGTGGTGATGATAGGGATATTAGGTGTTGTGTTTACCTGAGAGTGAGAACTAGCAGAGGCAGGAACCGTTGTGAAGCTTTCTTCTCCAAAACCCCATCTGGTGGTGCGGCCTTCAGCTGCTTGCTTGTTCTGGTGCCCATTGTTTCTTATAATCTTATTCTAATAGATTTGGAGTTTTTTGTGGGATTCTCCTCAGGAAATGCCTGCCATGAATTTTGTTCAGGGGAATCTTTATCAAATAATCCCTTTTCAACCTCCCAAACTCTTCCATCTTTCACTTTCTGCTATTAAAACTAAACAAACAAATTAATACCATTCTTTTTTCCTATAAGAAACCAACTGAATTGAAGAGGAGTAACCTAATGTTAACGGTACAAACATGAAAAAGAAACAGCCCCATAAAGTTGTGTAGATTAAGTGTTTTACCCATTAACTCTATTAAGTAAAAAAGAAGCACGTTAGTGTCTCTTTATGCAAGCTTAACCTTAAAGCTTAACCTTATCTTAAACTTAAAGCTTCTTACTGCTCCTAAGTTAATTTACATTTATGCCCTTTGTTTTCTTTTTCATTACATACAACAATGAAGTAACTGATGTCTGTTTCTTTCTACTCATACATATGTCTAGTTCACCATAAAACTCCTTCATTGTAGCAATATCTTTTTTCCTTTCCTCTTCAAGTGCTTCTTTCTCCTCCTGAAGTTCAGTTACTTTCTTCAACATATCTTGTCCTCGTTTATTCTCTTTAAGTATTTGCTTACGAAGAGACTCCAACTCCAAATCTGACATTTCCACTTGCGTTCCCAACCTTGAAACATTACTTTTCAAAACTTCAATTTCATTTCTTGATGCTTCAGCACAAAGTCTATGATCCTCATTGTTTTGAATTTGATTGTTGTTGTTGTGCTCTGGGATTTTTATTAAATCAGCCATACTTCTATCTGAAAGTGAACCCATTGACCAATATGTGTTTGATCTTTGTTTTTGATGAGGTTTTGAGTTCCTTGAAACAGTTGTATTTTGATTAACATTAAAAAGCAATCTATAAGAAAAATCCAAAACGGGTGGCTATGATTCTGTTTTCCATCAGATCTATAGTCATATTGTAAAAATCATACCTTGAGCTATAGAACTCAAACGGACCCCAAACCAGTTCCCAAAGTTCACAAATTGAGTTGGCTAACTTTCTTAAGCAGCCCAACTTCACTGGTAAGGACGTTATCTATGTGCAAGAATGGAATGTTTGCTGTTAGGTCTGATCCGGGTCTGTTCTGATATGTCATTTTGTTTTCATCATTTATAAGGCTTGGAAAAGGATCCAGAGTGATTCCAAGTTTCTATATGTTCCTGATATTATGAATTTAAGATCTGGAGCAGATGGGGTGTTATTTCCAATTATAAATTGGTTAGAATTGATCCAGACTCCAGATCAGTGGGCAGTCACCAGCTTTTACTAGTGTTGTGATTGTCCACAATGTGAATTTTATATCCGGAGCTTGAGAAATGCTTTTCATTCAATTCCAACTCTGAGACTTTCATTTGTATGTCCTTTACTTCTCTGAATTTTGGTTTGGACGAATTCTACTCACAAGTTGGGTAGAATTGGCCAACCTCACTTGACTGTCTTGTTGGAGATAGAAGTGATACACCTTTTTGTAAAATTCATATTTAATTCATCCTTTGGAGTTAGAAGGAGTTCTTTATAGTTCTGGAATCCTGAACAATCATAGTTTTCTATAAAATTTAGTTAAAGCTATGTTTCTGTTTTAGATTTTGGAGTAAATCCGTTTTGAACAGCAGGTCTGTTTTAGAGACCTTGCTGTGATTACTCTTTTCTCAACTCATAGCTTCATTACTTCTCCTTTCTAACCTTTAGTCCTTCTAAGATGGGTTTTAAAAGTTTAAATTTTTTGCAAGTGTGCTATTGAAAATGAATAGCTGTACAGCTCTTTGTTGTATCTCAGTATTTATTATAAACTCACTTGCTGAATATTGCCCAGATCTGGTTTTGTAATTCGGGATCTGGTGGTTGAGAGTGCATCAAAATCTTTGCGTATGTTGAGAGAAGAATGGATATTGTTGGAGTCCTGTAGAAACAAAAAAAAAATAGATGATGATCACAAAAGAAAACATAGATGTATAGAAATAGAAATACTCACGATACAGTAGGAAGCTTCTCATGTATAATGACAAAAATGTCCTTTGGGCTACACCCAGGTCGTCTGGCCAAAAGATGGCTGTATTCTCCAAGCAGATAAGCACTAACCTGCATAATGACATCAGCATACAATTGTCTATATTTGTGTAGGAAATATAATATATAATCTACATACCTTCACCATTGTCTCATGTATTGCAGGCTTATCAAGATATTCTCTAGCTTTGAGAGCTGCATAAGGCTAATGATTAAAAAAAGAAAAGTGAGTCAGTAGTAAGTCCTATGAACTTTAATAATGCAGATACCAATCTACATTCTACAATACCAAATTAATTAGAATATTCATGAATCATAATGGAGATTCTAAAGATCATCATCCAAATGCACCAAAATTTAGAGTAAGATCGAACCACTATTAATGAAGGTATTCTACTGGGCTAGGATGCTTGTTGTTTGGATATGGAGCCATGGAAGAACTTGGACCCTTCCGTGTTAACAGTGATGGAAAAACACTCTACCCCAACCACTATGCATGGAACAATGGTAACAAAAATTCCTTTAATTACTATGTCTCATTCACATCACTTATAATCTTAGTCCCTGTCTTGCTGGTGCATGCCTAACCCTATAAAGCCTTTGCTTTTGAGGTACTAACTGTTTTCTCCTGGAATTCAGACGAAGATCGAACTGTATTCAACAGACGAAGATCTTGAACACTCCATCCAAACCTTGCTTCTATCTGAGTTTGGAGAATTCAGGCAAGGGGCCGAAGAAACAGTGACCCAAACGTTTGATCGCTTCAATCATCTTCTCAGCAAGATGATCAAACACGACATTGAAAGGAAGCTCATCGAACAAAAGGTTACTTTCTTGAACGGACTGCGATCTGAATGGAGAGCAGTTGTTTCCACAGTCAAAGCCCATGAACAGTTTAAATCATATTCTCTGGCGAAACTGGTGGGTATTCTAAAATCCCAAGAGAAGATTGTGGTTCAAGAGAAGAATGTTGTCTCCAGTCTTGGTTCGTTGGCCCTCCTATCTAAAAGTAAAGCCGTGATGGAGGATGAAGAGCTCAACTTGGAAGAATATGACCTCTCAACTGAGGATTATGCCATGATGGTATCCAATCCTAAGAGGTTAATAAAGAAGAGATTCCCCAACAACAAAAACTGAAACTGGCAGGGGAGTTACAGCTCTGAAAAGGCGAACAGTGAACCGAAGGCTGAGGAGTCCAAGAAGGAACCGAAGGCAGATGGCGATTCCGGAGTAAGCTGTTTTTACTGTGGTGGCAAGAACCACTATGCTAAGGACTGTGTTCTTAAAAAGATGGCTGAAAAGGACGATGGAAAGGATGAGGAAGCCGTGTTGCAGAAGAGATTTGATGAGTTGAGAAAGAAGAAGTCTACCGCTAACCCTTCTATTAATGCTCTTATTGTGCAGGGTTCGGTTAATGACGATGAGTTCGGTAGCACCGAAGTTTGGTCTACTGACTCAGAAGACGAAGAAGTGAGGAAGCCTACTCATGGAAAGGCTTATATGGCTAAGGAGGAAAGCAGTGGTGGAAAATGCTTCATAGTGTCAAGCGCATCTCAGATGAGGGGATACAATACCGATGGAGGAAGCAATGGACCGAAGGTGCAGGAAGATATGTGCTTTACGGCCAAACCACTCATCCAACAGTTCAATGAGCTTGATGAACTGATAAAGAAGGTACAATCTGTTTTTATTTCATCTAAAGTACCATCATCCTCATATGAGAAAGAACTAAAAAACGTTAACACAAGAATTTCTCATTTAGATAGTAGCTTAACTCACACTCGAGTCACCAATTCTAACCTGACTGATCAATTAAGCAGGGTGGCGTCGAAGAGTGAGGAGCGGCGTATGTGGATTGAGTTAAAAGAGTCGGAATTAATTAAAGTCAAAGACGAAAACATTTATTTGCAGAGAGACAATTTGAAATTGTTAAAACAACGAAATGTTTTTTGTTTAATAGCTAAACGTTTATATTCCAATATTACTCTGTAACACCGAAAATTTTAAAATTTATTTTTCACAATTTATAAAAACATTTCTCTTTTAATTTCTTAAAACATCAAGTTCAAATTCCAATATGTATCATACAAATCCCAAGATCACATAATTATATTGAATTCCTCTACGTGTGTACAGATCAAGCCGGCGCCTTCCCACGGTCATCGCTAGTACCTGAAACAACAACACTAACACTGTAAGCACAAAGCTTAGTGAGTTCCCCAAAATACTACACATAAACACATATCAGCCACTCGAGGCCATAACTCTATGGGTCCGTGCACCCAAACTCCGTGAACCCTCAGGTTCTAACTCTGTGAACCTTCCGGTTCCAACTCTATAAACATGCACAGCACAAATCACATAGAAATAATGCAGTACAACACATAACATGCACATAACATACATACACTAACACATAACTCTGATTACCGACTCAAGGTAAGGTATAGTGAGAAGACTCACCTCGCGTGTCTCGGTATCTCACGATCCCTGGAAATCCCTCGTGCTCGATCCTCCGAGCTCTAATCCTCCTATAACATCACAAGACTCTAATTAGCACTTTTATCTCTAAGGTTGACTATCCCTAAGAAGTCAACACAGGTCAACGGTCAACGGTCAACGGTCAACTTTGACCGGACTCGGCGAGTGCACGCGGCAACTCGACGAGTCTAGACGTTCTCATCAACTCTCTAGGATTCCCTCTCTACACGTCGAGTACTCCCCCCTGACTCGACGAGTTCCACCTGGAAGAATCGCGGGACCACCCCGACTCAACTCGCCGAGTCTCAAGAACGACTCGGCGAGTCCCAGCTCGACTCAGACCACATGACAATCCTCTCTAACTCGCCCTGACTCACTGGGTCAACTCCTGACTCGTCTGGACCACTCACTGGCCGGTCCAAGGCAATCTTCAAGCTACTCGCCGAGTCGGCTCATCGGACTCGGCGAGTCCATTCCATGCAATCACTCAAACTTGCTTCTAAGGTCAGATCTACCCCAACAATTCATAGATCTGGCCCTCCTAGCCTGATTCATCACGTAAAGTCCCAGTCTTGATGCATGAACAACCTCTATATGACTAAATATGAAAAATCTTCAACAAATCTCACTACACAAGGTCATGACCTCCATTGTTCTCTATAAAGCTTGAAGAATGAGGCTCTCTGGACCTCTATGGATCCAGATCCGAAGTCTCATCACTAGCATGGGACTATTTGGCCATCAAATCAACTCAACAAAGCCACAAGAAACCCTAAAATCGATTATACTTCACAAAACAGGAGATGGGTCGAAATTATACCTTTAGATTGAAGGGTCAAGCTTCAAATCCACCAAATAGCAGTCCCCTTTGCCTCCTCTTGTCTAGAGTCTCCTTCTTCTTTGCTAAACAACACACAAATGTCAAGAAATGCCTCCTTTCACTCTCAAATCGCTACAACACTCTTAGGGTTTCTCTCTATGGACTGATGGATGCAAATGACGGCCATAAGGCCATTTAAATAGGTCCCAAACCCGAGAAATTAGGGTTTCATTAAACAGCGTGGACTCGCCGAGTCCATATCCTGGACTCGCCGAGTCCGAACGAATCCCGCGTCCAGAATCGCGACCCTACTCGGCGAGTCTGAGCTCCAACTCGCCGAGTCCCTTCTCAAAACTCAAAATATTAAAGCAATAAAATACCTGGAGATCCAGGCTGTTACAATTCTCCCCCACTAGGATTAGACTTCGCCCTCGAAGTCTCGCTCTAAAATAGCTCCGGATGCTGAGCCCGCATCTCGCGCTCCGGCTCCCAGGTCATCTCTGATCCCTTCCGGTGTTGCCACTGAACCAACACCAAAGGTACCTCCTTGTTCCTCAGAACCTTGATCTTCCGATCTCTGATGGCTACTGGTCTCTCGGCATAATTCAGGCTCGCATCCACCTGAATATCCTCTAATGGAACTACTGCCGACTCATCGGCAATACATTTCCTCAATTGCGACACATGAAAAGTGTCGTGGATTTGCCCCAACTCTGCTGGCAACTCCAAACGATAGGCTACCCGGCCTACCCTCGCAATCACACGAAATGGCCCAATATACCGGGGCCCCAACTTGCCCCTCTTCCTGAATCGAATCACTCCTTTCCAAGGAGAGACCTTCAGGAGAACGAAGTCGCCGACCTGAAACTCAAGCTTGGACCGGCGTCTGTCTGCATAACTCTTCTGTCGACTCTGGGCGGTCAATAACCTCTGTCTGACCTGCTGAATCTGCTCTGTCGTCCGAAGCACGATCTCGGTACTGCCCATCACTCTCTGCCCAACTTCTCCCCAGCAAATGGGGGTCCGACACCTCCTACCATACAACAGCTCAAAGGGTGGCATACCAATGCTCGAATGATGGCTGTTGTTGTAGGAAAACTCTGCCAAGGGTAAATACGCATCCCAGCTACCCCCGAAATCCAACACACATGCTCGAAGCATGTCCTCAAGCGTCTGAATCGTCCGCTCACTCTGACCGTCTGTCTGGGGATGATATGTTGTACTAAAATGCAATCTAGTACCCAACTCCTCATGAAATTTCTTCCAGAATCTGGAAGTAAAGCGCACATCACGGTCTGAAACAATCGAGATCGGCACCCCATGCCGAGATACCACTTCTCTCACATATAACTCTGCCAACTTCTCTGCTGAAGAACTCTCACTGATGGCAAGGAAGTGAGCGCTCTTCGTCAACCTATCCACAATCACCCAAATTGCATCAACTCCCCTGGCAGTTCTCGGCAATTTGGTGATGAAATCCATAGTGATCTGTTCCCATTTCCATTCGGGAACCTCCAATGGCTGTAACTTGCCATGCGGTCTCTGGTGCTCGGCCTTAACCCTACGGCAGGTCAAGCACCTCTCAACAAACCATGCGACGTCCCTCTTCATACAGGGCCACCAATACTCCCTCCTCAAATCCAAATACATCTTCGTAGCCCCCGGATGAATCGAAAATTTCGACCGATGAGCCTCCTCCATCAAGGAAGTGCGCGTACCACCCACGAACGGTACCCAAATCCGGCCCTGAAAAGTCATAAGCCCTCGCCCATCCGTAACGAATTCTGAAACCAAACCAACGACCCGTTCCCTTTTCTGCATCTCCGGCTGCACAGCCTCGGCCTGTGCCCCACGAATGGCCTCCAATACCGGAGCTATCATGGTCAATCTCAAACATACATCTCGCAAAGGAGTGCTCTCCGCCCTGCGGCTCAACGCATCGGCCACCACGTTGGCCTTGCCCGGGTGGTACAGGATCTCACAATCATAATCCTTGACCACATCTAACCACCTCCTCTGACGCATGTCTAGATTGGGCTGATCCATCAAGTACTTCAAGCTCTTATGGTCCGTGTATATCGTACATCGAACCCCATACAAGTAGTGGCGCCAAATCTTGAGGGCGAACACTACTGCCCCCAACTCTAGATCATGCGTGGGATATCTCGTCTCATGAGGCTTCAGCTGCCTCGATGCATATGCTATCACATGACCCCTCTGCATCAACACCGCACCCAACCCCAAAATCGATGCATCACAATATACTACAAAATCCTCCATCCCTTCCGGGAGAGCTAATACCGGGGCTTCGCACAACCTCTGGCGAAGTGTCTCAAAGGAGGTCTGCTGCTCGGGACCCCATGAGAATGCAACACCCTTCCGGGTCAACCTGGTGAGCGGCACTGCGATCTTGGAGAAATCCTTGATAAATCTCCGATAATACCCTGCTAATCCAAGGAAGCTCCTGATCTCAGAGGGTGATTTTGGCACCTCCCAACCCATCACCGCCTCAACCTTGGCCGGATCGACCAGAATCCCTTCCTGGTTAACGAGATGTCCTAGGAACTGGACCTCCCGTAACCAGAAATCACACTTGGAGAACTTTGCATAAAGCTTCTCCGATCTCAGTACCCCAAGGACCTCCCTCAAATGTTCCTCATGCTGCTCCCTAGATCTCGAATACACCAGAATATCATCGATAAATACAATCACCGACCGATCCAACATCGGCCTACATACCCTGTTCATGAGATCCATGAACACCGCCGGGGCATTGGTGAGCCCAAAAGGCATCACCACAAACTCATAATGCCCATAACGCGTCCTGAAAGCTGTCTTCTGGACGTCCTCATCTCGCACCCTCACCTGATGATATCCCGACCTCAAATCGATCTTGGAAAACCAAGATGCTCCCTGCAACTGATCAAATAAATCGTCGATCCTCGGCAACGGGTAACGGTTCTTGACCGTCAGCTTGTTCAACTCCCGGTAGTCAATACACATCCGGTGTGAACCATCCTTCTTCTTGACAAACAGAATAGGTGCTCCCCACGGCGAGCTGCTCGGCCGAATAAATCCCTTCCCCAGCAACTCCTGAAGCTGTGAGGATAACTCTTGCATCTCTGGAGGTGCAAGACGATAAGGCACCTTAGCTATAGGCGCAGCCCCCGGAACCAAATCAATACCAAACTCTACTTGCCTCACAGGAGGTACTCCCTGCAGCTCCTCGGGAAAGACATCTGGAAACTCACATACCACCGGTACCTCCCCAACTGAACTCGGTCTCTCGGAAGTCGCTCGCGTATCCATCACATACGCCACAAAACCCTTACAGCCCTGCTGTAGACACTGTCTCGCCCTGGCGGCCGAACAAAAGGCTGATCCCGAACGTGTACCCTCACCGTACACCGAAAGAACTCCCCCACTAGGGTCTCGTATAGTCACCAGCTGACGCTCACAGTCGATAATCGCGCCGAATCGGCTCAACCAGTCCATGCCCACAATGACACAAACATCGCCCATCGCAATAGGAATCAGATCAATCGGAAACTCAATCCCGAAGATCTCTAACACACATCCCCGGAAAACCTCTGTGGCACAAATCACTCTATCATCAGCTATGGAGACTCTCAGAGGCCGACTCAGTGCCTCACGACTAGCACTGATATGCTGGCTAAAGGCCAAAGATACAAAAGACCGACTCGCACCCGAGTCAAATAACACTAAAGCAGGTACGGAATTCACAAGAAAAGTACCTACACATAACATAATATAAGCATAACATCATATATCAAACTAAATACACGAAAGAAAACATACCAGCCACAACATCGGGCGCGGCGCGGACCTCCTCCGCAGTCAACTGGAAAGCTCTCCCTCGAGCTCTCGGCGTCTCGGCCTTCACAGGCCGACTCTCTGTAACTCTGGTGGCGGCAGGAGCAGACCCCTGAGATGCTCCGCGCAACTGTGGACACTCGGCATTCCGGTGTCCAGTCTGGTTGCAGTGAAAGCACACTGCAAACCCCTTGGGGCAGTCCTTGGCCATGTGCCCCTCCTTGCCACATTTGTAGCAAGACCCTGCTCGGCAGACTCCGTCATGACCCTTGCCGCACTTTCCGCAAGTGCGGCCCTTCTGGCTCCCTGGTCGGGGATCAGCAGGCTTGGCCCGCTTGGCGGCCGACTGCGACAACGCCGGTCGCCGATCCCTCCCCTGAGACTCTGCCTCCTCCCTGGCCTGAGTCTCAAGCTCAATCTCCCTCTTCCGGGCATTTGCCTGAAGCTCGGCAAATGTCCGGTACGAGGAGTTCGCAGCGAACTCCCGAATATCCCTCCTCAAGATGCTCAAGTAGCGGCTCATACGTGCCTGCTCAGTGGACACGTGCTCAGGGCAGAACATCGCCCTCTCGTGGAACATCCTCGTGATCGCTGTAACAGACTCAGTACCCTGCTTGAGGGTCAGAAACTCCTGTGCTAAATGCTCCCTCTCCACCTGGGGAACGTACTCATCCCGAAACATAGTGGTGAACCTCTCCCAGGTCACCGCAGAAAGCTCAGCAGGCGAATAATGCGCTGTCACAAACTTCCACCAGTCCTTCGCTCCCAAGCGAAGCTGGTTCAGCGCGAACCGTACCTTCAAATGCTCAGGAGACGAGCAAGTGAAGAAACACCCCTCAATATCAGATATCCACCTCATAGCTGCCACCGGATCCTGAGTACCATCAAACTCTGGTGGTTTTGTGTTGCTGAACTCACGGAACAGCAACGCATCCCCACCCTGCGGCCTCGCAGCAGCAATCGCTGCGGTAGCCGCTGCAGCAGCAGCCTCAGAAAGAGCGGCATAACGCTCATCAAACGTCTCAATCAAGGTGGTCTTTATAGACCCAAACATCTCTGGTATCTCGGCCCTGATGGCCGCAGCCACCTCCTCCTGAATGATCCGGCGGATCTCCTCCTCACTGGTACCACTGCTCTCAGGCATCAAACGTGTCCTCACCATGATCTACCTCTGAAATACAACATACAATAAATTAGAATCCACACGAGTATGCTCACACTCGCCAACTCTTTTCTCCTTGATTCTTGGCATTCCAAAGATTCTGACTTGGGCTGCACACCGCTCCGGTGCTTCCAGTAGTACGGGCCCAATACTACTGTCCGCACCGCACCAGAATACACTCCAAGTCCTTCTCTTTGGATCCCAGGTCTCAAGTACTTTATCATGCATAGACTACTCTCTAATAGATCTCTCATAAGTTCCTTGCTGCTACCTACTCACTCTCAAGCATCTCATAGCAGCTCACCTCTCCCTAGGCTAAGGCATCACACATCAGGCCACTCTAGTCCTAATAGCAATACCTAGCCTACTCTAGCATGCGGATACATCATATCAATATGAATATCACATAATATAAAAAGGTATTTTGGGAAATCACCGTTCGGGCGCTGACTGATCGTACACACATCTCTTGCTCTGCGTTTTTCGAAAATCTTTTACTCTTTTTGGAAAATACATCTCAAATCCTCAGTTTGAGTTCAAATATGCCCGAAGGTGTACTCGAATCCCTCAAACCAAGGCTCTGATACCAACTTGTAACACCGAAAATTTTAAAATTTATTTTTCACAATTTATAAAAACATTTCTCTTTTAATTTCTTAAAACATCAAGTTCAAATTCCAATATGTATCATACAAATCCCAAGATCACATAATTATATTGAATTCCTCTACATGTGTACAGATCAAGCCGGCGCCTTCCCACGGTCATCGCTAGTACCTGAAACAACAACACTAACACTGTAAGCACAAAGCTTAGTGAGTTCCCCAAAATACTACACATAAACACATATCAGCCACTCGAGGCCATAACTCTATGGGTCCGTGCACCCAAACTCCGTGAACCCTCAGGTTCTAACTCTGTGAACCTTCCGGTTCCAACTCTATAAACATGCACAGCACAAATCACATAGAAATAATGCAGTACAACACATAACATGCACATAACATACATACACTAACACATAACTCTGATTACCGACTCAAGGTAAGGTATAGTGAGAAGACTCACCTCGCGTGTCTCGGTATCTCACGATCCCTGGAAATCCCTCGTGCTCGATCCTCCGAGCTCTAATCCTCCTATAACATCACAAGACTCTAATTAGCACTTTTATCTCTAAGGTTGACTATCCCTAAGAAGTCAACACAGGTCAACGGTCAACGGTCAACTTTGACCGGACTCGGCGAGTGCACGCGGCAACTCGACGAGTCTAGACGTTCTCATCAACTCTCTAGGATTCCCTCTCTACACGTCGAGTACTCCCCCCTGACTCGACGAGTTCCACCTGGAAGAATCGCGGGACCACCCTGACTCAACTCGCCGAGTCTCAAGAACGACTCGGCGAGTCCCAGCTCGACTCAGACCACATGACAATCCTCTCTAACTCGCCCTGACTCACTGGGTCAACTCCTGACTCGTCTGGACCACTCACTGGCCGGTCCAAGGCAATCTTCAAGCTACTCGCCGAGTCGGCTCATCGGACTCGGCGAGTCCATTCCATGAAATCACTCAAACTTGCTTCTAAGGTCAGATCTACCCCAACAATTCATAGATCTGGCCCTCCTAGCCTGATTCATCACGTAAAGTCCCAGTCTTGATGCATGAACAACCTCTATATGACTAAATATGAAAAATCTTCAACAAATCTCACTACACAAGGTCATGACCTCCATTGTTCTCTATAAAGCTTGAAGAATGAGGCTCTCTGGACCTCTATGGATCCAGATCCGAAGTCTCATCACTAGCATGGGACTATTTGGCCATCAAATCAACTCAACAAAGCCACAAGAAACCCTAAAATCGATTATACTTCACAAAACAGGAGATGGGTCGAAATTATACCTTTAGATTGAAGGGTCAAGCTTCAAATCCACCAAATAGCAGTCCCCTTTGCCTCCTCTTGTCTAGAGTCTCCTTCTTCTTTGCTAAACAACACACAAATGTCAAGAAATGCCTCCTTTCACTCTCAAATCGCTACAACACTCTTAGGGTTTCTCTCTATGGACTGATGGATGCAAATGACGGCCATAAGGCCATTTAAATAGGTCCCAAACCCGAGAAATTAGGGTTTCATTAAACAGCGTGGACTCGCCGAGTCCATATCCTGGACTCGCCGAGTCCGAACGAATCCCGCGTCCAGAATCGCGACCCTACTCGGCGAGTCTGAGCTCCAACTCGCCGAGTCCCTTCTCAAAACTCAAAATATTAAAGCAATAAAATACCTGGAGATCCGGGCTGTTACATACTCAACTTCACTTCGACTGTGAGATAGGCAAAAAGATCCATCGTATGATTTTACCTTTCCTAGAATTTAAGGAGGATGAAATCGATGCCGAAGCTTACAATTGTGAGAGTGTGATTTCGTCTGATGATGTCAACCCAACTTATCAAATTGGACTGGACAAAATTGAGTCCTTCATTAAATCCAAAGACCATAAGGACATGCTCAAAAATCTTTTGGACGAAAATGATAGACTTAAACTGAGAACCAAAACCATACAAAAGTTTGACTCTCTAAACGCCAAAGTAAGCTCAGAAAATAAAATCGATGTTGAAAATGCATCTGAGCTTAACGAGGACGAAAACATGAGTGAAATTTCTGTAGAGGATACGGTTGACTGCTCAGAATTTGTTAAAAGCGAAACTGAAAACCACAAAAATCTTATTTCTGAAAATTCTGTGGAATTCGCTAGATTGTCCCAACAAAAGTCCCCGACATTAGTAGAAAAAGCTGTTGTGTATCAAAAAGTCAGGACCACTCCGAATCAGGTATACAAAGTGACTGGAGTAACCGTACATCAAACAGCTGAACTCACGGCTATTGTTAACAAAAGACAATGCTGATGGCTGTGATGAGTTCTTCTGGGAAGCTCCTATTGATAATGGAAACGAAACCGTTGGCCTGTCTGAAAGAACCTCCTGGATGAAGAAAGGGAGATACATACCTGAACCCTTGAACAAGCCTGATAATTTCAGTGAACCAAGTACAAGTGGTACAAAAGATACTCCTCAAGAGGTTGATCGTTCAGCAAAATAAGACATTCCTTCAACGCCAACAGCTCGAAGTGAAACTTCATCAGATACTCCTTCCACTTCCTCAGGGCAAACTGAATCTTCTTCAGATATTCCCTCTGCTCCCTCGGCTCAAAGAAAAACTCATGAAGTTCAAAAGGAACCAGCCAAGGTGACATCAAAAGCGAAAGCGAACGTTCATCATCAACCTAAACAGATGAGAGACAAGAAGATAGAAAGGAATCTAAGATACAGGAAAAACCTTTCTGAAAGGAAACAATTCTGGCACTCCCAGAATGCATACTATTCACACAAAGACAAGAATCTGAAGTATGAAAACAATCCCGTAAGAAAGCCTGATAATTCCAACAACCGAAAGCCAAGGTTCGGTTCGCAAGAATACAACAACCGAAAGTCAAGGTTCGGTTCACAAGAGGATTTCAACCGAAACCAAAGGTTCGGTTCCAAGAACAACTCCAACCGAATGCAGAGGTTCGGCTCTAAAGTTAAAAGAGAACAAGACTCGAAGGTCAGCCTCTCCAATGATCAAAAGCAAAAGGGTCACCTAGAGTCATCAGCCAGGAAATCCTCCCCATCCAAATTCTCTCATTCTAATTCTTCTCGTCATTCTACTTCTACTCATTCATCTCCATCTTGCTCTAAAGCTAATCCCGCTTTTCCTCAAAAACCTCATTCATCAGCTGAACAAAAGGGAAAGCAAAAGGTCGATGAATCCAAGCTTGAGCCCAAAGGAAACCAACCCAATCTTAACAAAATAAAAGTATTCACCATTAAAAAGAAAGATGAAACAACTTTAATTAAAAGAACATATCTTGTTGACATCTCTCTAACTATTCCTGTTCCCATGAAAACCTCACATGGACCCAAGAAACTTTGGGTTCCTAAATCTGCTTAATTTTTGCAGGTTATAAGTGACGAGCAGTTTGACGAAGAATGGTACATCGACAGTGGCTGCTCGCGTCACATGACAGGGAGGAAAGAGGAGCTTAGGGAATACAGATCTCTTGCAAATGGTGGCAACGTTAAGTTTGGAAATAACTCTTTCGGCACCATAAAGGGATATGGGATGATAACGAATGGTGATTTTACCATAAGAAAGGTGGCCTATGTGGAAGGACTTCAACACAACCTCATCAGTGTATCTCAGCTTGTTGGAGGTACAGGTCTCAAAGTTTCATTCGATGATGAAGGTTCTGAAATCATAGAGAAAAAGACAAAGAAAGTGATTCTGAAGTCTGAGCGAAAGGGTGAAATGTTTCCGCTGAACATGAAACCCATCAAAGGAAACCCAGCCATATGTCTGCTATCAAAAGCTCAATCCGACGAAAGCTGGTTGTGGCACAGAAGACTCTCTCATCTCAATTTCAAAGATATCAATCGACTTGTCACTGGAGGTCATGTTAGGGGTCTTCCATTGCTCAAGTTTGACAGAGAGCATTTATGTGCTGCATGTGAAATGGGAAAGCAGAGTCGTCAAAGTCACCCATCCATAATTAACACAAAAGTTGTTGAACCACTCGAATTGCTTCATATCGATTTGTGTGGTCCTTCATCTATTGAAAGCATCGGTGGTAGCAAGTACGTTCTTGTTGTCGTTGATGACTTCTCTAGATTTACATGGGTGTTCTTTCTAAAGCTCAAATCTGAAGCGACTCAAAAGCTGAAAGTGTTTATCAAGCAAATTGAAGTCCAGCTCAAGAAGGTCGTTCGCAACATCAGGAGCGACAATGGTCTCGAATTCAAGAACAAGGAGTTTGAAGAGTTTCTTGCAGAAAAGGGAATTAGCCATAATTTCTCAGCTCCCTACACACCACAGCAGAACGGAATAGTCGAAAGACGAAACCGATCTCTGTGTGAAGCTGCCCGAACTATGTTAAGTTTCGCTTCCTTACCTCTTTATTTTTGGGCTGACGCTATTTCTGCTGCTTGTTATACACAAAACAGGTCCTATCTCAACAAGCGATTCACGCTCACACCATATGAGATATTAAACAACAGGAAGCCCAACGTGAAATTTTTCCACGTTTTTGGCTCAAGGTGTTTCATCTTTAACTCTAAAGAACACCACAACAAGTTTGATGTCAAAGCCGACGAGGGAATCTTTCTGGGTTACTCACTCACTTCAAAGGCGTACAGGGTCCTAAACAAACGATCAAGAAGGATTGAAGAGACATACTATGTGACCTTCGACGATAGCTATGTCAAGAAGCTACAGGCCATAGATGACACTGCCAAGGAAATCTTTCCTCAAACTGGTCAAGTCACAGTCTCAATCGCCAATATGTACGAGAATTTTCTGGATCTCTTTGACGAACCGGAAAAAGCTTCTCTCTCAGAAGCAGGTGCAGCCGACAACAAAATAGATCATATGAAGCAGATTGTCGAAGATGCTGCAAGAAGAATGCATGAAGGAGAATCGCCTACTGATGAATCTCCAACCAACAATGCTTCAGTCGAGGGGGAGCCAAGTTCTCTTGTCGAGGGGGAGCCTAGCTCACAAGTTCAGGGGGAGCTAAGCTCTACTACTTCAACCGAAGGTCCTTCATCAACCGAAGGTAACTCTCCAACCGAAGATGCCCCTCCAAACGAAGGTGCTTCAATGCCTGAAAATCCAGCACCACAAGAAACCCCTGAACCTCATGTTTCTCAAGACTCATCAATTGAGGGGGAGCATGATGATATGACGCTTGATTTCGATAGCCAATCTGAGCCTGAAGAGATGATCAACGCTGAACTAGATCCAACCCTCGATCCGAATTACCCTCCTCTTACAAAATGGACCAGAGATCATCCTATCTCTCAAGTAGTTGGTGATGTATCTGAAAAGGTTCTGACCCGATCTCAACTGAAGGCAAAACAGACATCCTTATTCTCAAAAGTTGAGTTTTGTATGTTTAACTCATTTGTATCAAAAGTTGAACCGAAGACAGTGAACACTGCCCTCGATCACTCTGATTGGGTTCAAGCAATGCAAGACGAACTGAACGAGTTCGAAAGGAACAAAGTCTGGCGCCTCATTCCAACTCCTCCGGATGCTTCAGATGTTGGTCTTAAATGGGTTTTTAGAAACAAAATGGACAAGGAAGGTAATGTCATAAGGAACAAGGCTCGTCTGGTTGTCAAGGGATACTGTCAGGAGGAAGGGATAGATTACGAAGAGACGTTCGCTCCAGTAGCTAGGCTAGAATCGGTTAGAATATTTCTGGCCTATGCTGCTCACAAAAACTTTGAGGTCTTCCAAATGGACGTCAAGTGTGCATTTCTCAATGGAGAACTTGAAGAAACTGTGTATGTGGAGCAACCCCCTGGGTTCGTGAACGAAAAGTATCCAAATCATTGCTATATTCTGGATAAAGCTGTGTACGGCCTCAAGCAAGCTCCGAGAGCCTGGTATGAAACGCTTACAAAATTTTTAAAGATGTCCAAATTCAAACAAGGTTCGGTTGACCCAACCTTCTTTCGCAAAAAGGAAGGTAACCACCTTATGATAGTTCAAATTTATGTCGATGACATCATCTTTGGCTCTACGAATCCCAGCTTAACAGCTGAATTCAGAAAGTTGATGGAGACTAAGTTTGAAATGAGCTCAATGGGTCCTATTAATTTTTTCCTTGGTTTAAATATAAGACAGGGACCCGAAGGCATCTTTATCAATCAGGAAGCTTACACGAAGACTCTCCTAGCAAAGTTTGGCATGATGGGAGACTCAAAAGTCAAAGTCCCAATGGCATTCGGCACTAAACTTACCCCTTCACTGGATAAACCGGCTGTCGACATCACGCTCTATCGTCAAATGATAGGCTCACTGATGTATCTAACTGCTAGCAGGCCTGATATCATGTTTTCTGTATGTTATTGTGCTCGATTTCAGGCTAACCCACGCGAACCTCACATGCTGGCAGTGAAGAACATCCTACGATATCTCAAGCAAACCGCCTCCTTAGGTCTATGGTATCCATCCAACTCTGGCTTCTTCGTTCAAGCCTATTCTGATGCTGACCTTGGAGGATGTGGACTCGACCGCAAAGGCACAACTGGTGGCTGTCAATTTCTTGATGGGAAGTTGGTCAGCTGGCAATCCAAGAAACAAATATGTGTGTCGCTGTCTACTGCTGAAGCGGAATACATTGCCGCTGCATCCTGCACATCACAAGTGATTTGGATCCAGAGTCAACTTCGAGACTATGGACTCAATATGAAGAAGATCCCTCTATATTGTGACTCTGAAAGTGCAATTAGGATCTGTCATAACCCGGTGCAACACTCTAAAACCAAACACATAGCACTGAGGTATCACTTCATCAAAGATCATGTGGAAGATGGAAATGTCGAAGTTCACTTCGTAAGAACCACTGATCAACTGGCTGACGTCTTCACCAAAGCTCTTCCAGAAGCATCGTTCAATAAAATATTGCAAGGTCTAGGTATGATGGAATCAGAGTCAGTACCTCACACTACCTCTCAATCTCAAACGTAAGAAGCGAATCCAACCGAACGTTCGGGTTCGGTTCAACCATTTCACTCGCTCATTACTTCAAAGGTAGTTTCTCTGTGTTGTATATTTCTTGTGCAAAATTTGTTTTTCTTTATGTAAAAAGTTTTTTTATTGCATATCTAAACTCCTTGGTTTCTTAAAAATTTTCCAAAACCGAAACCTCCAGAAGGTTCGGGTTCGATTTTCCAAAATTTTGTTGAACCGAAACCAACCGAAGGTTCGGGTTCGGTTTTTCAAAATTTTCCTGAACCGAAACCAACCGAAGGTTCGGGTTCGGTTTTTCAAAATTTTCCTCAACCGAAACCAACCGAACGCTCGGGTTCGGTTTTTCATCTTTTTCCCAACCGACACCAACCGAATGTTCAGGTTCGGTTTTTCCATTTTTTCCAAAGTTTTTTTTTAATCGTATTTTTTTTCTTTTAACTCTTTTCTAATTTTTTTTATGTCTTATTTTTTTAATTTTAATTTTTATTTTTATTTTCAATTTCAAAAACTCCAAAAATAATTTAATTTTTTTGTGTGCTCATTCGTTTATGGGGATATATTTGATGACTTACTTAAGTGTCCCTAGAAGCATGCTGCTATATGTGTCCCAAGCCTCATAAGATTTTGCATAATAGCCTTCATGACCTGGTATACACAAACCTTGTCTTCCCAATAAGGCTAACTCATTTATTCTAATCGTGAGCTACCTCACTCTTTTCTCACATGAGTTCAGAGTCTCCTGCTTGGTCCTTATGTTCGCAGCAGAGGTACTATGTCTTCTTTCACCATCCCCATTATACTTCTCCATAACATTTGTATCATCACTGTAACCCTTGAGACTCTCAGCAACTACCACTGGGGTTTATGGTTACACAACATCTGTGTTTATGATCTTAGCTTCGTACCACTACGAGCTGAGTGAAACCCAAAATTCAATACCAACGAATTGACGGTGACCAATCAACTTGATCAAGTTTTCACCAATGAATTAACGAATGTACCTTCATGAAATCTCATTTTTTTTCTTTTTGCGTGGTTCCAATGAAATTGTTACACACCATGACATTTCTTCCCAAGGGATCCAGTTTTAAATTTTTATCTGAGATTTCATATTAATCCAAGCCACTACAAAATTAACTCCAACCTACTTGTTCAATAGACTACACTGGTCTCACAAGTACTCTGTTCACGTTCGTTCTTATATCAAGAATTGAATTGTTAAATCAAAGCGAAACCACCCTTAATTTGCCTTATTAAAAGAAGCCTTTCAACATTTATTAATAAATGTTTGATCGTAATTCAACGGGATTCCACACTAACACTTTGAGGTCTCTCTTGACCTTGAAGGAAGAGATTCGTGCCTGGGATCATCAGTTTCGTGTCATTATTGACATCACAGATTATCCTAAAAAGAGTTGCTTTATTTCTTTATTTTTTACACTCTTTGCACGAAAATCCTAGATTTTCAAAAATTCCGTTAGTAATTATTTTACAGGCTGGATATTTACTGGATGGTTACAACTGAAGTTGTGGTCAAAAATTAGCCACGTGGATCTTAAAGTGGAAACAGCCGTTTAAAACGAGATAAGACAAAAAGTTGCTGACGCGGCGGGAGTTCAAAGGATAGAAATTCAAACGACGGTAAAAAGGAGGGCGCGTGAATTTGAAACGGCCGCGTTTTTTCTGACACTTATTGGACGCGTGTGCAGTATTAAAGAGTCATCCATATGGCATTAATGGCGCGTGTGGAAATGGAAACGGTTCCTCTCTCTGAACCGGCGCTTATTGGGCGGCGTGATCCTAGGAATCTGACACTCTCTCTCCTACGTGATCATCGCACGTCCCAACTGTCACCAATCAGTCACTCCAAATAACCCGTTTCGTATTTCCATAAGAGATTTGAAACGATTTTTCTCTCTACTATCACCTACTATAAAAACCCATCAACACCACCTTTTACCTCTTTACTGCCCCCATAATTCCCAAAGCAAAATTCTCCCAAAACTCTCTCCCGGTCATCTTCTTCTCCACACCTGCAACAATGGCTGAATCTTCATCTGTTCATGCCACTTCTCAGATTCTTCCCATCAGACCTCAACAATGCCTTGTCATTGATCTGAACCCACTAGCCTATGATCCCTACATGTCGTCGGTTATCGAATGCCTCAAGTACTCCCAGCTTGCTCCGGCATTGTCCAGAATTGAAACGGTGCCAATGGTGGCTCTATCTCAGGTCTATGCGACGGCCTACTACGACAAGGGCGTCGACAGGATATTTTTCGAAGTGGCGGAACACAAGACGTCGATTTCTCGTCCCCGCTTCTGCACCATGCTTGGGTTTGCTGCTGACCCATCGCGTGTTAACCCGGAGACGATTCCGGTTGGAATGTTATACAACATGTTCTACAACATGGGCTACACGGAAGTTCTTACCTCCGTCGCCAGGTTCAAGAAGTCATGCCTACCGCCCCAGTGGAATGGGTTATTTACAGTTCTCTTCAAGGGACTGTCAAAGAGGAGCTCAGGATCGGACGGGGCCAGTCGTCTTTTCCTGTCAATCATGTATAGGGTGTACAACGGGATCAACCTCGATTATGGGTTTGTCCTTTGGCAACAACTGATTCAGAGCCTCTCTTCCACTTCTCGACACTCCGAAGTGTCGCTGGCCCGGTCCTGGATCCTGATCACAAGATGGGCCATGGACAGGTTTGAGGTCCCAACTGCTGACGGTGCACCGATGTCTTCTGTTGGTACGTTCCATACCAAGAAGATCATCGTATCCGATGCATCGAAATTCTCCTTCATTGGCTCTATCCCGGAGTCGATGTATGGAAGTGTGCCATCAGACAGCAGTATGATCAAGGCGATCAAGGAGTTAGGGCCATCTGGTCCGAGGGAACTGACACCGGACATGCTACGATCAATTCATGATGCCGACAAACGGGTAGCCAGGGGTAAGAAAGCAGACAAGGGGAAGAAACCATCTAAAGCCCCAAAACCTTCTCCCAAGAAGCGCAAACAACCGAAGGCTGCTTCATCCCCACAACCGAAAAGGAGGAAGACCCAACAAAAGCGAAAGCTAGTCCTTCCCTCCTCATCAAGTGAATCCGAAGGTGGGAGTTCGGACTCTGAGGGATCACAAGGAGACGAATCTCCACAAAGAGGCAACACACCCCCTCGTTCCCCAACCCCGGAGATGGAACTTCACCAATCCCCAGTTCCTTCCCCTCCACCCACAATACCTATTTCCATTCCCACCATAAACCCTACTATACAACCAACCTCATTCCCTATACCACCACCCATATTCACCACATCAACCGAAACACCACCTGTTACCGAAACCCCTCCCGTAACCGAACCTCCACAAACCGAAACCCATACACCCCCACCACCCGAAACTAACCCCCACCCACTCAACCTGAACCAACTAAACCAATAACACCCCCAGCTTCACCACCACCTCAATCTCCAGAAGACGCCTCCGACGGCGATGATCAATACCTTGGTGGTGATCACATGAACTATGATTCGGTCTATTATAGTCCGTTTCAAGTTCAAAGTGATGAGGAGGATGATGCTCCAGTGACAAAGAAGCATCTCCGCGAGCTTAACGAGAAGGTTGATCAACTTCTCGCCTCCTCTTCCAACCAGCAGTCCTCTTTATCTGAAGCTGCCCTTCAGAAGATAGTTGATGCCTTCTCCAGGGCTCAACATGATTCAATGGCCTCAGCAACTGCTGCGATAGACGCCTCTACCCGAGCCTGTGAGGCTGCGACCGAAAAAGTCGATAAACTATTCAATGACGCTACAATCCTGCTGCAGTCTATGCAGGAAAGCGCCGAAGCCACGAAAACAACTCTGGAACCAGTTGTTCATCAATTGGCCCAGTTTGTAAAGACGGAGTTATCCTCGTTAGCTACCCTCAGACAGAACCTTAGCGACGACAACTCGGCACTTCGGGCCTCCATCGATGCCCGCTTGGCAAAGCTACAAGAGGATCTTGCGGCTGAAAATTCACTGATGGACGTCCTGGCGAGTAAGACTACCGCCCTTAAGGTCAAGAGCACCCAACTTTCCAACTCCGAACAACAATTGGAGGATCTTCGATCCGAGAGGGAGGTCATAAAGACGTGTGTTTCGGATGTCCACGCCGCTCTCTCAAACATACTGGAAGCACACGACCCAATCCTTAATCACTCAGTAAGGCGTACCCTCGCTGAGAAACTCTCTCCGGCCATGGACCTCTTGAGTAAAATTGAAGGTCTACCCAGTTTCGTGTCCATTCCGAAACAAGGGGGAGATGAGAAGAAAGGATCAAAACCACCTCCTTCCTCCAAAGCTACTCACACAACCGAACCACCCCCAACTGGTCATGCCTCGGGTTCGGGTGTGAAGAACAAAGGAAAAAACATAGCAGAGGGAGGAGATGAAGATGAAGATGAAGATGAAGACAAGGAGACTATTGCGGACATGTTAAAGAGAAAGAACAGTCGCTATACTGATGACGATGTCAGTCGTGTGGCGCGTGAAGCTGAAGAAGCCGAACGTAAACAAAAAGAAGCCAACGATCTCCTTGAGAGCCGAAAGCTGCTCTTCCCTGCCTGGACCAGGGATCGTTTGATAAAGGAGGCCATAGAGACTCCAAGCATACTATGGCTCGAGCCGGTGATATCGTTCGACTACAACAACTCGGTCGATTCGCAATTTGATATGCCGCTGACTCGAAAGGCGTTCATTTTCCACGCCTTCTCAACATCTTTGAAGTCCCGCATCCGAACGATGAGCTTGACAGGGAGCTTATTGACTTCTACCTGGAGGCCCCTCGCCCTCAATACCTTACATGGAGCGCCCAGAAGATTGTCAATGTTCGGGTGATGAAGCCTTTTGCCGTGGGGAGATTCACAAACGTCAAGTTCAAGCTTATCCGAGGATCTGCAAGAACTGCTCACATGATCTCTCTGGCGGATCTGCCCAATCTGAACCCTCATGATTGGATAGTCTTGTACAACATCCTGCTGACAAACAAAGCCGAATATGGTCTCATCTTAGACCATGTCAAAAGGATGCTGGCATGTTATATCATGGAGGTGGCCCTAATGGATCAGGAGGTTGCCACAGTGTTTAAGAAGAAACCGAAGGTCAAGCCTGTGGGATCGGCCAGTGATCTAAACACGATGAAAATGGGCAAGATAGATTCGAGGCGAAACTCTGTGATGTTCACCAGAGCCGAAGGACAGAAATGTCTGTTCGCGTTAGCTGACAAGCACCTCTACACCACTACCTGCTTGGAACACGTCCTATCAATCGTCAAGCGGTGTAAGGACAATTCAGCTGATGACATCAAGTACTTCGATGATATGATCAATTGGTACATCCGGTTTAGACAGACCATCCTTTCCATAACCAAGTGTCTGTTTAGTACTGTGAAGAAGAAGGTACCAGCTTTAGCCGCCGGCCCAAGTAAGAAGTGAAGGTCTCGCTCCAAATTGACGCAAAGGGGGAGATTGTTGGGCTGAAGTTCTATTTTATGTTGCGTCTTTTCGACTCGTAGATTAGCCTTGTATTCTCCGGTTTGGGCCTGTCCAACCGAGAGCCTTTTATGTATTGTATATAAGTTAATGCTTGCATGCATATTAGGTTAAGATTCAAGATTTCAGTTTTGACATTCCAGAGTTCTACGATATTGCTTTCTTGTAATCTTCTAATCCTTTACAGTTGATGTTCTTAATCGAGCTCTTCTAAGGATTTTATTTAATCATTCAACACGATTGATTCAAGCTGTTTTGTTCTTAATATTGTTTTCTGGTTTGCTATTATTATTGCGTTCTTGCTGTTTCTTATACTTATACTTGTTCAAGATCTAATCGATCTTCATAGATTAAAAGTTTTTTAATCTCATCACATTCTTTTGACGAATGAAGCTGAATATGGTCCAATTATAGACCATCTCAAAAGGATGTTAGTTTGTTACATCATGGAGGTCGCCTTGATGGATCAGGAGATAGCCACAGTCTTCAAGAAGAAACTGAAGATATCTCCTGTTGGATCGGCCAGTGATCTCAATCAAATGAAGATGGGCAAAATCGACCCGAAGCGTAATTCGGTCATGTTCACTAGAGCAGAATGACAGAAATGTCTCTTTGCTTTAGCGGATAAACATCTTTATACCAATGCTTGTCTTGAGCATGTGCTGTCGATCATCCGTCGGTATAAAGAGAATGCAGCAGACGATGTCAAATACTTCAACGATATGATCCAATGGTACATCAGATTCAGACAGACGATACTTGCTCTTATCTCTCGTCTGTTTAAGACTGTATAGAAGAAGGTACCTGCCGCTGCTGCTGGCCCAAGTAACAAGTGAAGATCTCGCTCCAATTGACGCAAAGGGGAGATTGTTGGGTTGAAGATTCGTTTAAATATTGCGTCATTGGGCTCGGCTGTTTGTCCAATTGTTTTGTACTCCGGTTTGGGCCTGTCCAACCGTGAGCCTGTTAGGTTTACTATATAAGAATATACTTGCATGCATATTAGGTAAACGATCTAGAATACAATAGAGAGAATTACGATAGCTTTGATTTTCTTCATCGTTGTGTAAACCTTCTAACTCTCTACAGTTGATGTTCTTGATCGAGCTCTTCTGAGGGTTGTTTTATAATCATTCGACACGTTTGATTCATTCTTGAGTTGTTCATTATTTTTGCGTTCTTGCTGTTTAATCTTTATTTACCTGTTTAAGATCTAATCGATCTTCAAGATTAAGTTTTTAATCTCATCACTCTTCTAATCTTAATTAAGAGTGTGTTTAATTAGACAGTAAAAAGTTGGGGTTAACTAAAGAGCTTGTTTGCTAATTTAAGTAGGTAATAGAGATTATACTAGAGTTTGCTAGTTTTTATCAGTATCAACATAGGTAGAACACATTCTAAATAACCAGATACAGGCTAATTGCATGATTAGGAATGTCGCAGTAGAGATGAATTCATTTTTATTACTTTGTTTTATTTAGTTTATTTTCAATACAATTTTATTTCTTAGTTAATAATCAAAAACCCATTTTTATATTTTTCTGTTTTGATGACTAGTATGTACCTTACGAAAAAAGGCATTGACCATTTGGTTGTGTCCCTAAGGATTCAATCTTGCTTCCCTTTTTTATTCGCTAGTGCAACCAATAGTGAGAATATTATTTTCTTAAATTATGCACGAAAACGGTTTAAATAGGATAATACACGCACCAATCTATTCTTGCCCTTAAATTCTTCTTAAAAGCTTTATGATTTAGAGTAACATACCATATGTTGATGTGAGCTTGAAAAATATGTGTTGATGTTTAGGCTATGTATCATAGCTTATCACATGCACCAATCCATTCTCACCATACATTCTTCTTTAGAATTTGATGATTCAGCGTATGAACTAGACATTGATGAGAATTCGAAAACTCTATGTCGATGAGTATATCACGTCCCGTGATTTATTACACACACCTACCCATTCTCTCCCAACAAATATTCTGTTAAAGAAGTTGATGATTCACCATACCTACCATACACTAATAAAAATTCAACATTCTTTGTTGATGGGTACACTTCGTACCGGAATGTATTACACATATCATTCCATTCTTACACTTTATTCTTCTAATAAAAGAAGTTAATGATTCAGCGTATAAAACCATATGCTGATCAGACTTCACAATACTATGTTAGTGAATTATAGCACAAACAAATGTTATCATGAGGCATCTCAGTATCACCCGTTCATCAACTGCAAATTTGATCCACTAATAATGCAACTCTGATATGTTGATCGCTTCTACTCATATTACAGTGTTGCTGATGTCAAAAAGGGGAGAGATCATATTCTCATCTTCTCGGGGGGGGGGGGGGGGGGGCTTACTTTCAAGACGCCTTCATTTTCTCAGGGCGAGATAAAATGCAAGAAGGTTCTTACTCTCATGGGGAGCAGTAATTATCTCCTCACTCCAGAAGCTGAAAAGTTTTCTAATGATGATTTTGATGACTCCCACGAAAATTAGTTTTGAAATCATCAGATAGGGAGATGGTAACTTAACACCTTATGATCTGATGAGTCAAACACAAAACACATTGTCCACCAGCGAAGGTGCTAGCATTATCATCAGCAACAATGTGAACTCAAAGATCTTAGTGGAAGTTTGTATATTAGGAAATTATTCTTTGTGTATATTGAATAGATGTTTGATCTGTAGTCTTAGTGATTAGGATCAGACCTTTACATAGATTAGTATACATTAGCAAAATACTGGAATCTCCTTTTCTGTAATAGTATATAGTATACTTTTTGGATCAAATCCTAATAGGTTTTGGTGAAGTCTTTGTGACATGTTCGCTTTGTGAGAATCCTCTTTCTTAGTGAAAGTATTTTTGTGAGCATCTTGTTCTTTTTTATTTGTTTGTTCTTCATTATTCATACTTGAGTACCCGATCAATACAAACCTTCATCTTTAAACACAAATTTTTTTCCAGAATAAAATTCAAACTTATAACGAAAACCTTTTTTATAGAAGCAGAAAGTAGAGATAATATTCCTAGTTATACTAGGTACATAACAACAATTTTTCAAAATAAGGTAAAGACCAATTGGAAGCAAAAGATGATATATCATTATTGCTTCGAAAAACTACCCGAGTGTCATTCCCCACATGAAGTTCCAAATCACCATATTTGAGTTCTCTAAATTCTTTCATCCCAGCAAATCATTGTAGATGTTAGTACCACTTCTAGTGTTGAATACCCAATAATTGGTTGGGAATACATATAATTCATTTACATATATATCGGAGGTGCCAACCTGGTTGGCCTTGTTTTTCTTAACTTCCGTTAGGTTCTTGGGACAGTTGCATTTCCAAAGTCCCCTTTCATTGTAGTAAAGGTAATTAGTGTCTGCAGTAGGTTTGCCTTAGAAGTTGGATTGGTAGCTGGAGACTTCCCTTTACCCTTTCCTTTGTAACGCCCGTAGATCCGGGCTAGTTAAATTAAATGCAATAGGAGTCGAAAACGACTTTTCGACAAAAGATTATTTAGAATAAATAATCTTAACCAAGTTGTATACTATGTTACAAGGTTTTCGTGCATATAAAGAACGCCGAAATCCGAGTTATAACGAAGAAGTTATGACCCGTCGAAGTTTCACGTCAGAACCGACATGATACCTGAAAGCGTAAATAATGAATTTACGATAGAGCGAGATTTAGCCTTAGCAATTTAAACGAAAGTCGTAGAATATGTTAAACTAAGAACATCGATAAAAAAAACGCCCAAATCTGACTTCGTGTGAAGAAGTTATGATTTTTCGAAGTTTCGGATTAGCAGTGTACAGCCTGAAATTCGAATAATTAGATCGAGCGGTTTTCAGCCGACACGACCTAAACGAGAATCGAAGATCTCTTTAAGAGTAGCGTACCGAGAAAAAGATGGGCGAAAACGGATGTTGGATGAAGAGTTATGAGGATTTAATGGACCAATCTTGTCCCGGCCCGTTAATAATATAAAATTTAGAATCGAGTCAAAATTAGCCGACGGAGTCTAAACGAAAGTTGTAGAGTACGTTCCCACCTTCACGTGGATATAAAGAACGTCGAAAACGGAGTTCGTATGAGAAAGTTACGAATTTTTAAAGTTGAGTGTGCAAATTGCGAAATCTGATGCGAGATGGATGACGTGGCCGCATCTGGGCCGTCGCTTGTTGACCAAGGCCTCGCTTCGGATGGGTGACAGTTGGCTCGCTACGCAGCACGTAAAAGAAGAGAACGCCCCGCGCTCGGAATCGCTTGGTTTCAGAAGGACCACGTCGCACCAAGGAGGCTCGGACAAGTGGCTGTACGAACGCGCAGCGTAAGGCCGGAATGCCCTGCGTGCGAGATACTCCCCGGATACCCTCACAGGAACGCCCAGCGTAGACCGAGGCTGGTGCCTAAAAAAGGGGTGTGAACCCTTTCGACTTTTTCACACATTTCTTCATTCTCTCTCTAAGAACTTTCTCTCTCTAGCCCCTTTTGAGTCCCCTAAAGTCTAGGTAAACCCCTAACACCCTAAGGAAGCCCCGAGGCTCCCAGAGTCCTGAGAAAAAGAGCCGTTCGGTTTCGAAACGCTGCTCCAATTAAGTTCCGGTTTTCGATAAAATTCGCTGTAAGTGTGCTACGCTTACGCAATTTTTAATATAACTTTCGAATAATTATAGGAATGTTATTAGGTCCTTAAAATAATTATCTGGGCTATTATTATGAGTTATATTGAGTGTTATTAACACTTATATAATAATAATAATAGTCAGACAATTAATTTGTCGCGGTTATCGTTAGACTAAACCCTAGTGATATTGGTACTAGGTTTTATCGAAGGAATTTGTTTTGAGAGTGTGGAAGCATTTTCCGAGTGCTGAGGCACCACCTTTTAGGTGAGTGCATAGTTACTTTCATCTTACACATAGAGCGTACGCGGGGCGTACTCATGCGTCATGCGGGGGCTGAGAAACCTCGGTACGCGGGGCGTACTCATGCGTCATGCGTGACCAAGTCCTCGACTGCCTCGGCTTCGGATGGGACGGGTCGGGGTAGCTCGCATAGGGGCGACGTGGACGAACCGAGGCCAAGGCCTCGCGTACACGGGGCGTACGGGGTTACGCGGCGTGTAACTCGGATGAACACGGTGACTCCCCCATCGGATAATACCGGATTTTTGAATTAAATTTATATCTAAATTATTTAATAAACTTCAAAAATTCATATCTTCTTCATACGAACTCCTTTATCGACGTTCTTTATATCCCCGCGAAGGTGAGACCATACTCTACAACTTTCGTTTAGATCCCGTCGGCAAATTCCAAAATCATTTTTATTATTTGTTTTTAAAAGGTCGCGGTAAGAAAATTTCTTTAGAAATTCATAACTTCTTTATCTGACGTCGGTTTTTGCCAGACTTTTTACCGTTGGACTACCATTGTTGAGACCTTCGATTCTCGTTTAGGTCATTCCGGCCAAATTTGAAAAATTCCTAACTTTCTTATACGAAGTCGGATTTGGGCGTTCTTTTTACGTACGATCACGGTTTAATGACTTCTAACATAATAGGTAATTTAATTAGTGATTTTTGGATATTTTATTTTCAAAGTAAATTTTATTACAACTAACATGGTTACAATACTTGACTTTTTAGGTCGTTTACATGTAGTTGAAATATCGGGTTGTAACAAATACTCAATTTTAATTCGACATAATAACGATAGGAATCGATTTTTAACTTTTTAATAAAACTTCCTTTTATTATAGAGTTATGGAGCTTAGATTAAGTTTAAAAATAATTTTAAACCTTTCTAAATATTTAAAATAATGGCTATTTAAGATTTTTAAAAAATAAAACCCTTATGGATAAAACACACTCACACACACACACACACATTTTTTACACAGGTTATGTTCTAACCATTATATTTAAAACTCCAAACTCCAACTTGATGTTTTCGTTGTCAAAATGTCATTTAACATAAACAACATATTTTTATACATACAACATTCTATAGAAACAAAAAATAATCATCATAAACATGCATTATAAAATGTATAAACAAAACCATTTTCTAGTAATAATTATTGTGAGTCACCACACCAATTACTAAGTTATTTCCTAAATGACTTACTAGGACACTTCGAGGTCTTCAAAAGCTCCATTTCTTGATAAGGTCTTCATGCTCCATCTTGTTAAATTTAAAGAAAATAACAACTACTCTAAACTAATTTATTACACATAAAAATGAACAAATGAAATAATGCATATTTATCTATTACATCATCATATCAATAAATAAATAATAACCACAAACATCCTAATGGATGGTTTATACACAACAACGTATAAATAAAAAACATTCTTTTTTCTAATGCTACTTTTATATAACTGAAATACATGGAAAAACGGTTATATAACAAATAACAATTTTAAACTATAAGTTGCCTGTAACACCGTAAATTTTCAAACAAATTTTCATTTTAAACTAAATTAATTCTCATAAACACATTTCACCAAATCCAAAGTTTAAAATCATCAAAACACAACTCCATAATTGTTTGATAAAAAATCCAGGATCCTCAAAACATAACTCCTTCTCTCGTTTGTACAATCGAGCTGACGCCTTCCCGATATTCTGAAAAGTACCTAAAACACATATTAGATAACACGGTAAGTATGAAGTTTAGTGAGTTCCCCAAATACCACACACATCACATTAGCTACTCAAGGCTATACCTCAATAAGACAGTCTGGTCAATGTGTCTCAGTGGAGACCCTCCGAGTCCACAGCTCGGCTGGACCCTCCGGTCCTAACTCAATAAGCTCATAATAATAACAATACTCAGCATAAATCACAAAGACATAATGCATGATATCACAATATTCAAGTAAGAACGTAAGACCCTCTTTTCACACAAAGATATCACTCATGGTAAGTATAGTGAGAAGACTCACCTCGTAAGTAAGCTAGGAAAACGTTTACCCCTCGAACCATCTAATCCCTGCCTACATGTAACAAGCATCTCTAATTAACACTTAAAATCAAAACTCTAAATAAACTCATGCTAGCCCTTCTCTAACTCTTAGGAAGGGTAAAAGACCATTCTACCCCTCCATGGTCCCCATTACTCATGTTTGACCAAACCCTAGAGTCAATAGAAGTCAACACTCGATTTAAAAGTCCATGTTGACCCAACTTATCGAGTGCATCTATGCAACTCGTCGATTCCCCTTATTTCCTCATAAACCTCATGAAAGTCCAACTCAATTCATCGAGTTGACCCGTCAACTTGTCGAGTTACAGCATGTTTAGACTCATTGGGACAAACCCTAACCGACTTGTCGAGTCGGCTCATCAACTCGTCGGATCCCTTCAATCCAATCCTCATTCAGATGTTTTAAGGCACAAAATCTACTCCATACTCTGGATTTATCTTCCTAAGGCTTGAATACCATGTAAAGCTTGCAGCTTTACGTTCATGCATGTCATATTGACTCAATAATGCCAATACAATCCCTAACAAGGCTTTAGTGCTCCAAAGCTTGCCTCTAGCTCCATAAAGTTTGGGTCTTTGGGCTCACAAGACCCTCTATAATCCAGATCTGAGGTTTCAACCTCAAGATATGCTCAAGGGACTTAATAACACAAGATAGGTAGGGAAAGCCCTAAAAACTACCCAAACCAAGATCTCACAACAAAAAATGATCAAAATAGCATCTTTTTACCTCAAACAAAAGCTATCCACCAAGAATCTCTAGATCCAAACGTCCCTTCATGCTCCAAGCCTTAATGTTCCCCACTTCTTCTCTCAAAGTGCATCAAAATGCTAAAGATAGCCTTTCCTTCTCATACATCAAAATGCTAAAGATAACCTCTTCTTCACAGAGCTCAAAGGTAATAAGGAAGGCAAAAAATAGGGCTTAAGGCCCTATAAATAGGGCACAAACCCAAAAAAACTAGCGTTTCCTTGTACACCACTACTCGTCGAGCCGGGGTACTCCAAATCATCGAGTAGACTCTAAAAGTCCCTTCCAAATAGTCTCTACTCGGCTCGTTGGTGCTCCCCAACTCGTCGAATTTCCATGTTATCAACAATAAAATACATTTAATAAAAGACCTGGGAGTGGGGATGTTACAGTTCTCCCCCACTAGAATCAGACTTCGCCCTCGACGTCAGCCTCCGGAAACAACTTGGAGTATTACTCTCGAATCTCAGACTCCGGATCCAAAGTCCAATCGGATACTCTGTGGTGCACCCATTGCACCTTAACTAGACACACCTCCTTGTTCCTCAGGGTCTTTACTTTTCTATCCAAAATCGTCACCGGCCATACAGTATAGTTCAGGTGGTCATCAACCTGAATATCCTCCAATGGCACCACTGCCATATCATGTCATACAACAATCTGTTTCCCAAAACACCCAACCGATATAGGAACTCCCTATCCCGAAAAAGAACGGATCCTTCTGCCGTTGCGGTTCCAGTTCCGACTCTTCATAACCTGGAAACTCTAGTAGTCTGACTCCCTACATGACCGATGTTAACAAACTGCCGTGCACGTATTAAGCAAATAAATTATGACTGCTGGTTGCACTAAATTATTAAATGGGGATTTAATTAAACTAAAAACTAAAATTTCAATGATACTAAACTAATTGAAAATCAATAAAAAAAACGGTTTCCATTCTGGTGCGACTTTCCTAATCATGTAACTAACCTAGATGTGATTGTTTAAGATGCGTTCTATCTAAGCTGGTACTGAGAAAATCTAACAAGCTCTAGTAATTTCTCTTTTACCTTATTTAGTTAACCAAAACAAGCTCTTCAATTAACCCTAACTTTTTACTGTTCAATTAAACAAGCTCTTCATTAAGATCACAAAAGTTGCATTAAGTTCATCTTAAATTCCCATCAATACCCAATACTTCTCACAAGCTTAGAAGCGTAAAGGTATGATTTTTATAGTTTATAATAAAGTCAAATCCCAAACACGCAACCGATTTATTACTTGTTACTTATTGCCAATTAATAAGAACAATTACGTATTCTATAACAGATTAACTGGAATGATAAAACCCTAGTTAGGTGATCAGACTAACAAGAATTAAAATCAAACATTCATTAAGAACAAAACTGAAGAATCTAGATAGAAACACAAATAAAAAACCAGATCTAATGGTCAATAGCATGAAAAGTACTTGTCTTTACAAAACTGAAAACTAAGGTTTTAGCCAAACATGGCTAAAATCTGATAAAAACAAATTAAAAGAGACGTCAAACTACGAATCTTACTAATCTCCAGAAATCGTTGAAATCGGAGAAGAAATGCCTCCAAAATCATATTTTCATCACCTGGAACCTTTGGAATCGCCAACTTAGGCTACTGGAAGGTTATTAGGGTCTATTTATACGTCCAACAGCAAAAACGACACACATGTGATCGCATGTACACAACCTGCGATCGCAGGTTTTGAAGTAAATGTATCTCATGTCTTTTTAATGAAGTAGGATACCATTTTAGCACTTTTTGGCCAACCTAGGACTGCATGTATACAACCTGCGATCGCTGTGACCTAACCTGCGATTGAAAAATGTCCCCATCGAATCGCATTAAGGCAACCTGCGATCACATGTTGTGCCTAAAAAGTTTGAAATTTCATCTACTTTTCAGATCATTTTGAATCGCATCGATCGGAGTTAGGGTTCTCGAGATATGGTCAAAATATTGTCAGGGGGTCAAAGCTGCCAGCAACATCCTTTAACTTTAGATTGCATATTCTAGTTTCATTTGATCAATTCAATCAAATTTTTCTTGACCAAAGCATCTTCCAAACATTCCTCAACATACTCATAAGTTCCAAGCTCCATTTCAAGCTCTAAACGCGCATCCAACTGCTCCCAAAGCACTGCTCCACTCGAACTATCTGAAATTGACATAAAAACATGAGCAGTACGAGAATTCTAACAAAAGACATGAGTTGAAAATTATTTAAATAAATTACATGCAAATGTACAAAATATGATCCTAAATGATAATGAAAACTACCCTATAAGATGCATAAAACGGCATCTAACAAATCTGCCCAAGCTTGAACCTTACTTGCCCTCAAGTAAGAAGAAGATAAAACATTATAGACAGATGGAAAGATGTAGATGACCTAAAAAGAATTTAGAATGAAATAAAGAAAAAACTTAAACTAAAGTACATCACTCTTTTTGTTTGTTCGCATGATTAGATTTTACAACGAGGAAGCTCCAATGAAATCACTACCTAGACAACAGTCTCAATACTTTATATTAACGATTCATAACTATATTTAATTAGTTAAACCAAACTTGAGCAAATAATTTTTACGCCGAATTAATTTGTAAAAATAGGGTATTTTTAAATAGAATTTCACAAAAATTCATTTATAAAAACTTAGGTTGACCAACCCCTCCTTTTTTTTCCGAACTCGTCCTGTAAACGTGATAAGCTCCATTATGGACAAAAAAAATCCAAGCTTACCCCTATGATTCCACTATCGAGGGATCAATCTCATCATACCACATGTCTTCTTTGTCTTGATCAACTCTCTATATTTAACTTGTTTGCTTCTTGATTACGACTTGAACTTGACTTGGATTTAACTTTGAATTGCAAATTTCTTCAAGTTGATTGATGTACCATTTCTAACATATATACTGATCGGGTGCGGATTTTACTTTGAGGCCCACCATATCTTCAATACTTGAAAAAGGATAACTAAATTGTGGGTATAATGAGAGTTCCCTTCCAACCACAAAAGGCGTAGAAACTATAGGGTTCAGTACTTCAATGAATGATAAGGGTTATCCAATCTAAGTTCTTTTTAAGGCATTTAAGAAAATTATTTTCAAAACATTATTCAATTTTTTATCCCACACTTTCATTGTAAAATTATCTGACTCCTATGTTGGTTCATATTGAAAACATTTAAAGCACTTTATGATACTAATTATAATTGATTGTAATGAGCCCGTTATTTTCGTTAACTATCACACTTCATCTTAACAGAGCTATCGAATGTAAAAAGATATCCTCATCTCATGTATATTTCATTTTTTTTAATTTGATATGCAGAAAATAAAAAATAACTAGAAATAAAAATCTTTTTGGGTTTTTCTTTGTTTTTATGAATGAAAAAAAATAAAAAGGAAAATATTTTTAGATTTTTTTTTGAATTTTTTATATGCAAATGCAATGTAGAAAATAAAATGCAAAAAGAAAAGTAAATTTTAAAAATTTTAATGAAAAACTGAAAAATTAAAATTTTAAACAAAAATGCAAATTTTTACACCAACCCCCTCACCAAGCTTAAAATGACACATTGTCCTCAATGTTTAAAGAGGAATAAATAGCTCAATAAAGAAAATAAAAACAAAAAGGGTTGCAGCTAGGAAACAATGTACCTGATAAGGTTGCAAAAATCTGGTTTTGACAAAGATGTGGCGAAAAATCTGAATTCCAGCAACTCTGTCGATCCTCTGATTTCCCAAAGCTTGCTTGGAACTACGATCATCTCTTTATTAAAAACATAAAAATTAAAAACTACTCGTCGGGTTGCCTCCCGAAAAGCCGCCGATTTTTAAAGTCGTTGGCTCGACTTTGCCCAACCAGATTATTAACTGGTATGGTTATTGGGACTTCCTTGAAGCTCAACTCTTTTCCTTGTGACTCCAGATCCCTTCAAATATGGAAATATGGGTGGATCTGGAACTTGTTCAGCAAACTGCAAAGACTCCAAATAGTTATCAGATAAGTCTTTCAGTTGATTAGACTTCTTTCTCTTTCTGATCTTCTTATTCTTCCCAGAAATCTCCTTCTTTGCTTTAAACTTTCTTCTTTTCAGATTCGTATCTGAAATCACCACTTCTACCTTTTCTTTCTCCAAAAGTTTTTTTCTTTTCATATTTTTATTTGATTCTTCTTCTGTAGCAGATTTCAGCTCAACCTCTTCCACCTCCCCAAGCTTATCTTCTACTAGCTCCTTGGATATATTATCAAATAAATTCCTATCTAAAACATTTTCTTACACAGAGACATTAGAAAACTCACAGCAGTCCTGAGACAAAGGACTGCTGGTACCCATATAATTGATAGAAACATTTTCAGAAGGAAAATCATCATTA
This sequence comes from Lactuca sativa, assembly GCF_002870075.4. Taxonomy (NCBI): domain Eukaryota; kingdom Viridiplantae; phylum Streptophyta; class Magnoliopsida; order Asterales; family Asteraceae; genus Lactuca; species Lactuca sativa. Next base: position 81,930,465 of record NC_056627.2, on the reverse strand, counting down.
TTAATTTAAAATTTAACCACTTCCTCATCAAACTCAATTGAAATCATTTCATTAAAAACATCAACTTTCATTTTTGCAGTTTTCATAAAAGGACTTCCCAAAATAATAGAGTTCGCATCTGAAGTGTCCAAGCTTCCCATGTCCAATGTATAAAAATCAACAGGAAAATAATCTCACCCACTTGGATAAGAACATCCTCAAGCACACATTTTGGGTGTACTATTGAATGATCCGCCAACTGGATGATGGTCCCAGTCTTTTTCAAAGATACCAATTTTAATTTTTCAAAAATAGAATAGGGAAGGACATTGATTGAGGCACCAAGGTCAAGCATGTCTTTTGGAAAATCAAGTTTCCCCAATTTACAAGGAACTGAGAAAACTCCCGGATCCTTGCACTTTGGAGGTAAACCTTTTTGCAAAATTAAAGAAATATTTTCACCAGATTTAATTGTTTCATTAGATTTTAGTTTTTTCTTTGAAACGCATAATTCTTTTAAAAACTTTGCATAAGAAGGAATGTGTTATATAACATCAACTAACGGGATGTTTACCTCTACTTTGCAAAAAATCTCCATAATGTCCTCATCCTCACGCTCGTGTTTTGTGCTCCTCAGTCGTGATGGGAAGGGCGGTAGTGGCTTATATTCTTTCAACTAACACTTCTTCATACTCTTCTGTTTCAGCTCCTTTTTCTGTTTCTTCCATATCTCCTTCTTCTACCATAACTTCTTTAAATTCTTCTTTAGCCTTATTTTCTGGTTCAGATAAGCTTGGGCCTTCATATATCTTTCCGCTTCGCAAGGAAATGACACTCACAAATTTGCTTTGGATTGTTTTATGTATGACCTGGTAACTTTCCTTGAGACTCCAGACGACCCACAAAAGTGGCAAGTTGAGACACTTGTTGCTCCATATTCTTCATACTAGCTCTAGTGTCGGTCTGGAATGCTTGGGTGCTCGTGGAAAGACTCTTTACTATATCTTCAAAAGCCACGCTGGTGCTAGTGGGTTGATGTTGCAAGTTTTGATTCTGGAAATTTGAGTTCTGAAAGTTGCGCTGAAAGTGAGAATTTTGATGAAAATTTGTCTGCTGAAAACCCGGTTGTCGAAAATTCTATTGCTGTTGAAATCCGAGTAGAGGCTGAAATTGTTGCTTTCGCTGATAATTATTCTGAAAATTCTCGTGGTAGCCCCCGACAACTTTTAATGCAACTGTATCCTCTTGCAATATTGGGCACATGTTTCTTTGCAGCTGCTTTTTCTTTAGTCAAGAGCAGAACAACTTTTGTCAATTCAAATATCTGAGCTTCTAGATGAACATTGTTGACTTCCTTAACACCCCTTGGTTGATTTGGATACCACTTGTCTTCATTCCCGGAATGTTTAGACTCAATTTGTCACACCCCCGAACCAGACGGCGGAAACGTCCGAGGGCTATCGTGACTTAATTGAATACCATAACATTGAATATATATTAAACATAACATCATTCGTCACCATGCATTAATATAGTACAACTGATAAGGTTTACACTGAGTACATTGTTTAGCATTACATTCCCAAAAATAAATTGTTCGGTTCATAGATTAACAAACGGCAAGCCATCACTGAGTACGTTTTCCTTTGGTTCACTTGTTACCTGAGAATACAAGTATTTTGAAAAACGCCAACATATGAAATGTTGGTGAGTTCATAAGCGGTATTTGAAAAGCAACGTTTTGTATTGTTTTGAAAAACTACCAGAAAATCCGATATTTTCTAAAAAGAGTTTATGAAAAAGTTTGTGAAGATCCATAAGTATGCTTGTTTGTTTCTATAGTTGTAAAAATTGTTCATTAAACTTGTGTACATTTCGAAACCGTATGTATTGAAAAACCGTAGGAAAACCCGATGTTTTCCTAACACTTTGAATTCCATGTAGTTGTTGTACCATCGCGGCGTGTGAAGTCATTGATTCCAGGCGACGTCCGATTATTGCGCATGGTGAATTGCTATAAACACGCGTTACACAAACGACCAGTTTACAACTATACTAATGATCCCGTAGGCTTCGTCCGTACTATTCACGTAATCCAACCACCCTGACTTCTTGTAGTCCCACATCCGAAGAGAAAGAGGGCACGAAGACCTCGATAACTCCGTTAGCCGGTTGGGGATAAAAAAAAGAGTGCGAAGGGCCCTTGACCCGATTCGCATTAGCATAACTGACTTTACTAGCAGTACCAAAGGACTCTTGGGGACCAATAGTATAATAGCCATTGAAAGTCCTTTTACGTTGTGTTGGATCATGTAAGACTCAACAACTCGTAAGGTTGAAGTCTTCGGGCCTAAAGATCAAGCCATTGGGCTAGCTAGGCCCAACAAACAAGATTTTACACTTTGGGGCCCAAAGATGGTGCGTTGACGTCTGTGCACTCTCACGTGTATATTGAATTCCCAAATGTTACTTGTATGGATCGAGTTATTGTTGTGTTAGTAGTTTCGGGTTGTTATTGATTCGAGACCGAATCAATTCGTTTAACAACGATTTTTGGTATTGTTGTGTATTGTAATTCGTCGGTAGCCGTAGTGCCATTATTTAATCACAACGGATGTATTGAATTAACATTGAGAATTTTCTGTTTTCAGCCCCTCTTTATTTGGAAAATTTACTTTTTCAACCTTTGGAATAAATAAGTTTCCGGTTTAGTCCTTAAACCATTTTTCTTGTCATTTAACACCAAAACTTGTTGCAATTGACATTTTTCAGCATATTCTTAGTTGAAAACAGTTTTAATCCCTGAAAATACAGTTTTCTCGGTTGTAACCCCTCTTTTTCGCAGTTTTTACATTTTTGGCCCAAATTGCAAAATTTTTGCAACTTTGGTCCCTTTTAATTATGAAAAGCATTTTTAACCTTTGAAAAGGATTTATAACATTAATAGTCCACAGTTTTACCGAAAAACACAGTTTCAGCCCTCCAAAATAGAAAATTTCGCATATTGGGCCCTATTGGGTCGAAAATGTCATTTTTAGCCCATTAAGCTTGAAATTTATATTTTTAATCCTCCAAATGAGTATATTTCCAGAAAATATTTCATTAAAACTGTTTTGACTCCTCTCATCCATCAGAATTGGTAATATGACAATTTGGGCCCTTTAACTTTATATTTTTAACATTTTGTGTCCAAAAATTGAGTTTTTAGCCCAAAGAAGATGTTATCAAGTCACTTAGCCATTTTTCTTGGAATACCTTGTATGTAATAATATAAGTTATGCTAACATCATTTCACATAAAATATATCTCGATTTTTTTGGAGTTTATGGCTAGATCCATCATCATAATCACACAAAAACACATATTTAAGCATAGAAATCATACAAGACATACAAAACACATATAGATCTACACTTTCACTTGTATTCGCCTCCCCCCCCCCATAAAACTTATAAAATAGAAAAACAGGGAGTATGAAGCTCACCTTAGGGTGCGGTTTCGGTTTTTGAAGAAAAGATGGAAGAAAACTTGGTAATTTTTGGCCCTAGCTCCCCTTGATGAAGATCTCGAGTTTAAGGAGTTTTCTAGGAGCATGATTACCAAAATTGTTTAAGAGAAAGGATCTAATCATGAGAAAAAGAGTTATAAATTCCTTAGATATGTGTAACTTACCAAGAAGTGATGATATTTTCTTGAAATCCTCTTGATACACAAGCAAAGTTTCGAGATTTTAAATGAAGAGGGAGGATGGTTTCTTGAGTAATCTAGAGAGAGTTTGTGAGAGATTTGTGTGTGTGTGTGTTGCTCATGGCCGAAACAAGAAGAGAGAGAGAGAGAGAGAAATAGACATGAAGTGATACATGCATAGAGATATGAGACATGTTGCATGGAAAACCAAGAGATAAAAATGAGTTGGCATGGTAATAGTCAACTTCTTTTCTTGGGCTTGTCTTGGGCCAAAATTTTGTAAAGAAAAGAGAGTACTGGGCTTTAATACCCCTAAGCCCAATATGTAGAGTTAGGTTTGATGAGTTTGACCTAAAAGAAATATAATATGATTTTAACACTTTGTTGGGCTAGTTTAGGTTAATCATGGTTCAAAACTTTTAATTTATTTCATTCTAGGCCCAATATGGCCCATAATGTTGAAATAAATTAATGTGGGTCCAATTAGAGCCCATTTAAGGGTTCTAAGCCCATGATAGTCAAATTGGAAGCTTATTGGTCCATTGAGTCCAATAAGGAAGTCCTAGTCCAAAATGGACCTAAACAAGAACTTCTAGGGTTTCCAATTGTTTGTTGACTATTTGTAGTATTTGTATGATGTATTTGATTGAAGTTTTTGATGTCATAACAATAGGTATCACACATGCTATTAAGTTTTTGATTCAACATTTTACTTAAGTATAGTGATTACAAGACACAAAATTTCTAGTTGTGACATCATCGCCCCGTTAGAGGGAATTTCGTCCCGAAATTCTATTTGAAAGCTAGGTTTGAGAATGCTAAAATAGGTGAAGGTACTTTTGCTTCATTTGGTCTTCGCGTTCCCACGTGAATTCTGGCCCACACTTTGCGTTCCACCGTACTTTCATGATCGGGATGCGACTTTGCTTAGTACGCTTCACCTCCCTGTCCATGATTTCAATTGGTTCTTCAATAAACAGGAGATTCTCGTTGATTTTGATTTCGCCAAGAGGAATGACGAGGGTTTCATCTGATAGGCACTTCTTCAGATTAGAGACATGAAACACGGGGAGTACACCGTTTAGCTCCGTGGGTAGTTGCAGTCTGTATGCTACCGGACCTATTCGGGCGATGATCTTGAAAGGTCCAATGTATCGTGGGTTCAATTTTCCCAGCTTCCCAAAACGAATAACTCCTTTCCAGGGCGAGACTTTTAACAGTACTCGATCTCCGACTGGAAATTTTAAAGGCTTTCGCCGTTTATCGGCATAGCTCTTTTGTCGGTCGCGCGATGCTTGCAGTCGAGCTCTGATTTGAACGATCTTTTACGTGGTTTCACGAATGATTTCCGGTCCCGTTAGCGTCTGATTCGTCGTGAGTGCTTTTGCTAGCTGGGTGTCACCTACTTCAGCCCAACATAATGGTGATCTACACTAACGCCCGTACAGTGCTTCGAAAGGACCGACCTTAATGCTTGAATGATAACTGTTGTTATACGAGAATTCGACTAAAGGTAAATGGGTATCCCATGACTTCCCAAAGTCTATCACACATGCGTGAAGCATGTCTTCAAGCGTTTGAATGGTTCGTTCGCTTCAACCGTCCGTTTGTGGGTAATACACGGTGCTCATGTCGAGATGAGTTACTAGTGCCTTATGGAGAGATTGCCAAAAACGCGAGGTGAATCTACTATCCCTATCCGAGATAATAGACACTGGTACTCCGTGGAGTCTCACGATCTCTCGAACGTACAATCGTGTCAATCTTTCCATCTTGTAGGATTCTTTTATAGGCAGGAAATGGGCAGACTTCGTCAGTCGGTCGACTATTACCCATATGGTGTCCAGTCCGTCCGACGTCTTGGGTAGCTTGGTCACGAAATCCATGGAAATCCCCTCCCATTTCCACTCAGGGATTACTGGTTGTTGTAACAATCCTGAGGGTTTCTGGTACTCCACCTTTACCTTGGCGCACGTAAGGCACTTACTAACATAGGTCGCAATTTCCGCCTTCATGTTAGGCCACCAATAGTGTTGTTTAATGTCCAAATATATCTTGTCTGAACCGGGATGAATGGAGTATCATGTCTTGTGGGCTTCCTTCATAACAACCTCCCTAAATCCTCCGATTTTAGGGACCCAAATTCGGTTCATGAAGTAGTATACTCCATTCTCCCTTGCCTCTAGGTTCTTCTCCATCCCGCATAATGCTTCGCTTGCTCTATTTTCCGTCTTCATGGCCTCTGACTGGACTGCTGCAATTTGGGTGGCCAGATGAGATTGAATGGTTATTGAGAGAGTTTTCTCACGGCGATTTGAGTACTCCTTCTGACTTAGTGCGTCAGCTACCACGTTGGCCTTGCCTGGGTGGTACTTGATCTCACACTCGTAATCGTTTAGCAATTCAACCCATCTTCGTTGTCTCATGTTCAACTCCTTCTGGTTCAGGATGTGTTGGAGACTCTTGTGATCCGTGAAGACGGTGCACTTCGTACCGTAAAGGTAACGCCTCCAAATCTTTAGGGCAAAAACTACAGCTCCCAATTCTAGGTCATGGGTCGTATAATTTACTTCGTGCGCCATTAATTAGCGGGATGCGTATGCTATCACTCTTCCACGTTGCATGAGAACGCAACCTAAACCTTGGTTTGACGCGTCATAGTAGACTACAAAATCTTCCATGCCTTCTGGTAGAGATAGTACAGGAGCACTACAGAGAGCTTGCTTCAAGGTCCGAAACGCAATTTCTTGTTTGTCTGTCCATTTGAATGGTACGCCCTTCTGCGTAAGCAAGGTAAGTGGCTTGGCGATCTTAGAGAAGTTTTGGATGAATCTCCTATAGTAGCCTGCTAGACCTAAAAATTGGCGAATTTCTGTGGGCGTTGTCGGGGTTGCCCATCCTTGAACAGCTTTAACCTTAGAGGGATCCACATGAATTCCATCTTGGCTAACTACGTGACCTAGGAAGTTCACACTTCGGAGCCAAAACTCACACTTGGAGAGTTTTGCGTATAGCTTCTCCGATCGCAGCGTTTCTAGGATTTATCGGAGGTGTTGGCCATGCTCTTCTTCGCTTCGGGAATAAACGAGAATGTCATCAATGAAGAAAATGACAAAGTTGTCTAGGAATGGTCAACAGATCCGGTTCATCAGATCCATAAATGCAGCCGGTGCATTTGTTAGACCGAAGGGCATTACGACAAATTCATAATGTCCGTAACGGGTTCGGAAAGCGGTTTTTGGAATATGCTCTTCCCGGACTTTGAGTTGGTGGTATCCGGACCGTAGATCTATTTTTGAAAAATAACTAGCTCCTTGGAGCTGGTCGAATAGATCATCGATTCGTGGGAGTGGGTAGCGATTCTTGACAGTGAGTTTATTTAACTCTCTGTAATCGATGCACATCCTAAAGGATCCGTCCTTCTTTTTGACAAAGAGCATTGGATCTCCCCATGGCGAGTAACTAGGTCGGATAAATCCCTTGTCCAGAAGCTCACTGAGTTGGCTGGACAATTCCTGCATTTCGGCAGGAGCCAGCCGATAGGGTGATTTAGCGAGAGGAGTTGCTCCTGGTACGAGGTCGATTCGAAACTCAACCTGTCTCTCTGGGGGTACTCCCGGAAGATCTTTAGGAAACACGTCTAGAAATTCACACGCTACCGGAATATCTTGAATGTTAGTTTCTTCCTTTGTTTTATCCACTATGTGAGCCAGAAATGCCGAATCCTTCTTTCATAGGTGCTTTTGTGCCTTGATGCACGAGATGAGGCGAAGGTTCATGCTAGGTTTGTCTCCGTAAATTACTAGGTTTCGTGATTTGGGAGACGAAGACGAACGGCATTCTCGTGGCACATAATTTCAGCATGGTGGGGGCTTAACCAGTCCATGCCGATGATCACATCGAAACTCCTAATTGATGCTGGCATTAGATCTATTCAAAAGACGTGTTGATTAAGGGTTAGGGTACATCCGGTGTAGATTTCCCCAGTGGATTCGGTTTTCCCATTGGCCATTTCCACCGTATAGGTTTCATTTAGCTTTTGGGGTTGTTGTTTTAATAAATGTTTAAACTTATCGCTTACGAAACTTCGCTCCGCTCCGGTGTCAAATAAGATGCATGCATAAGTGTGGTTTAGGGGAAACGTACCATTAACAACAGAGGGGTCCTGAATAGCCTCACCCTGACCCATGGTCAACATCCTTCCTGTTCCTCCGTTTCCTGAATTGTTGTTGTTAGGGCAGTCTCGGAGGAAATGCCCCGTCCTTCCACACCCATAGCAGGTGTGGCTAGGCCCTGCATTGCTGCCGCCGGTGATGATGTTGTTGTTGTTGCGATGGTTGTTATTGTTGTTCCCCTGATTTTGGTTCTGGGGAGGGTAAGTCCTGCAGTACCTTGCAGTGTGTCCCCTTCGGTTGCAACTGGTGCACTGAAAATCCTTGCATTCTCCATTATGATGGAGACCGCACTTATTGCACTTGGGAAGATTACTGAAATAAGGTCTTGAAGCATTTGAAGCAGCTGAGGCTGGAGCATGTGGTGCGGCTGGAACCGGTGCGGTGACAGCGTTAACCGCCACTGTCTGCTGCTTTTTAGAGGTCTCGGGGCCCTGGCGCCCCTTCCTCTTATTGTTCTTTCTCTTCTTGCCATCACCTTCCTTCTTTTTCTCAGCCTCCACTGGCTTCTCGCCCTTCTTGTTGTTATGGTCATACAGCTTCTTTGCCAATCTTTTTGCACTGTCAAATGTTTCAGGGTTCGTAGCTATCACATTCCCTTGAATTGGTGATGTTAGTCCCCAGATGAATCACTCAGTCTTCTTTCCTTCCGAGGTGATCATACCCGGGCACAGCAGAGATAGTTCATTAAATCTCGATATGTAGGCATCGATGTTCTCATTCTGCACAGTGAGGTTCCATAGCTCTTGCCCCATCTTCTGTATTTCGCCTCGTGGGCAGTACTCAGCCATTAACATTTCTTTCATCTCTGCCCACAACATAGAGTTGGCTACAGGGAGCGTCATGGCTTCCACATGTCCGTTCCACCAGGTGAGTGCTTGATCCACAAAAGTGCAGGCCGCGAACTTCACTTTCATCTGCTCAGGGCAATCGCATATCTCGAATACCGACTCCACGTTTTCGATCCATCGCTTCAGAGTGATCACCCCTCTAGTGCCGTTAAAAGTTCGTGGTTTGGCGTTTTTGAAGTCCTTGTAGGTACATGTTTTGGTGGGTCCTTGATTCATTCCATTGTTCGAACTTCCGGCTCCTTGCCCATTGACTCCTCCATTGTTCCCTTGATGAATTTGTGCAATCCCTGTAGTGACCGCACCAGATACCGCTGCCTGGAACGCGACTGAGTCAACTTCGGGTGGAGTTGGTCCTGGGTTTCCGCGAGTGGGTCGGAGAGGCATCTTTCTGTCACGAAACGGAAAGATGTTGAGTGTATGTGGTTTCTGTGAGGTTGTGATCCTACTGACTAGGTGCATGGTACGAACTTAAACACTACTACCATTGAACATGCACTCATAACTTCTCAACACAAAGCAATTTGTAATATCATAACAAAGCACATAAAAGTTTATTTATATTATCCGCATTTGATACAAGAAAATTTTGCCTGTAAGAGCATACATGAGTGACACTAATTTGACAGCATAACGGCTCTATGAGTAGTGTAGTCACTTAAACATAGAGTCGGGGTACATAGCATAGTTCCTAACGACCTACTAAGATAAGTCTATCCCTAACCGCGATGAGCTGCGTCCTACGTAGTGACGAGGTCATATGCCGAAATGTTGCGCCAGTAACTGAGCCATCTCCGCCATGTCTCCAATAACCTCATCCCTCTCATGCTCAGCTCGCACTGCCCGAGCTTCCATAGCATACAGCTGTTGTCGCAGTGCGGCGATCTCCGCTTCGGGGGAACGGTTCTCCCTTGGGGGGTTCACTGGTGGAGCGGGGTGGTCTGGTTGCGCCTCGTTCTCACACGGAGGGATATGGTCCTTGTCCCCGTCTTGGCCTTCCTCGACGTCGTCGTCGGTCTCACCAAACTCGTAGTCAGTGTCTATGTATTCGTCAGGTCCGACGTCATGTGCTTCCTCTGGATTCCCTTCTGGTTCATCTTCAAGCATCCCGTGAGCCACTAGGACTTGATTGAACTGAATACCCAGCTGATCTCCCTCCATGACGACTGGGGGAAAGTATAAACTATCGTCACTCCTACGACTATGATATATATACTAAATAGATGTCCTCTTTTTGGTGCTAAAAGGCTGTAGTTTTAGGTTCCCTAGCTATTCCGATCTCATCAAAACGTGTGTTAGTTGTACTTTGGAGAGAATGTAGTTGATCAGGCTACATCCACTCCTTGGTCCCACTAAGAACAGTCCTAAATTAACCGAGATACTAGCATTATTTTGTTTGGTTCGACGTTATGTTCTTATTCCTAATGCAAGCAAGGGTGTTTTATTTAGTCGTTTTGTTCATAGTTATGTTAGTCCCTCTTTTTGATTTATAGTTGCATATCAATGTGTGGCTAGATATGCTAGTTCACTATAAACAAAGCTCTGATACCAACCTGTCACACCCCCGAACCAGACGGCAGAAACGTCCGAGGGCTATCGTGACTTAATTGAATACCATAACATTGAATATATATTAAACATAACATCATTCGTCACCATGCATTAATATAGTACAACTGATAAGGTTTACACTGAGTACATTGTTTAGCATTACATTCCCAAAAATAAATTGTTCGGTTCATAGATTAACAAACGGCAAGCCATCACTGAGTACGTTTTCCTTTGGTTCACTTGTTACCTAAGAATACAAGTATTTTGAAAAACGCCAACATATGAAATGTTGGTGAGTTCATAAGCGGTATTTGAAAAGCAACGTTTTGTATTGTTTTGAAAAACTACCAGAAAATCCGATATTTTCTAAAAAGAGTTTATGAAAAAGTTTGTGAAGATCCATAAGTATGCTTGTTTGTTTCTATAGTTGTAAAAATTGTTCATTAAACTTGTGTACATTTCGAAACCGTATGTATTGAAAAATCCTAGGAAAACCCGATGTTTTCCTAACACTTTGAATTCCATGTAGTTGTTGTACCATCGCGGCGTGTGAAGTCGTTGATTCCAGGCGACGTCGGATTATTGCGCATGGTGAATTGCTATAAACACGCGTTACACAAACGACCAGTTTACAACTATACTAATGATCCCGTAGGCGTCGTCCGTACTATTCACGTAATCCAACCACCCTGACTTCTTGTAGTCCCACATCCGAAGAGAAAGAGGGCACGAAGACCTCGATAACTCCGTTAGCCGGTTGGGGATAAAAAAAAGAGTGTGAAGGGCCCTTGACCCGATTCGCATTAGCATAACTGACTTTACTAGCAGTACCAAAGGACTCTTGGGGACCAATAGTATAATAGCCATTGAAAGTCCTTTTACGTTGTGTTGGATCATGTAAGACTCAACAACTCGTAAGGTTGAAGTCTTCGGGCCTAAAGATCAAGCCATTGGGCTAGCTAGGCCCAACAAACAAGATTTTACACTTTGGGGCCCAAAGATGGTGCATCGACGTCTGTGCACTCTCACGTGTATATTGAATTCCCAAATGTTACTTGTATGGATCGAGTTATCGTTGTGTTAGTAGTTTCGGGTTGTTATTGATTCGAGACCGAATCAATTCGTTTAACAACGATTTTTGGTATTGTTGTGTATTATAATTTGTTGGTAGCCATAGTGCCATTATTTAATCACAACGGATGTATTGAATTAACATTGAGAATTTTCTGTTTTCAGCCCCTCTTTATTTGGTAAATTTACTTTTTCAACCTTTGGAATAAATAAGTTTCCGGTTTAGTCCTTAAACCATTTTTCTTGTCATTTAACACCAAAACTTGTTGCAATTGACATTTTTCAGCATATTCTTAGTTGAAAACAGTTTTAATCCCTAAAAAAACAGTTTTCTCGGTTGTAACCCCTCTTTTTCGCAGTTTTTACATTTTTGGCCCAAATTGGAAAATTTTTGCAACTTTGGTCCTTTTTAATTATGAAAAGCATTTTTAACCTTTGAAAAGTATTTATAACATTAATAGTCCACAGTTTTACCGAAAAACACAGTTTCAGCCCTCCAAAATAGAAAATTTCGCATACTGGGCCCTATTGGGCCGAAAATGTCATTTTTAGCCCATTAAGCTTGAAATTTATATTTTTAATCCTCCAAATAAGTATATTTCCAGAAAATATTTTACTAAAACTGTTTTGACTCCTCTCGTCCATCAGAATTCGTAATATGACAATTTGGGCCCTTTAACTTTATATTTTTAACATTTTGTGTCCAAAAATTGAGTTTTTAGCCCAAAGAAGATGTTATCAAGTCACTTAGCCATTTTTCTTGGAATACCTTGTATGTAATAATATAAGTTATGCTAACATCATTTCACATAAAATATATCTCGATTTTTTTTGGAGTTTATGGCTAGATCCATCATCATAATCACACAAAAACACATATTTAAGCATAGAAATCATACAAGACATACAAAACACATATAGATCTACACTTTCACTTGTATTCGCCCCCCCCCCCCCCCCATAAAACTTATAAAATAGAAAAACAGGGAGTATGAAGCTCACCTTAGGGTGTGGTTTCGGTTTTTGAAGAAAAGATTGAAGAAAACTTGGTGATTTTTGGCCCTAGCTCCCCTTGATGAAGATCTCGAGTTTAACGAGTTTTCTAGGACCATGATTACCAAAATTTTTTAAGAGAAAGGATCTAATCATGAGAAAAAGAGTTATAAATTCTTTAGATATGTGTAACTTACCAAGAAGTGATGATATTTTCTTGAAATCCTCTTGATACACAAGCAAAGTTTCGAGATTTTAAATGAAGAGGGAGGATGGTTTCTTGAGTAACCTAGAGAGAGCTTGTGAGAGATTTGTGTGTGTGTGTGTTGCTCACGGCCGAAACAAGAAGAGAGAGAGAGAGAAATAGACATGAAGTGATACATGCATAGAGATATGCGACATGTTGCATGGAAAACCAAGAGATAAAAATGAGGTGGCATGGTAATAGTCAACTTCTCCTCTTGGGCTTGTCTTGGGCCGAAACTTTGTAAAGAAAAGAGAGTATTGGGCTTCAATACCCCTAAGCCCAATATGTAGAGTTAGGTTTGATGAGTTTGACCTAAAAGAAATATAATACGATTTTAACACTTTGTTGGGCTAGTTTAGGTTAATCATGGTTCAAAACTTTTAATTTATTTCATTCTAGGCCCAATATGGCCCATAATGTTGAAATAAATTAATGTGGGTCCAATTAGAGCCCATTTAAGGGTTCTAAGCCCATGATAGTCAAATTGGAAGCTTATTGGTCCATTGAGTCCAATAAGAAAGTCCTAGTCCAAAATGGACCTGAACAAGAACTTCTAGGGTTTCCAATTGTTTGTTGACTACTTGTAGTATTTGTATGATGTATTTGATTGATGTTTTTGATGTCATAATAATAGGTATCACACATGCTCTTAAGTTTTTGATTCAACATTTTACTTATGTATAGTGATTACAAGACACAAAATTTCTAGTTGTGACATCATCCCCCCGTTAGAGGGAATTTCGTCCCGAAATTCTGTTTGAAAGCTAGGTTTGAGAATGCTAAAATAGGTGAGGGTACCTTTGCTTCATTTGGTCTTCGCGTTCCCACGTGAATTCTGGCCCACGCTTTGCGTTCCATCGTACTATCACGATCGGGATGCGACTTTGCTTAGTACGCTTTACCTCCCTGTCCATGATTTCAATTGGTTCTTCAATGAACAGGAGATTCTCGTTGATTTCGATTTCGTCAAGAGGAATGACAAGGGTTTCATCTGATAGGCACTTCTTCAGATTAGAGACGTGAAACACGGGGTGTACACCGTTTAGCTCTGTGGGTAGTTGCAGTCTGTATGCTACCGGACCTATTCGGGCGATGATCTCGAAAGGTCCAATGTATCGTGGGTTCAATTTTCCCCGCTTCCCAAAATGAATAACTCCTTTCCAGGGCGAGACTTTTAACAGTACTCGATCTCCGACTTCAAATTTTAAGGGCTTATGCCGTTTATCGGCATAGCTCTTTTGTCGGCCGCGCGATGCTTGTAGTCGAGCTCTGATTTGAACGATCTTTTCCGTGGTTTCACGAATGATTTCCGGTCCCGTTAGCGCCTGATTAGTCGTGAGTGCTTTTGCTAGCTGGGTGTCACCTACTTCAGCCTAACATAATGGTGATTTACACTTACGCCTGTACAGTGCTTCGAAAGGAGCGACGTTAATGCTTGAATGATAACTGTTGTTATACGACAATTCGACTAAAGGTAAATGGGTATCCCATGATTTCCCAAAGTCTATCACACATGCGCGAAGCATGTCTTCAAGCGTTTGAATGGTTCGTTCGCTTCGACCGTCCGTTTGTGGGTGATACACGGTGCTCATGTCAAGATGAGTTCCTAGTGCCTTATGGAGAGATTGCCAAAAACGCGAGGTGAATCTACTACAACTATCCGAGATAATAGACACCGGTACTCCGTGGAGTCTCACGATCTCTCGAACGTACAATCGTGTCAATCTTTCCATCTTGTAGGATTCTTTTATAGGCAGGAAATGGGCAGACTTCGTCAGTCGGTCGACTATTACCCATATGGTGTCCAGTCCGTCCGACGTCTTGGGTAGCTTGGTCACGAAATCCATGGAAATCCCCTCCCATTTTGACTCCGGGATTACCGGTTGTTGTAACAATCCTGAGGGTTTCTGTTACTCTACCTTTACCTTGGCGCACGTAAGGCACTTACTAACATAGGTCGCAATTTCCGCCTTCATGTTAGGCCACCAATAGTGTTGTTTAATGTCCAAATACATCTTGTCTGAACTGGGATGAATGGAGTATCGTGTCTTGTGGGCTTCCTTCATAACAACCTCCCTAAATCCTCCGATTTTAGGGACCCAAATTCGGTTCATGAAGTAGTATACTCCATTCTCCCTTGCCTCTAGGTTCTTCTCCATCCCGCATAATGCTTCGCTTGCTCTATTTTCCGTCTTCATGGCCTCTGACTGGACTGCTGCAATTTGGGTGGCCAGATGAGATTGAATGGTTATTGAGAGAGTTTTCGCACGGCGATTTGAGTACTCCTTCCGACTTAGTGCGTCAGCTACCACGTTGGCCTTGCCTAGGTGGTACTTGATCTCACACTCGTAATCGTTTAGCAATTCAACCCATCTTCGTTGTCTCATGTTGAGCTCCTTCTGGTTCAGGATGTGTTGGAGACTCTTGTGATCCGTGAAGACAGTGCACTTCGTACCGTAAAGGTAATGCCTCCAAATCTTTAGGGCAAAAACTACAGCTCCCAATTCTAGGTCATGGGTCGTATAATTTACTTCGTGCGTCATTAATTGGCGGGATGCGTATGCTATCACTCTTCCACATTGCATGAGAACGCAACCTAAACCTTGGTTTGACGCGTCACAGTAGACTACAAAATCTTTCGTGCCTTCTGGTAGAGATAGTACAGGAGCACTACAGAGAGCTTGCTTCAAGGTCCGAAACGCAATTTCTTGTTTGTCTGTCCATTTGAATGGTACGCCCTTCTGCGTAAGCAAGGTAAGTGGCTTGGCAATCTTAGAGAAGTTTTGGATGAATCTCCTATAGTAGCCTGCTAGACCTAAAAATTGGCGAATTTCTGTGGGCGTTGTCGGGGTGGCCCTTCCTTCAACAGCTTTGACCTTACAGGGATCCACATGAATTCCATCTTGGCTAACTACGTGACCTAGGAAGTTCACACTTCGGAGCCAGAACTCACACTTGGAGAGTTTTGCGTATAGCTTCTCCGATCGCAGCGTTTCTAGGATTTGTCGGAGATGTTGGCCATGCTCTTCTTCGCTTCGGGAATAAACGAGAATGTCATCAACGAAGAAAATGACAAAGTTGTCTAGGAATGGTCGACAGATCTGGTTCATCAGATCCATAAATGCAGCCGGTGCATTTGTTAGACCGAAGGGCATTACGACAAATTCATAATGTCCGTAGCGGGTTTGGAAAGCGGTTTTTGGAATATCCTCTTCCCGGACTTTGAGTTGGTGGTATCCGGACCGTAGATCTATTTTTGAAAAATAACTAGCTCCTTGGAGCTGGTCGAATAGATCATCAATTCGTGGGAGTGGGTAGCGATTCTTGACAGTGAGTTTATTTAACTCTCTGTAATCGATGCACATCCTAAAGGATCCGTCCTTCTTTTTGACAAAGAGCATTGGATCTCCCCATGGCGAGTAACTAGGTCGGATAAATCCCTTGTACAGAAGCTCACTGAGTTGGCTGGACAATTCCTACATTTCGGCAGGAGCCAGCCGATAGGGTGATTTAGCGAGAGGAGTTGCTCCTGGTACGAGGTCGATTCGAAACTCAACCTGTCTCTCTGGGGGTGCTCCCGGAAGATCTTTAGGAAACACGTCTGGAAATTCACACGCTACCGGAATATCTTGAATGTTAGTTTCTTCCTTTGTTTTATCCACTATGTGAGCCAGAAATGTCGAATCCTTCTTTTGTAGGTGCTTTTGTGCCTTGATGCACGAGATGAGGCGAAGGTTCATGCTAGGTTTGTCTCCGTAAATTAATAGGGTTTCGTGATTTGGGAGATGAAGACGAACGGCCTTCTCGTGGCACATAATTTCAGCATGGTGGGGGCTTAACCAGTCCATGCCGATGATCACATCGAAACTCCTAATGGATGTTGTCATTAGATCTATTCGAAAGACGTGTTGATTAAGGGTTAGGGTACATCCGGTGTAGATTTCCGCAGTGGATTCGGTTTTCCCATTGGCCATTTCCACCGTATAGGTTTCATTTAGCTTTTGGGGTTGTTGTTTTAATAAATGTTTAAACTTATCGCTTACGAAACTTCGCTCCGCTCCGGTGTCAAATAAGATGCATGCATAAGTGTGGTTTAGGGGAAACGTACCGTTAACAACAGAGGGGTCCTGAATAGCCTCACCCTGACCCGTGGTCAACATCCTTCCTGTTCCTCCGTTTCCTGAATTGTTGTTATTAGGGCAGTCTCGGCGGAAATGCCCCGTCCTTCCACACCCATAGCAGGTGTGGCTAGGCCCTGCATTGCTGCCGCCGGTGATGATGTTGTTGTTGTTGCGATGGTTGTTATTGTTGTTCCCCTGATTTTGGTTCTGGGGAGGGTAAGTCCTGCAGTACCTTGCAGTGTGTCCCCTTCGGTTGCAACTGGTGCACTGAAAATCCTTGCATTCTCCATTATGATGGAGACCGCACTTATTGCACTTGGGAAGATTACTGAAATAAGGTCTTGAAGCATTTGAAGCAGCTGAGGCTGGAGCATGTGGTGCGGCTGGAACCGGTGCGGTGACAGCGTTAACCGCCACTGTCTGCTGCTTTTTAGAGGTCTCGGGGCCCTGGCGCCCCTTCCTCTTATTGTTCTTTCTCTTCTTGCCATCACCTTCCTTCTTTTTCTCAGCCTCCACTGGCTTCTCGCCCTTCTTGTTGTTATGGTCATACAGCTTCTTTGCCAATCTTTTTGCACTGTCAAATGTTTCAGGGTTCGTAGCTATCACATTCCCTTGAATTGGTGATGTTAGTCCCCAGATGAATCACTCAGTCTTCTTTCCTTCCGAGGTGATCATACCCGGGCACAGCAGAGATAGTTCATTAAATCTCGATATGTAGGCATCGATGTTCTCATTCTGCACAGTGAGGTTCCATAGCTCTTGCCCCATCTTCTGTATTTCGCCTCGTGGGCAGTACTCAGCCATTAACATTTCTTTCATCTCTGCCCACGGAATAGAGTTGGCTACAGGGAGCATCATGGCTTCCACATGTCCGTTCCACCAGGTGAGTGCTTGATCCACAAAAGTGCAGGCCGCGAACTTCACTTTCATCTGCTCAGGGCAATCGCATATCTCGAATACCGACTCCACCTTTTCGATCCATCGCTTCAGAGTGATCACCCCTCCAGTGCCGTTAAAAGTTCGTGGTTTGGCGTTTGTGAAGTCCTTGTAGGTGCATGTTTTGGTGGGTCCTTGATTCATTCCGTTGTTCGAACTTCTGGCTCCTTGCCCATTGACTCCTCCGTTGTTCCCTTGATGAATTTGCGCAATCGCTGCAGTGACTAATGGGCTCTGCCAAGGTTCCCTTGATATCTACTAACCATGCTCAAAGCAAAGGCTACATCAGGGCGAGTACAAGTCATAGCGTACATGATTGAGCCAACTGCGTAAGCGTATGAAACTCGGCTCATTTCAGCTATCTCAGCTTCGGTACTCGGACTTTGTGTCTTACTCAACTTGGCATTACTTTGTAGCAGTAATTCTCCCTTCTTCGAGTTTTCCATACTAAAACGTTTTAGTACCTTCTCTAACTAAGTGTTCTGACTAAGTCCTATTAGTCTCTTACTTCTTTCTCTTACTATCCTTATTCCCAAAATATAAGAAGTCTCTCCGAGGTCCTTCATAGCGAAGCACTTCCCGAGCCATGACTTAACCTCCTGCAGAGTCGGGACGTCGTTTCCTATGAGTAATATGTCATCGACATATAGAACGAGGAAGCTTACTACACTCCCACTGGCTTTGACATATACACACGATTCATCTTCGCTTCGTACAAATCCAAAATCTTTGACTTTCTCATCGAAACAAAGATTCCATCTGCGAGACGCTTGCTGTAGTCCATAAATGGACTTCTCAAGCTTACACACTCTATTCGGATGCTTCGAATCCACAAACCCCTCTGGCTGAGCCATGTAAACATCCTCAGCCAACTTCCCGTTAAGGAAAGAGGTCTTGACATCCATTTGCCAAATCTCATAATCATGAAATGCGGTAATAGCTATCATCACTCTAATAGACTTTATCTTCGCAACTGGTGAGTAAGTCTCTTCATAGTAAACGCCAGGAGTTTGAGTAAATCCCTTCGCAACCAATCGCGCTTTATACGTGTGTACCTTTCCATCCACGTCGGTCTTCTTCTTGAAGATCCATTTGCACCCAACGGTCTTACGTCCAGGCACATTATCAACCAAATTCCAAACTTGGTTATCATACATGGATTGAATCTCGCTATCCATTGCCTCTTTCCACTTTGCAAACTCCGGCCCTGCCATGGCTTCCTTATAGCTATTAGGTTCATCAAGGTTTATTAGTGTACTATCACTAATATACGTGTCCCCTTCGGTAGTAATATGAAAACCATACAACTGGGGTTGAACTCTAACTGTTTTGGAATGTCTAAGAGGTAATGATACGTCAATCGGTTCAACCGGAGTTTCCTCCTCGGGTTGAGCGCCAGCGGTAGAGATTCCTTCATCTATCGACTCTTGAATCTCTTCAAGATCGATTTGCCTCCCACTGTCTCCTTGGCCTATGAGTTCTCGCTCTCAGAAAACTCCTCTCCTTGCAACAAAAACAACATTGTCCTTCGGTCTATAGAAGAGATATCCAAAGGATATCTGCGGGTAGTCGATGAAAATACATCGCTCACTACGACGTTCGAGCTTGTCGTGAGTATCTCGTCTTACGAAAGCCTCGCAACCCCAAACCTTGATATGTGCTAACGAAGGAGCTTTCCCCGTCCACATCTCGTGAGGTGTTTTGGCAACCTTCTTAGTAGGGAGTCGGTTAAGGATATGGGTGGCAGTCTCTAAGGCATACCCCCAAAAAGAGATAGATAGCGAAGCAGGACTCATCATAGAGCGAACCATGTCTAACAAGGTTCGATTATGCCTTTCTGCCACACCATTCAATTGTGGTGTCCTAGGTGGCGTCAATTGTGAAACTATTCCACACTCCTTGAGATAATCGTGGAATTCAAGACTTAGGTACTCTCCTCCTCGATCGGATCGAAGCATCTTGATCTTCCTGCCCAATTGATTCTCCACTTCATTTTTGAACTCTTTGAACTTTTCAAAAGTTTCTGACTTTTGCTTGATTAAGTAGATATACCCATATCTACTATAGTCATCGGTAAAAGTCACGTAGAAGCGGTTTCCATCCTTCGTGGTAGATCTAAACGGTCCACACACATCGGTATGTATGAGGTCCAATAGACCCTCACCCCTTTCGCACGTACCAGCGAAGGGTGACTTAGTCATCATTCCAAGTAAACAAGACTCGCATGTGTCATCTTCCTTAAGGTCGAATGACTCCAACACTCCATCCTTTTGGAGTTGGGCTATGCGTTTCTTGTTGACATGTCCAAGACGAGAATGCCATAAGGATGCCTTATCCATACTATTGGAAGAATCCATGCATAAAACATCATTTCCTAAGTTATCAACAATCATAACAGTTTCATAAATTCCATTACATAGTATAGTTTCAAAGTAAAAGACACCATTCAGATAAGCTAAAATAGCACCATTCTCATTATTTAAAGAAAATCTAAAACCTTGTCTAAACAAACCATGAAATGAAATGATGTTTCTAGCCATTTTTGGCGAATAGCAACAATTGTTCAAATCTAAAGACAAACCATTCCTAAGCACTAAAGAATACACTCCAATCTTGGTCACAGGCGACGATCTTATGTTCCCCATCATTAGATTTATTCTTCCATGCTCCACGTCTCTATTTCTTCTTAGTCCCTGCACATTAGAACAAATGTGGTAACCACAACCGGTATCAAGAACCCAAGAAATATCATGAGATGAATCGTTAGATTTAATTGTGTATATACCTACGAAAGATGGCTTGATCTTTCCTTCCTTGATGGCTTGCAGGTACTCTGGGCAGCTTTTCTTCCAATGTCCTATCTTGTGGCAGTGGTGGCACTCTGCCTCCTTCGGGTTAGGGCAGGGCTTAGCGGGATCAACTTTGGTCCCACTAGAAGAGGCACCATCTCGGGCTTTAACCTTGCGATAGTTCTTAGACGAAGCCTTCCTCTTCTTTCCCTTTCCTTGTCTAATTGCCAAGACAGGAGCGGCGGGCGGATTGGGAGTTGGTGCAACAGACTTGTCCTTGAAGTTGCTCTCAGCGACCCTCAAGAGACCTTGGAGTTTGCTTAGGGTGACCTCTTCTTTGTTCATGTGATAGGTCATCCTAAATTGATTATAACTTTGAGGCAAAGAGTGAAGCACCATGTCGATCGCCAAGTCTTCCCCAAAGTCAACATTTAACTTGCGAAGGCGGTCGACATACCTTTGCATCTTTTGCAGGTGCACGGTAAGACTCTCCATGACCCATCTTAGCGGAAATCATGTTAGTGAAAATCTTATAACGCTCTTATCTCGCGTTTTGATGCTATCTTTCCAATAAGTCTTGGTGCATTTCGTACAGATACATGTCCTCGTAGGACTTTTGGAATTCGGAGTTCATAGTTGCGATCATGATGCAATGTACCTTCGTTGCATCACGCTCGTGAGTTTCAAAAGCGATCATTTTGGTGGGAGTAGCGATTTCGGGGTTGATTTTCTCGAGCTTCCCATCGAGGACATACTCCTTATCCTCATAGCGAGCAATCGTGCGAATGTATCTTATCCATTCGCTAAAGTTTGTTCCATCAAAGGTGACATTTTGACAAAGGCTCATCAAAGTGAATGAACTAGCAGCAGCGTTGTTAGCGTTCGACATCTACAATAGAAAGGACAAAGATTGATTAGAATGTGAATCCCTAATTATCACCCAATAAGAAAATTAGGGCTAGGATCCAACAACAATATTTACACATTAGAAAATTAGGGCTACGATTCACAAATTCTCCACCATGAAAAACATAACTTTAAGTCCTAAATGTATTGAGAATTCCTAGGTTCGGATGAGATTCATTGAAACTTATCAATGGCATGTTTAAATCTCGATATGCCCCTCTCGTTTGTGACTGGTATACCGAGGATCACAAAGCGGGTGTGAATTACCATGCAAATTCACATGGTGCCTTCATTGTAACGATCACCTATTCAATGTGCCGGTAAACCACACACGCTCCATCGAACTATGATAAACAATGAATCACCCTGTGCCACCTTCGCTTAGAACCAATTAGTGTGCCGGTAAACCACACACGCTCCATTAACTTCTTAGCAACGTTCAAAGTGTAATTTCATGGGATTGCATCAATTCACTTTTCCTAAAGTAACTAAGATTGGGAAATTTTAAGAAAACATGTAGTTACTTTGTATTTCATATTATACTTTTAATGAGAGGATGAGGTTGCCCTATCCTACCCGTTCGGCTAACGACCCTCCACCGATCAAGCAAGCTGTGGGGGTGAGTGTACACCCATTAAGCGCCATTTTATAGGCCGCAACCTTATACCCACCTTATAGACCGACTTTGTGAATGAGGCCTACTAACGGTAAGACTAGCATTTAAGTTATATATATATATATAGATATTAATCTTGTAATATTATATTAGTATAGGGTTGGATTTTAAACTTGTAAAAAATTCTAGGGTTTGAAATTTAAAGTCTCTAAATTAAACTTTTAATCACAAAACATAAATTTTAAAACTTGACGGCAAGTTTTAAACATTTAAAACATAAAGGATCAAATAACAAATAATTTAAATTAACAATTAATCACATAATTATCCATATTTGATTTATTTATGATTTCTTGAAAAACAATTTACCAATTTAATCAAAATAAATAATAATTATCATATAAGGAAATTAAATATTTTATTAATTGATAAATATTCTCAATTAGATAAAAAATATAGTCATATATATCATAAAATTGGATTTGAGTTGATCTAATATGATAAAGGTAAGTTTCCATAAGATAAATATGAAAAAATCCCGATTTTGGCTCTTCCTGACGCTCGGACTCGCTGAGTCAGGCCAACTCACCGAGTCCACTATGGGACTCACCGAGTCCATGACTCAGAAACACAATAATAGAATTTTGCAGTTAACATTCAAACAATTAAGCATCAATTTAATAGAAACCAATCTAGGCTCTGATACCACTGATGGGTTTTATACATAAGAACATTCCTATGTGCGCATACAAACCCTAATGCTTGGATCTAGGTTTCTCTAATTAAACATGCATTGAATCCAAGTCTCCTAATGGCTAATTAGGTATAAGAACAATACAAAACTACAGTTAAAAGCATACCTTGAAACACTTGTTTGATCTTCTTGTTCTTGGAGCTTTAGAGTCACAATTGTCACTCCTCTAATGGCTTACAAACACCAACTAGCAAAGAGAATGATTTGATAAAGAGGAGAGAGGAGGAAATCGGCCAGGGTATCCTTGCTGTAGAGGAGATCCCGATTTCCCTATCCCAAGGGGTTTATTTATACTTGTAAGGCTCCTAGGGTTTTACCCTTAAACCCTAATTGGATAACTTAGACTCTAAGTAATCCTAATACTTACCAAAGATAAGCCATGGACGATTTTAGGCTTATCTTATCCCTAGAAATCGTCCACCCTCTTTCCAATAAGGATTTACAGCCTAAAGTGTAACTATCAAACAATTTACAGATTATACCCTCTTATTTAATTAATCTCTTTAAGTCACCAAATTAATACTAATTAGTCTATGACTTATATTAATCAAATAACAATATTATTATTCATTATATTATTCTCATAATATATTAATAATATCTATTCTCTCATAATAAATCATCCTACCAAGTTGCTATGGTGAAGGCAACCCAAAAGGACCATGCACAATCGGGTCAAATACTTGCCTAATATAGTTGCAGCCTTAGACACTATTCCAACAGTTCCACAAGGGAGTGCCTTGTGGTGTGGTGTTTTCTGTAGGTAGGGAGGATGATGAACTAAAGTGACCAACTGATTGTTTCTTTCTTGCTACTTCTTTCTTCAGTTTCCTTGCAGTTTGCTCAATTTTTGGATCAAAATATTAAAGGTGTACCTGAACGAAAAGTTATTGGCATAAAACTATTAGAAAGCATTGTATCCCCGACAACGACACTAATTTGTTAACATGCTATCGCACACGTATTAAGCAAATAAATTATCACTGCTGGTTGCACTAAAAATATAGCACAGGGAAGCAGGGTCGAATCCTCAGGGACACAGCCTAAAAGTCAATGCTTTTTTGCATCAGACACATCTAGTCAAGACAGAAACTATAAAAAAGGGGGTTTTAATTAAACTAAAATCTAAAATTGCAATAATATTAAACTAAATGAAAATCAATAATAAAAATGGTTTTAGTTCTGCTGCGACATTCCTAATCATGTAACTAACCTAAATATGATTACTTGAGATGCGTTCTATCAAAGCTGGTACTGAGAAAAACTAACAAGCTCTAGTAATTTCTCTGTTACCTTATTTAGCTAACCAAAACAAGCTCTTCAATTAACCCTAACTTTTTACTGTTCAATTAAACATGCTCTTAATTAAGATCAGAAAATTTGCATTAAGTTCTTTATAAATTCCCAGCAATACCCAATACTTCTCACAAGCTCGAAAGCATAAAGGTATGATTTTTACAGTTTATAATAAAATCAAATCCCAAACATAGAACCGATTTATTACTTGTTACTTATTACCAATTAATTAGAACAATTAAGTATTCTATAAAAGATTAACTCGAATGATAAAACCTTAGTTAGGTGATCAGACTAACAAGAATCAAAATCATACATTCATTAAGAACAAAACTGAAGAATCTAGATAGAAACACAAATCAAAAACTAGATCTAATGATCAACCGCATGAAAAGTACTTGTCTTTGCAGAACTGAAAACTAAGGTTTTAGCCAAACATGGCTAAAATCTGATAAAAACAAACGAAAAGAGACGCCAAACTACTAGTCTTACTAATCTACTTGAAGGAGATGATCCACAGTCTTCAGATCTTCATAAATCATTGAAATCGGAGAAGAATCACCTCCAAAATTGTATTTTCTTCGTCCGGAACCTCTGGAATCGCCAACTTAGGTTACTGGAAGGTTACTAGGGTCTATTTATACGTCCAGTAGCAAAAACGACATACATGTGATCTCATGTACACAACTTGCGATCGCAGGTTTTGAAGTAAATGTGTCTCATGCCTTTTTATTGAAGTAGGATACCATTTTAGCACTTTATGGCTAACCTGCGATCGCAGGTATTGATTTTTCATTTCTGGATGAATTTTTGGCACAAAAGAACATCGAAGACAAGTTGTGACCTAACCTGCGATTGAAAAAGGGCCCCATGCAATCACATTAAGGGAACCTACGATCACATATTGTGCCTAACACGTTTGAAATTTCATCTACTTTTCAGATCATTTTGAATCGCATCAATCAGAGTTACAGTTCTCGAGATATGGTCAAAATACTGATAGGGGGTTAAAGCTGCCAGCAACATCCTTTAACTTTAGATTACGTATTCTAGTTTCGTGTGATCAATTCAGTTGAATGTTTCTTGACTAAAGCATCTTCCAAACATTCCTCAACATACTCCATAAGTTCAAAGCTCCATTTCAAGCTCCAAACGCGCATCCAATTGCTCCCAAAGCACTACTCCACTCGAACTATCTGAAATTGACATAAAAACATGAGCGATACGGAAGTTATAACAAAAGACATGAGTTGAACATTATTTTGTTGGATTAGTGTGTATGTCCATAACTATAATTGGTATATACATGACCCGACTCGGCATGGTCCATTTGGGTTGCATGGCATCGGAACATTTGGGCAGACCTTTTAATGAGAAGAAGATATTTGTGACATATCAATATATTATAAGTTCTAATATATTAATATAAAATCATATTATTTAATTAGTACTGATCAACAACTAATTTGGAATTAATTTAGCAATCAAAAAGAGACTAATTAAATATATGGGGATTGATGGTGTAAATCATTGATTCTTATATATGTGGGCTTATGATCCATCATTCCTTATGTTGGGTTTAACCATGTGGTGGCCCATGGATACTCCATGGAGGTTAAAACCCATGGAGCATAAGGAATGGGTAAATTCATAGGTTACATGGTGTAACCCTAATAGCCACACTATATAAAGACCCTATTAGTGGGAGAAATGGGCACGAGTGCATAATATAGAGGGAAAGCCAATTTCTATGAACTCATATCTTCTCTCATGGTTATTCCAAATGCTTATGGTGTTGTGTAAACCATTTGAGGTGTCACAGTTGGGGCATTAGGCTCTTGAGCTCCATGGAATCAAGTACCAACAAAGAGGTATGTAATTCTAACTTTTTATATTACTTGTACTTCATAATATGCTAGTTAGAACAATACCTTGGAAAATTGATATTTGCATGTATAAAAGAGAAAACATAGATCCAAGGTATTTAGGGTTACATGTACACCTTAGGGGTGTTAGAATGCTCAAAAACCAATAGTAGTATCAGAGCCTAGGCTTGTTTTCACTTATACTTTATGCAAACTGCTCAAAAATCAAAGTTTTGTGCTGTCTAGACAGGGAACTCGAAGAGTCCATGAAGGGACTTGATGAGTCCAAGGCAAAATGCATCCAACTCGCCGAGTTGGTTCATGCACCTGACGAGTTGAACACCCAAACAACATATCTTCGAGTTTTGGTGCTGGAATTGGTCTAAAATCATTACCTTTGACTGTTTTGGACTAATAAAACCTGTTTTTAATGTGGTAATGATTATGTTAAACCAATTTAAATGCGATAATCAAAGTTTCAATTTTATATATGTTGATGTAATTCTTGAAAATTGTTGATTGTGAATGTTCATGCTTGTGAGTTTTTTTAAGATAATAGGAATTATGTGCAAATTGTTTTGTTTGTATAATTCTTGATCCTAATGAAATTGTATGGACTCCATAACTTGTCCTCAAGTTATGGATTGCCAAAAGTTTTTGTGTCACCTTGTTTATGAGTGATTTAGATTAATGAAAAAATTATGTGTTAGTTGTTTTAAATCCATATTGATCTAAGATAAGTTTATAAAATATGTTTTTGTTACTTGTCTTCAAGTTATATGAAAAGTCATATTTATGAATCTTAAAACTCATAAAAGTCCCATAGGTTACACAAAAATTAAGAGTCCTTTTCATTAAATTGTTTTATGACTCCATAACTTGTCCTTGAGTTATAGATGTTTAAAGAATCACTTCTTT
Organism: Lactuca sativa; assembly: GCF_002870075.4. Taxonomy (NCBI): domain Eukaryota; kingdom Viridiplantae; phylum Streptophyta; class Magnoliopsida; order Asterales; family Asteraceae; genus Lactuca; species Lactuca sativa. Next base: position 81,903,716 of record NC_056627.2, on the reverse strand, counting down.
AAAAGTGTTATTAAAGAATAAGAGGTTACATTAAAGTGAAGAGTCCTCATTTTAATTAACCATTAAACTCATAAGTTATGAATTGAAGAGTCTTGAAATAGTTTCAAAACTTGCCCTCAAGTTTTGTAATTTTTAAAGTCTTATACTCTAATACTTTAATTCCAAATTAAAACATTAGACTTTTAAGAGTTTAAAATTCAAACCTTATACTTCTATAATATTAAGAGTTTAATTATTATATATATGTATAAGAATAAGTCAGTCTTACCATTAGTAGGCCTCATTCACGAAGTCGGTCTATAAGGGCGGTATAAGGTTACTGCCTATAAAATGGTGGTTTAATGGGTGTCCACTCTCACCCACCGCTTCCTTGACTAGTGGAGGGTCGTTAGCCGAACGGGTAGGATAGGACTATAATTCTCCCTTCATTAAAAGTATAATGATAAATACTAATTAACTAAACACTTATAAATTCCCAATATTAGTTACTTAGGAAAATGTGAAAAGGTGCTAACCCATGAAATTGCACGTTGCACCTTGTTAAGTCGTTACTGGAGCGTGTGTGGCTAACCGTCACACTAACTTGGAAATGACCAAGTGTGGCAAAGGGTAATTTAAATTTATCATAGATTGGTGGAGCATGTGTGGTTAATCGGCACATCAATTAGGTGATAAAGTTAAGGGTACCAAGTCAATTTCATGGTTATTCACACCTTGTTTGTGATCCTCAACATCCCAGTCGCAAACTTGAGAGGGCACAATCCAAATTCAAACATACCATTGAAAGTCCAATTTATCTCAAAACATCTAGGAGTATCAAATCCAATTAAAACTTAATTATATTTTGTTTTTCATGGTCGAAATTGGTAAATCATCATTTACCTATCTTCAACTGTTTTATAACTTAGATTACGACATCCCTCTTCCAGTTATAACTTAGATTTCATATTGGGTGTTATATTAAGGACTTTAAATCAACTAACTTGAATTTCTCCCTTATAGATGTCTCCTTCAGAGAACTATGGTCTTCCCAAATCTTTTGGAACAAGCTTCCTAATGAAGATGATATCCCAAATGGCAACCAAGGAGAAAGATCAATCCCTTTGTTGTGCATTAGTGGGACTTGATATCTTACTTCACTTCCTCTACCTCCCCCAATAAATCTCCCTATCCCACAAGTTTCAAGACTTGATAAGTCCTAAGTCACTCAATCCCTATTGGCAAGAAAAGTATATATGTGCTTACATCTTAGAGGTTAAGTCACATATTGACAAGCCGAGAGAGTCGGGTGTCAGTGTCTCGAGGTAGCTGGTTGTTGACTTGGTTCTTCAGTCACTCCCTAATGACATATCACGACATGACCCTTAATGGTCTTACCTATTTGCTTGATGATGCTGAATCAACAATGATTTGGAGCATTGGTAAAGCAAATTATAATGGAAGATCTACTTCCCAAACCTATTTGGACATTAATAATGGTGACATTGGAAGTCCAGAAAAACTTTCTCTTCCCAATTGAAAGGGATCGGCCATGGTCAAGTCGTTTGACCTAATGGTAAGGAGAATGTCTAAGTCTGTGATAGTCCTGTATACCATTTCCAAAGAGTCCATATATTTCTTTTGCCAATAAAAGGGACATTGGTTGAGAAGCTACCTAATTTACCTGAAATTTCATAAGGAAGGTAAAGTAAAAAGATTGACTTTGCTTCAGTTAAACTCCATTATCTAACTCTATTAAGTCTCTTTTTGAGATTCTTAATACATGATGTAATGAAATTACATTTTGATGTTTTGGAAGAATCAAAGGAAGCTTAAGGTATGATTATGATGTTTCTGATCGCGAAGATGGATTTCGATCGCATGGTCTAATGATCAGAAGTTTTAGCTGCTGCATAAGAGTTATGATATATATTGCTTAGGAATAGACCACAAAATGTTTTCATATGTATTTGCATTGTAAGGATAAGTTTTTTTGCAACTTTTTTAAATAAAAAGGAAAATTTATTATTTACTTATTTTAAGTATCCTTACAATGGAATTTGTGAAAAAAAATTGTTGTTTATATGTTTCCATTGATAAGCAATATTGGTAAATGGATTTGATTCTTTCATTTGTGGTAGTGTCATAATTTACCAAATAAGGAAAGATTCTCATCACCCAAGGTTCAGTTGGATACAAACTTGGAATCATGCAACTTGTATTGTATGATGAATGAGAATTTTTCATTTAGAAATCCATATGTGAGTCAAGTGAAGGACAAAGGGATCGGGTACACTTGGGTGTGCGTTGATCAGGTCCACTACAAAGACTATTCCTCATGATTTGCTAAAGTTTAGTAAATATGGTTATGCTTACAAGTTTAAGAGTAATTCTGAAACATTGGAAAGGTTTCAATGTGTGATAGAATGGATAAGAAGAATCAAATAAGGCAGGAAGATAAAAGTTTCTCCAATATGAAGAGATGGGAGAGTACTTGAGTATCTTGTTTTATGATTATCTTAGTGATTATGAAACCATATCACAATTGATCCTCTAAGGACACCTTAGTTCATTTGTTTGGCTAAGGAGAGGAATCATGATTTTTTGAAATGGTTAAATCAAAAGATAAAACTTACTTCGTTCCAAAATCAAATCTTAGATCATACTCCAAGATTGATCCTTGAGTGACATAATCTTAAGAAAGGTTTAAAACACTTGTAAAATGTAGAGCAAACTGTTTTCTTACTCTTGTACATTTGAAATTGGTAAGTTGTGATGTTTTGGATAAAATAAAGACCAACTAAGGCCAATTGTATGAAGTGTTTGTCTTGATTAGAATCCACACTATCTCATAAATATTTGGCAAGAGAGTCTTATATGTCAAGAGGACAGTGCGAGTCTAAAAGATCCTGAAATAGTTTCAAGAACTAATCAAGAGTATTTTTAATCACTAGCCCACGACTTAAGGGTTGTAACCTATCATGTTGATATATTCTTGTTTTATGCCCATTCCAGTTAGAGTTGACTATGCATGTGTGTTCTATGAGTTCTCAATTGTTTGCATAACAACCTGGAAGTAATGGCAGGCCCTTGTACTCCTGGGTGGCAAGAAATAAAGATTGAACAAGTTCAGTCCATATGTGTTTGGATTTGCGACTAGCCTTGTCTTGTGATTATGGTTATGACAAATTCACATGGATAGGAACATATACCACATAAAATATAAGTGTCATAAGGTTTCCCTCCGATTCATGAAAATGATGGTGAGGAAAAGCTTTCACTAAGTAGATTTTAAGTAGATACAAATTGTGATATTTGCATTCTCAAAGTCGTTAGTGGAGTGTGTGTGGTTAACCGACATACTAACATGGACTTGTGAGAAATGGCAAAGGTCTAAACAGTTGAGATTATGATTACGACATCCCTTTTCATAGTTCTAAAATTGTTTAGACACACATGTGTGCTATCTAAGGAAAGGTGTATGATTTTGATAAAAGTTTTATCAAAGCATCTAGTATCAGAAATCTGAACTTTGGTAAGAAAGTCAATAAAGTATTGTTTTTCTAGAAGTCCAACTGATTTCTGAGTACATGTGAAAGCTAGTGGGAGCATAAGTGTTATGCTAGTAAGATAATAATCATTATGCTAGTGGGATCATGATGATTATGTTGCAAGTTAGCAATGTTAATGATAGAAAACAAAAGTTTCAATTCACTTTGAAAAGTTGTTTTCCTATAATTAAGGGAGAGGATTTTATACTTCATTCAAATTATACAAGCTTAGATTGAGATTTTAATAAACTTTAGTCAAGGATATATATGAATGTTATGTCGGAATGGTTCAACATAAGGAAATTCTATATATGTTGTGTTCTCAAAATTCGATTATGATTACGACATACCTCTTCTTAGTTCGAATTGTGAGAACATGGCAAAGAAAATTTTATAGCATGAATCATGTCCCATATGCATTGGGTATAGGCAGTGTTCTAAAAGGCACACCATAGCGCGCGCCAAGGCGCGCCGTGGCGTGAGGCGTGGCTCCGCCGTTACGAAAAGCCTCATAACGTTGCTGTTAGGTGTGGCGTGTGGCAAGGCATGATATGGTGCACCATGGCGCGTTATGGCATGTTATGGCGCGTGTTTTTTCATTTGAGACACGGTTTTTTGCTCTTTGTTATGTCTTTTCTAATCGGAGATACAAGTATTGTGGTTTTTGTTTAATTTTTGTTACTAGTTATTGATCTAACACTTCTAAAAAGTAGTTATATTTAATATAATTTTATATTTATGTGGTAATATAGTTTTAAATTAATACAAAATCGCCATCTTACATCACGCCTTGAAAAACGCCATGGCTCGCCGTGGCTTGTTAAGCTTGAGGCATGACCTTGCCGCCACGCCACGCCTCACGCCATTTAGAACCTTGGGTATAGGTTTGATTACATGTGCTATAATATTTATCCATTATAAATTTTCCAAATGCGTAGGACATTAGGAGGGAAAAAGGAATAGAACTGGATATGACTAAAATGATTAAGCAATTGTGAGGACAATCTGAGGTTTACCAAAGATTGGTTGCTCATGGACAATTGGAAGTATATAGTTAGGACCATATTTACATGTTCTGAAAAGAGGCAACTCTTGTTCAGAAGTGATAGTCAAAATGGAAATATGGAATTGTTTCCATAGTTGGAAGTTATTGTTTTAATCCGTGTAAGATTAGAAAACTTAATGCAAAGAAGGATGTTCAAAGGAATGTACTTTGAATTTGAGATTTCATTTCCATGGGATATCTTTCCATTGGAATACTCTATAATGTCTGTTGCCAAGTCTTTGTGACTTTGTGCATAGTCATTACAAGGGGATCATTGCATATAAGTTTAATATCTAACAGATTATAGTAAATGGCAAGAGTTTGGTATTCTTACATTTACAATAAGGATTGGAATTGTGAAATAAGCATCATTGAAATTTTGTCAATCGATTTATTTCACAAAGAGAGGAATATTTAAATATAGTGTGCATACTTGCAGTATGTCATAACTATTGTTTAGACAAACATAGTGTTCATGCTTGGAGCATGGCATCACTACTGTTTTAATTCAAGTATTAAGTGGATTTATAGAAACATGAATAATGAGTAATCCATATGGTGCTTAGATAAAATATGTTTTATTTACACTCAAAGTGTTGAGGCCATACAGGATTAATATTATTTTGTGTTTCACTTTGCATGTTTTGATTTCCAGAATAACTAGGTCTTTCTTCCCGAATGACTTTGTTATTCAAACCATCCATGGTCGGTCATATGTTGGAAGTAGATATGAATCAAGACTGTCATGAATTCGGCTTACAAGATTTGTCTAATGTGCATTAGACATAGCAATGGTTGCTACAACATTCATGAGTGCTCATAAGTTCTGAGTATTGGATTAAACCCACACTCATTTGAATCACTTCATGGATTTTATCACGAGTGAATCATCAGACGATAATATCTTATATTCTTCAAACCTAGAGATATGAGTTGTTGACTATGAGTTGGTTATACATTGATTGCATGAAAACGCATTGGTAACTTGATGTTATAAAACGTGACTTTGTGTATGATTCAACAAGTAGTCAGTACAAGCATATGAGTCGAAGTTTATCCATTCCTTTTACCCTTAAAGGGATAAAAGCGATATATGTGGGGCACTCGATGATTTAGGGATGACACCCCAAAGTGCTTGGCTAAGCCTGGACTGATTTGATTTGTTCAATTAGTCGGTTGTCATAAATCGAAAATCGGGAAACAACAAATGGACAGAAAGAATGATTATAATCCATGTCTCAGTCCATATGAAATCTAGACTGGAGGAATATATGATCACTTGTCTAATGGATGTGTCATTGATTTGTTCAGAGTTCAGTAGAAGCTTTTAAGAGCTACAATTGCTGGTCAGGTTGTGAAGTTATACTTGCAATAATATTTATTAGACTTATCCAAGTGGGAGAATGTTGGATTAGTGTCTAAGTTAATAACTATAGTTGGTATATACTTGACCCGACCCGGCATGGTCCATTTGGGTTGCATGGCATCGGAACATTTGGGTACACCTTTTAATGAGAAGAAGATATTTGTGACATATTAATATATTATAAGTTCTAATATATTAATATGAAATCATATTATTTAATTAGTATTGATCAAGAATTAATTTGGAATTAATTTAGTGATAAAAAAGAGACTAATTAAATATTTGGGGATTTATTGTGTAAATCATTGATTCTTATATATGTGTGCTTATGATCCATGATTCCTTACGTTGGGTTTAACCCATATGGTGGCCCATGGATACTCCATGGAGGTTAAAACCCATGGAGCATAGTAAAGTCATAGGTTACATGCTGTAACCCTAATAGCTACACTATATAAAGACCCCATTGGTTGCAGAAATGAGCTTGAGTGCATAATATAGAAGGCAAGCCAATTTCTATGAACTCATATCTTCTCTCATGGTAATTCCAAATGCTCATGGTGTTGTGTGAACCATTTGAGGTGTCACATTTGGGGCACTAGGCTCTTGAGCTCCATGGAATCAAGCACCAACAAAGAGGAATGTAATTCTACTAGTTTTATATTACTTGTACTTCATAATATGCTAGTTAGAACAATACTTTGGAAAATTGATATTTGCATGTATAATAGAAAAAACATAGATACAAGGTATTTAGGGTTGCATGTACACCTTAGGAGTGTTACAATGCTCAAAACCCAACATATTTAACTAAATGACATGCAAATGTACAAAGTATGATCCTAAATGATAATGAAAACTACCCTATCAGATGCATAAAACGGCATGTAACAACCGCCCATGCAAGATATCATCATGTCATTCGCTCATCGAATAACCGATCTCAAAATCATACTTCCAGCTCTAATTATCTTAATGCAAATGATGAAATCAGATCATTGACCATAACAACTGTCGAACACTCATACCTGACATATCAGTCGATCCAGATCATACTCCAAAGGAACGAAAGGGTCACATCTCACCAGGGACCCATCAACTACACTGCTATCAGAACCCATCTGAATAAAACAAACCCCAATACTTTGTTCTCAACACAAGAAAATGATCGGCCCACTCAGAAGTATCCACGAACCTCTATTAACATAAGCCCCAGCTTCCTCTCACATATCCCTTCCAACACTAAGCACCAGTTCGAATCTCAAACTAGTAGTTGAACCTCTAAAGGCTACCCATTGCACTCCCAATAAAACGAAATTATAGGCTTTCTTCTCACAATAACTATCTCAGATCATCGTGACACACAAGTCATAAAGTTCGCTTTACCTCAAGCGAATACTACAACCCCATCTAAAATTGCCTCACCTCCGACCTCTGTCGTCTACTACTCCCTAGTTCCATGCGTATTGTCGTCCTTCCCATACCAACAAACTGACCCATTCAGGTCTAACACATCAAATGGAAATCAATACCCCTCAAAATGAAACCCATGTATGAATCTCGAATCTCATCCCTCCAACTCAATACACAAATTGATCTAAACTCTAGCTCAAGAGTCTGATTCAACAGCAAAATTACAACCACTCGTTTCAAATCTGATCCTTAACCCATGACCCGAGATTCATGAATTCATGCACACACCATTTCTCCAATTCCTTCCGATTGCGATAACCCATCATCAACTCGGGATATAATCATTCCCCACCGTCACGGAGACCCCAGTCTCGCCCCTGGTCCGGCTACCAGGTTCCCGAAGACTCAAATGGTAAGGCTACCCAAGACTAAGAAATCCTTTGTGTCATGCTCTGACTAGTGAATACTACAACTCCTCGTAGTTACAATACTCTCTCTTTTTGACTTCTGAGGGCTACGGTTCCTTGTAGTCTTAAGACACTCCCTCATTTACTCATGAATGCTACGGCTCCCAGCATAATTTCGAAAATCTCTCATTGACTCGTGAATGCTACGGATCCCCACAGTATCACAACACTCTCTTGCTAACCAATGAATACTATTGCTCCATGCAATATTATAGTATCGCTCTTACGGACTCATGGATGCTACTATTGGATAAGGTGTCTATGTCCATAACTTATTTGGTATATACTTGACCCGACTCAACATGGTCCATTTGGGTTGCACTTCACCCGAACTATTTATGGATAATTTTATGAGAGTTATACACATATGATTATTAATATATTATAAGTTATAATATATTAATATGAAGTCATGTTATTTAATTAGTCTTAGTCTTAAATTAATTATGAGTTAATTTAGAGATTAAAAGGAAGACTAATTAGATTGTGGGCTATTGGTTTTATATGGTGTGGGCTAACACTCATTTGTTAATGGGCTAGGATTGTATGGAAGTCCATGGATGATCCATGGAGCTTTTAACCCATGGATCCTTGGAAAAGGAAAGGTCATGGGTTATTAGAGTTTCACCCTAATCATGTACACTATATAAGCATGCTTATGTTGCATGAAATAGCCACTAGTGTGTGTGTTTGTGTGTGGCCAAAATTATAGTGTGTATACACTCTCTCAAGGTTTTCCAAGTGTTTGTGGTGATTTGTGATTCCATTTGAGGCATTAACACTATTGGTGCTTGGCCCTCAAACTCCTTAAGAATCAAACTCATCAAGAAGGTATGTAATCTCATCTAATTCTTTTATGTTTAAAAGTACCCCATGCCATGTTAGATAGGTTATGAACCTTGGAAAATTATTATTTTGCATGTATTTAGACAAACATAGATCCAAGCTTTATTAGGGTTGCATGCACACTTAGGAAGTGTTAGATTGCTCAAAACCCAACAGTGGTATCAGAGCCTAGGCTTGCTTGTTTGATACTTGATGCAAAATAGTGAAAAAAGTCGAAATTTTTGCTGTCTGCATGGTGGACTCGCCGAGTTCATGGGGGGACTCGCCGAGTCCAAGTCAAAATTCAACCTACTCACCGAGTAGGTTCGTGCACTCGGCGAGTAGAAGGTTCAGAATGCAGATTTTCGACTTTTGCTGCTGGAAATGGACTAGAAACTTTACCCTAAACTGTTTTGATGTTTTAAAACTTATTTTAGTTGGTGTAATGGTTGTTCTAATCCATTTACAATAGCATATATCAAAATTTCATGCTTTGTATGTGTTCATATAATTCTTGAAACTTTGATAATCATTTTCATGTTCTTATGAATTTAGAAGATGATAGGAATTATTTGCTGAATTGTTTAGGATTAATTCTTGATCATTTATGTGTTTTAATGGAGTCCATAATTTGTCCTCAAGTTATGGATATCCAAAGGTCACTTTTCTTTAACACACATTAAAAACACATAAGTTACATAAAATGAAGAGTCTTCATTTTATGAACCTTTAATTCAGAAGTTATGAAATGAAAAGTTTTGAAGAGTTACAAAACTTGTCCTCAAGTTTTGGAATTTGGAAAAGTTTCACACACTTTAACAAACTTTAATTCCAACACTTAGAGTTTTAAAGTTTAAAATCCACACTTATACTATTTATAACATTAATGGTTAATTATTATATATATATGTATAAGAACAAGTCGTTTTACCATTAGTAGGCCTCATTCACGAAGCCGGTCTATAAGGTGGGTATAAGGTATTTGCCTATAAAATGGCGACTTAATGGGTGTCCACACTCACCCACCGCTTTCTTGACTGGTGGAGGGTCGTTAGCCGAACGGGTAAGACAGGGACTTATAAATTCTCATTAAGTATGATGAATCATATAAAGTAACTAAATCTTTTATTTAATTCCCAATCTTAGTTACTTTAGGAAAAATGTGAATATGGTGCTAGTCCATGGAATTCACACTTTGTACCTTACCAAGTCGTTGGTGGAGCGTGTGTGGTTAACCAGCACACTAACTTGGACTAGTAAGGATCATGAAGGGTGACTTAATGTTTGTCATAGATCAATGGAGCGTGTGTGGTTAACCGGCACATTGATTAGGTGATAATATTAGGGATACCAAGTGAATTAGCATGGTTATTCACACCTTGTTTTGTGATCCTCGGCATCCCAGTCACAAAACTTGAAGGACACAATCGAGATTGAAACATGCCATTGAAAATTTCAATGAATCTCAAAAGAATCTAGGAATTTCAAATCCAATTAAAACCTAATAAATCATTTCGTTTTCGTGGTGGAAATTGGTGAATCGCCATTCACCTACCTTTTAAATATATTATTACTTAGATTATGGCATCCCTCTTCTAAGTATAATATATTTTGATTGGATCCTAGCCTTAATATTACATTTGGGTGTCATATTAAGGACTCTATATATCTAATCTAAACTTGCTTTCTTCTTTCAGATGTCTTCCAACACTAATGCTTCGGGCTCTAATCCAACTGATTCTTTCTCTGTCATGAATCTTTGTGGGAGAGTCATCTTTGATGGTTCCAACTTCATGGACTGGATTAGGAACATCAGGATGGTAACTTGTTATGAGGACAAGGAATATGTCCTCGATAAGGAGTTAAAAGAGCTTGATGAGTCTACTGCTACTCCTGAGGAGATCGCTGAATTCAGGACACATGAGAGAGATGCTACTAAGGTGGCATGCGTCATGATGGCCACGATGACAGTCGAGCTCCAAAAGTCCTATGAGGACTTCTACCCTTTTGAGATGCACCAAGACCTGATGGAAAGGTACCATCAGAGTGCTCGTCAGGAGCGGTATGAAATAATCTCCTCCATAATAACAACCCGCATGAAGGACGGTGAATCCGTCACAGGCCACATGCAAAAGATGCAAAGGTATGTGGACCGTTTGCTGAAGCTGAATGTGAACTTCCCTGAGGAGTTGGCAATTGACATCATTTTGCACTCCTTACCTTCTTGTTATGACCATTTTTGTATGACATATCATATGAACAAGGACGAAGTTAACCTTAGCAAACTTCAAGGACTCTTGAAGACCGCTGAAACCGGTCTTAAGGGCAAGGCGGTTGTTGCCTCAACTACTGCTACTCCAACATCTACCCCTGTGTTGGATATCGGGCAAGACAAAGGGAAAAAGAGGAAGCACCCTTCAAAGGGTACCAAGGGAAAGTCTCTTGAAGGCTCCTCATCAAGGACCAAGAGCAGTTATGTCACTCCTTCTGCCATTCCCAAGGATGTTGATTGCTACTATTGCCAGGACAAGGGGCACTGGAAGCAAAACTACCCTAAATACTTGCAGGATCTGAAGGATGGGAAAGTGAAACCCACCCACGCAGGTATTTACACAATATTGTCTAATAACTCACCATATTCTAACTCTTGGGTGGTTGATACAGGATGTGGTATTCACATATGTTGTGATTTGCAGGGCCTAAGAAGAAGTGAGGATGTGGAGCACGGGAAAATAAACTTGATCATGGGGAATAGGAAGGCTTCACCTGTTTCCAAGATTGGATTTTATACTTTGTTACTAAATAACGGGTTAAAATTAGATTTGAATAAATGTGTGTACTTGTCTGAAATGGCGAGGAATATTATTTCCTTTCATGCTTTGTACAAACAAGGTTTTACCTTTTCGTTTGATAATGAATGTGGTGGTATTAATGCTTTCTTTAATAATGTGTTTTATTTTAAAGCATTACCTTGTGATCGTGTGTATGAAACTGTGTCGATTGTAAACAACATAGGAAATAATGTGTTGTATATTGATTCTTCTACTAGCCTAGATAAAGCATCATTGTGGCATTGTCATCTTGGACATGTAAACAAGAAACGCATAGGCCAACTCCAAAAGAGTGGAGTCTTGGAGTCATTCGACCTTAAATCGGATGATAGTTGTGAGTCTTGTCTACTTGGAAAGATGACAAAATCACCCTTCACTGGAACTTGTGAAAGGGGTGAGGGTTTGTTGCACCTAATACATACTGATGTATGTGGACCATTCAAAACCGCCACAAGGGATGCTATTCGGTATTATGTGACTTTTATTGATGATTTTAGTAGATATGGGTATGTCTACTTAATCAAACATAAGTCAGAAACCTTTGAAAGGTTTAAGGAATTCAAACAGGAAGTAGAAAATCAATTGGGCAGGAATATTAAGATGCTTCGATCCGATCGAGGTGGTGAGTACCTTAGTACCGAGTTCCTTGACTATCTTAAGGAGTGTGGGATTGTCTCACAATTGACTCCTCCCAGGACACCACAGCTAAATGGTGTAGCTGAGAGGCGTAATCGAACCTTGTTAGACATGGTTCGCTCTATGATGAGTCGAGCTTCGCTACCAATCTCTTTTTGGGAGTATGCCTTAGAGACAGCCGCCCATATCCTTAATCTAGTCCCTACAAAGAAGGTTACCAAAACACCTCATGAGATGTGGACTGGGAAGGTTCCCAATTTGGACCACATCAAAATTTGGGGTTGCGAAGCTTTCGTGAGGCGTGAAACTCATGATAAGCTCGAACCCCGAAGTGAAAGGTGTATCTTCATCGGCTACCCACAGAAATCCTTCGGTTACCTCTTCTACAGACCCAGTGAGAATGTGGTCTTTGTAGCAAGAAGAGGGGTCTTTTGTGAGAGAGAATTTATAAGCCAAGGAGATAGTGGGAGGAAAATTGATCTTGAAGAAATCCAAGAATCAATTGGTGAAGGAACCTCAGACACTAGCAATCAACCTGAGGAGGAAACTCCTATTGAGCCAGCTGACGAGTTTGTACCTCTAAGGCGTTCCACACGGGTTAGGAACACACCTGCATTTTATTATGGCTTTCATATTACTACGGAAGGTGATACATTTATCAGCGATAGTACACTGGTAAATTTGGATGAACCTAGCAATGTTAAGGAAGCCATGGTAGGCCCGGAGTTTGCTAAGTGGAAGGAGGCTATGGACAGCGAGATACAGTCCATGTATGACAATCAAGTTTGGAACTTCGTTGACAATGTACCAGGCCGTAAAATAGTCGGGTGCAAATGGATCTTCAAGAAGAAGACCGACATGGAAGGAAAAGTGCATAATTATAAGGCTCGACTGGTTGCGAAGGGTTTTACTCAGACTCAGGGTATTGATTATGATGAAACCTTCTCGCCGGTAGCAAAGATTAAGTCTATTAGGGTTATGCTAGCCATTGCTGCATTTCATGATTATGAAATATGGCAAATGGATGTCAAAACCGCTTTTCTTAATGGAAAATTGGCTGAGGATGTGTACATGAATCAGCCAGAGGGTTTTGTCAGTGCAGAGTACCCTAATAGAGTATGCAAGCTTGAGAAATCCATTTATGGATTAAAACAAGCATCTTGTAGCTGGAATCTTTGTTTCGATGAAAATGTCAAAGAGTTTGGCTTCTCGAGAAGTGAAGATGAGTCTTGCGTGTATGTCAGAGCTAGTGGGATTATAGTTAGATTCTTGGTACTGTATGTGGATGACATACTACTTATAGGAAATGACATCCCAACCTTGCAGGAGGCTAAGTCTTGGCTTGGGAAGTGCTTTGCTATGAAGGACCTAGGGGAAGCTGCCTATATCCTAGGGATAAGGATATTAAGAGACATGAGTAAAAGACTAATTGGACTTAGTCAGAGTACCTACTTGGATAAGGTGTTGAAAAGGTTCAACATGCAGATTTCCAAGAAAGGAGATTTACTGATCCAAAGCAATACCAAGCTGAGTAAGACTCAGAGTCCGAGTATAGAGGCAGAGATAGCTGAGATGAGCCAATTACCATATGCTTCCGCTGTTGGCTCGATCATGTATGCTATGACTTGTACCCACCCTGATGTGGCCTTTGCTTTGAGCATGGTCAGAAGTTATCAGGGGAACCCTGGCAAGGCTCATTGGACTGCGGTAAAGAACATTCTCAAGTACCTGCGGAGGACTAAGGATTGGATCCTTAACCTTGGTGGGAGTGATGACTTGAGAGTATTAGGGTATAGTGATGCTAGTTTTCAGACTGATAGGGATAACTTTCGCTCTCAGTCGGGCTGGGTCTTTACCTTAAACGGAGGGGCAATCTCTTGGAAGAGTTCAAAGCAGGAGACGGTGGCTGATTCAACTTGTGAATCAGAGTATATAGGCAACCGGACCGATCCTGGAGAGGATTTCAAAGGGTCCAATGTATCTAGGGTTAAGTTTCTACGTTTGCCAAAACGTACAGTGCCTTTCCAGGGCGAGACTTTCAACAGGACATGGTCTCCAACCTGGAATTCTAGAGGTTTCCGACGGTTATCAGCGTAACTCTTTTGGCGATCTCGTGAAGCTTTCAATCGGTTCCGGATTTGAATGATCTTTTCGGTGGTTTCGCGGATGATTTCAGGACCAGTGAGAGCACTATCGGGGACTCGACTCTTGGCTAACTGTGTATCCCCCACCTTGGCCTAGCACAGAGGGGATCTGCACTTACGACCGTATAGGGCTTCAAACGGAGCAGCCCTAATGCTGGTGTGGTAACTGTTGTTGTATGAGAATTCGATCAAAGATAGATGTGTGTCCCGTGATTTTTCAAAGTCAATGACACATGCCCTAAGCATGTCCTCCAAGGTTTGGATTGTTCTCTCACTCTGTCCATCGGTCTGAGGATGATACGCTGTGCTCATATCCAATTTGGTTCCAAGGGCTTTTTGAAGGAACTGCCAGAATATGGAGGTAAACCTGTTATCTCGATCAGAGATAATGGATGCAGGTACACCATGTAGTCGAACTACCTCCTATATGTAGATTCGCACAAGTCTTTCCATTTTGTATGATTCTTTGATCGGAATGAAGTGAGCGGACTTTGTTAAACGATCGACAATTACCCAAATGGTATCGTACCCACTAGCACACTTGGGTAGTTTGGTGATGAAATCCATGGTAATCATCTCCCATTTCCATTCAGGAATCTTGGGCGGTTGGAGCAGACCCGAGGGTTTCTAGTGCTCAACATTAACCTTGGCGCAAGTCAGACACTTGCCCACGAATGTAGCTATCTCAGCTTTCATGTTTGGCCACCAGTATTGTTTCTTGAGATCCAGGTACATCTTGTCAGAACCCGGGTGAACAGAGTATTTGGTTTTGTGTGCCTCCTCCATGACAATCTCCATGAATCCTCCGGACTTTAAAATCTAGATTCGATCCATGAAACAATAGACTCCGTCACTTCTGATCTCAAGTTTCTTTTCCATTCCTCTCAAGGTTTCGATCAACACGTTCTCAAGTTTGAGTGCTTCTAACTGGGCTTCTCAGATTTGCATGGTTAAGTTGGAATGGATAGTTATCGTCTGGTTCTTCACTTTGTGGCCTGCACTTTCCTTTCGGCTAAGGGCATCTGCTACCACATTGGCCTTGCCGGGGTGCTAACAGATTTCACACTCATAATCACTGAGTAATTCTACCCATCGCCGTTGCCTCATGTTCAAGTCTTTCTGATCAAAGATGTGTTGCATGCTCTTGTGATCAGTGAAGATTGTGCACTTGGTTTCGTAGAGATAATGTCTCCAAATCTTCAATGCAAAGACTACGGCCCCTAGTTCGAAGTCATGTGTGGTATAGTTGACCTCGTGTGCTTTCAGCTGTCTTGAGGCATAAACAATCACTTTTCCTCTTTGCATAAGCACACATCCTAAACCTTGATTAGACGCATCGCAGTAGACAACAAAGTCCTCTGTCCCTTCGGGTAAGGACAGAACAGGCACGCTGCATAAGGCCCTCTTCAACGTTGGGAATGCAGTTTCTTGTTTATCACCCCAACAAAAGGGTACACCTTTCTGTGTTAAAGTGGTTAAGGGTTTAACGATTTTGGAAAATTTTTGGATGAATCTCCGATAGTAGCCAGCGAGACCCAAGAATTGACGGATTTCTGTGGGTGTCTTCGGTGCCGACCAATTCTCTATTGCTTTAATCTTGGAAGGATCCACGTGAATGCCCTCCTCGCTTACCACGTCACCGAGGAAAGTTACCTTCCGTATCCAGAATTCACACTTGGAGAATTTCGTGTATAGCTTTTCGGATCTAAGGGTCTCCAGCACTAACTTCAAATGTTGTTTGTGGTCTTCTTCGCTCCTGGAGTAGACGAGGATGTCGTCAATGAACACGATGATGAACTTGTCTAAGAAGGGACAGCACACCCGGTTCATCAGGTCCATGAACACAACCGGTGCATTGGTTAGACCGAAGGGCATCACTACGAACTCGTAGTGTCCATACCGAGTCCTGAAAGTTGCTTTGGAAACATCACTCTCCTAAACTCGTAACTGATGGTACCCTGACCGAAGGTCTATCTTTGAAAAATAGCTGTCTCCCTAGAGTTGATTGAAGAGGTCATCTATTTGCGGAAGAGGATATCGGTTCTTAACGGTCAACTTGTTCAACTCATGGTAGTCGATACACATCCGAAAGGATCCATCTTTCTTCTTGACAAACAATACCGAAGCTCCCCAGGGTGAGGAACTCGGTCTAATGAATCCTTTACTGAGCAACTCATTGAGTTAACTAGATAACTCCTGCATTTCTGCTGGAGCTAAGCGATACGGAGACTTCGCTACGGGAGTAGCTCCAGGAATTAGGTCAATACGGAACTTGACCTGACACTCGGGAGGAATTCCTGGAAGCTCTTCGGGAAAAACATCAGGAAAGTTACAAACTTCGCGGTTTTGCAGAATCGAACTGTGTGCCCTTTCTTACCACAGTTGGTACATGATAGTTCTCGGCAGGGGCCGAGGTTGTGATGGTATTTGCACTTGTGACACAGAGGAAGATTACCAGCATATCTGCTGGTAGGAGTTGGAGCTGTGGATCCCACAACAGAAGCAGCAGCAACGGTAGTAGTAGCAGCATGGACTGCTACAGTCTGCTGTTTCTTGGAAGATCCTTGGGAAGATTGACCCTTCTTCTTCTTCCAGAATTTTCTCTTTTAAACCACTCCTTTGAGTCGGCTCAGAAGTGGTACTGATTTCCTCAACATCATCGCTATGATCAATCAGGGTTTGGGCTAAAAGTCTTGGCACTATCAAAGGTATCCGGACGGGCAGCCAAGACATGACTCTTTGTCGGTTGGGATAACCCTTAAATGAACCTTTCGATCTTTTTACTCCCAGGAGTGACTAATCCCGGGTAGAGAAGTGCCAGATCATCGAATCGGGAAGTGTATGCAGCAATGTCGGAACCTTTCATTTTCAGGTTCCAGAGCTCGTGTTCTAGTTTCTGCATTTCACAACGGGGCAGTATTCGGCTATCAGAAGTTCTTTCATGGCTTCCCAGCCCATGGCGTTGGCTACGGGTAGGGTCAGAGATTTGACTTGGCCATTCAACCAAGTCAAGGCTTTATCAACGAAGGTACAGGCTGCAAATTTGACCTTATCAGATTCCGCACAGGCACAGATTTCGAAGATGGATTCGATTTTCTCGAACCATCGGGATAAGGAAATGACACCTCCAGTGCCATTGTAGGATGTTGGTTTCGGGTTCATGAAATCCTTATAGGAAACATCCTTTCGGTGTCCCTGACTGTCTTCGGGGTTCTGGGGCTGGGGACCACCTCCTGAGCCACCAGGGTTCACTTGCGACATGGCTGCCACCATTGCAGCAGTTAGGACTGTCTGAAGCGATGCAAGATCACATTGAGGAGGAGGTGGTGGTGAAGAAGGATTATTGTTGTTCTTTGAGCTGGGTCTCTTTCTGGGAGGCATCTTGATATAATAAGATCAAGAAAGAGAGAGGATGGTAAGTCCTCTACATTGAATCGATAGATATGGCAATTATATGTTCCGAATAAGCGATAAAGCAGGAAAGAGTTATTAAAACAGATAATTTATCGCTATGAATGATCATAGAACGCCACTCGAATAAGGATTTCTACAGAGGATTGGATCGAGAAATACTCCCATAGTATTTCATGATTTGATTACGACAATGGTTCGATGTTTTTGGTATTAGGTTAAGTTTTAGGAATGCCGCACACCACAGTCACTCCCAAGCACATGTTGGCCGTGTCTCGAATGAATATAGTTGGCCAGGCTATATTGACCCTAGACACGACTACATAACTGCCTAGGTTTAACCGTAGTACACAACACCCAATTACTTATGTTTTGTTCTACTTGTAGTTACGGATCACAACGGTTCGGTATACTTGTATACTTTTGAAAATACTTATAGTTTGAAGATACTTTTAATTCAGAGCACTTAGGCCCTTTAGTGTTTATAGTTTTATACCATGTAAGGTTTGGTATACTTCATTCACTATAAACAAGGGCTCTGATACCAATCTGTCACACCTCGAAAACCGAAGGCAGAAACATTTACGGGGTTGACTCCACGTTGAGTATCAAATCCAATGCACATAGTAAGTAAAGTAAAACAACCATTACATTACATAAAGAAAAGTTTTACAATTGTTTCAAAAGTAAAGTTGTACAATTGTGATACATAGTATATATATGAACAAAATGAAACGGGTCTTCTGAAAACTCCGTCTTCTGACAAAAAGAGATCTTCGAGTACTTGTTCTAACGCTGACCTGAGAACACAAGCGGTTTGAAAATCAGCATAACGCTGGTGAGTTCATAAGTAGTTTTTGTTTGTGAAATGTTCAAGTTTCCTTTCTGTTTCTGAAATGTTAAGCACACCAAGAAAATCCCATATTTTCTTAAAAAGGTTGGTTATCGTTTGTTAACATGTAAAGTAAGGTTGTACACTGAAAAACATGTTTTTCTCTTGTAAAGATGTATAGTTAGGTTATCTAGATTGACATACTGTTCTGGTTATGTAGCAATGTATTCCCAGGAAAGTCCCATACTTTCCTGATTTGTATGTTATCAATTGTGAAAGATGTAAAGTTAGGTTATGTGGTTTGTTACCCTTTCTGTTTATGTAAACGTTTTCCCCAGGAAAGTCCCATACTTTGCTGAATGTTTGTTATCAATGTAAAAGATGTATCTGTAAAATATGGTTATGTTCAATGTTTCCCCAGGAAAGTCCCATACTTTCCTGAATGTTGGTTACCGTATGTAAAAGATGTATTCATGTTAGACCTGGTTATGTACAAGGTTTCCCAGGAAAGTCCCATACTTTCCTGAATGTTGGTTACCGATGTGAAAGATGTATACCAAAACCTGGTTATCTTATGAATTGTATAAAGTTGTTCATTATTACTATAAGTAAATCTATGTTATCCTAATTGCGAGTTCCATAACCATACAATGGACTAAACCTGTGGCAATAAGTAGTCCACATACTTATGACTTTCGTCACCCTTGAACCATTTCGGTTCGGCTGTAGCTAGTAGCCAGGTGTGGGGTACTCAACCCTGTATAGATCTATACACTGAAGTCACGCTCTCTAAATCCCAGAGATTCTGGTTACGGGTGTAGTCCTCCACTCGCGTATCTCTATGGTGTGTTCTCCGAGGACGTGTCTCCAATCATACAGGATTAACAAATTTACTAGTAATAATATGATAGTCCTCCACTCGCGTATTTATGTGGAGTGTTACCAAGGACAAAACAGTGTACAGGTATTATGATCAAATGTTCTAATGTCATGCTTTTAACTGATAAAATGTGGAAATCCATTTGTGAAATATATGTAAACCATAACAGTTTAAAACCCATTTCACAAATATATGTTTACGTGATCTGCATGTTCAAACGGTTATCAGTTGTAGTAATCAGTGTTAAAAGCATATAAAATGTGAAACACACATATGAAAACATGTTTTGAGTACAGGTAATCCCTTGTACTTTGCTTGTGTTCCCCCCTGAAAATGGTGAAAACAGTGAAAAAGGGTAGGGGTATGAACTCACCAGACGAGAAAACGCGACGGTTTGGATGCTATGTGATGGTTTGGGGCTTGATTACGCGCGAGGTTCCTATGTAATATGAAATGATATGAAATTGTATCTAATTATACTTTGAACCACTAATTAGACATGAATATGCACTCCAAGACGTGAAAACACTTCAATTCAAGTGTTAGGAGTGATCCGGGTGACATCTATGGATGAATAGGACCTAGATATGGAGTTTACTCTTCAAAAATAAACTCAATGAGGAGTTTACGGCCTATTGACCATTTTACCATGAGTTTACGGCCGTATGGGTGGTGGGTTCTTGGATGCCAAATGGTCATACAATGCACATGGGAAGGTTCTAGGGTCGATTCCATGGCTTACGAAGTGATCGGGACTTGGAATGGCATTGGAAATGAGTTTAAGGTCTAAGGAGATGTTCTTGGGGAGTTTACTACCATAAACTCATGTTTGTCCATGAATCAACGGCTTTGGTGGTTGAAGGTTAATCACATGTGATTCTATGTCCAAAACCAAGCTATTCAAGGGGTTAAAGGCACCTTAACTGTCACACCCCAAAACCAAGAACGGCGGAAATGTTCTGGAGCGGAGGACGTCATGTATAATATCACAACAATGTAAAGTGGTACACAAGCAACAACATCATCCATTGCATTAATAATATAATTATTATACAAATGTGTTCTGTCATATTTTAATAAACACTAAAGCATAAATCAAAATGAAAGATAAGTCTTGAACAAGCTCCATCTTCCTTTCTCCTTGCGTCGGTACCTGTCTATGATGACCTGAGGATACAAGTAATTTTGAAAGCGAGTATCATCTTTAAAGCTGGTGAGGTCATAAGTACTTAGTGTCTTAATTTGTATGTAGGAATTTGTGAATTGTAAGTATTGAAAATGTATATGAACTCTAAGTATGAAAATGTTTGTAAAACAACTGTAAACGTTTGAAAACCTCTAGAAATCCCTATGATTCCTAATATTATATAAGGGTGTCTTCTACCAAGACCTAACTCTTCTCAATGTTCGTGTCATGTAAAAGTGTGTAATTTTCCCAAGTGTAACTATTATTAACAAAATATAGTTTTTACATTTATAGTTTAAGTGAAAAGATCACTAAATATATGTACAGGGAAAATTAATGTAGTACTAAAACGTAGCGCTGTAAGAACTACTGCAGTACTAACTACCTTAAACCGGATTTATATTAAGGTATCATGTGATAAATTGCACCATACTATAGACTGGTAACAACGACAACATATAGTCGAAAATAAGGTATGACGTTTGGCACCCGCAGACCTGTCGGTCCGGCTGTATCTAGCAGCAAGGTGTAGGATAGTCAATCCAGTATAGATCTATAAGCAAACTCACGCTCTCCCTTCAAGAGACTCTGGCTACAACTCGGGTCATGACAATTAAGGCATGTTCCCATACAGTGGATCACAATTGTTAACGTATTCGTGTAAGTGTAATGTAATTAACTGTTCTAGCTGTAAGGTACGTGCTCTCTACCTAGCAAGTATAGTAATCTAATCGTTCTAGTATAGTTGTATATAGTTGTATATGTTATTCTAGTAGTAAGTATTGACTCATGAATGAACTGACTCATAGTATGATATCGCGTTCTAGTAATAGTTCTAGTATCTTCCTAAATTACCCATATGGTAGTTTACTAGTAATCTAACTGGTAAGTATGAACATGGATGTATACCCTTGCTACCCAAGGGCATGGAATGAACTGCAAGGACCTTTAATGACTATATATGTACACATGATATATAACTAATATTTAAACGACTTTCGGATGAATACCCGATATCCCACCAGACCACATCTCAATGCGCGAAAAGAAAATAGGGTGGATAGCCTTCCTAAGTCTTTTAAACATTTCTTATATAAATATACATATAGAGGCATGCAATTTATAATATAAAAGCATAAACAATTTTTGTAAAAACATTTGAAACATAATTATTATCTTAAGAAAAGATCGACTTGATGTCAATCTATAAAACAATTTGAAGGCGTGGGTTTGATAACACAGTTTAGTATAAAGAAACATTTGTTTGAACACAATTGTAAATATGTTTGAAATGTAATATACAGAGTAAACTGTACAGTGTAATAAGGAGTTTAAAACATATAAAATGTTTATAAAAATCATTTGAAGTAATGGTTTGGTAAAACAGCTAATGAGTAGACAAATCATTTGAATGTTGTATATTAATCACATGTGATTGATGTAATAACTAGCATAATTCTACTTATTAATCACATGTGATTGATATAATAACTAGCATGATTCTACTTGTATCCCCCCCATAAAACATTTAAAAATAGTTTAAAACATTAGTTAAGGGGTATGAACTCACCTGCAGTAAGTGACTGGAAATGAACGGACTGTTATCGTAAGGAAGGATCGGACAAGTGCTTGGTGTCATGTGAAGTCTTTAAACACACACAATGATCCTAATTACATATGAAGACATATGTATACAAATAATTAGTGGTTAAAACACTAATTATACAAGTATAGCCATTTAAATGCGAGGAAAACACTTTTGGTCAAGTGCTAGGAGGCTCATGGGTTGCAACAAAGGAGTGCAATGCCCCTAATGGGAGTTTATGGTCTAATGCCCATATGTCTTGGAGTTTACGGCCCAGGGGAGTAAACTCCTGGCTGTAAACTCTCAACAAAGCCCCTAAATAAAGTCTAACAATTATACAACTCATGTGGTGAATTGTTTCAAGGCTAAATCAAGTGTTTGGGTGCCATATTAACTCCTTTAAGGAGTTTACGGCCTTGGGACCATATTCCCTTGGAGTTTACGGCCGTAAACTCCCTTGGGAATGTGTTTTAATTCTTTCAAGTCCCAAACACAAGTAGGATAATATCTAGGCATTTGATTAAGGCTATGGAGGACCCTAGGCACACTTTGGTGCCCTTACTTGGTGTTTATGGCCCAAGAGTAATTCCTTGGCCGTAAACTCCTTTTAAGGGGTGTTCTTGATGCTTTAATGTCTCCAAATTAGCTAGAAGTAATTGAGGGTTAATGTCTTAAAGCCTTAGGAGTGATTAGGGCACATTTAAGCCCTTGAATTTGGTGTTTACGGTCCAAGAAACTCCTGGGCCGTAAACACCTAAAGCTATGTGTTCTTGATTGTTTTCTAGCCTTAAATGTACATACATAATGTGCTAAGTTAGTCACTTATCAAATAAATGGGACTAGATAGCTCTTAAGCCACTTTTTGTAGTTTACTCCCCAAGAACGTTCTTGGGTGGTAAACTCTCGGATCTCACGTATTTGACATGTAATCTATGTTATTAAGCTTATAACAAGCATTATAAAACAACTAGAGAAGTGTACTCACGATTTGGGATGAAACCCCGAAGATCCGTGAGAGAGAATTTTGGCTTTTCTCAGATTCGAATTCAACTAATGAACTAATTGGTTCAGTTTTCTATATATAGTCCTGGGATTTTTGTCAGAAAATATTTCTATTCTCGGAATGAACTCTAATATCCTAGAGTATTGGAATAACAGTGTTGCACAAACCCTAGTGCAACCACTCTCCTAATATCTCCTTAAGTGTAAATCCTGAAAACTGCCAACTTACACTCGGAGTCTGAATTTTCACTATAACTGTTCTACTTCTATTGGCTTTATATGGTTTGTTCAGAATGGAAATTTCGGGTTGTCACATCATCCCCCTGTTGAAGGGAATTTCGTCCCGAAATTAGAATTTAGTCAAGGAAGTATGTACAAATGATCGTGTCGCAAGGAGGAAACTTCCTAATCGATTGGTTCTAGCGCACTTAAGTGAAATCGGGTTCTCGGTTGGAATCCCAACGAACCTTCACTATCGGGCGATGGCGCTGCTTCGTCCGCTTGACCTCTCGGTCGAGGGTCACTACGGGTCTAATACGAAGGTGAGGATCTCGACGAGTGGACTTACAAGAGTCCTAACGGAAAGGTATGGTTTCACGATCGAGACGCGAAGAGTAGGATGTATGTTATTGAGTTCGTGGAGTAGGTTTTGTTTGTGCGAGGCACATGACCGATTCTGATAAGAAGCTCGGAGGTCCTGTCTATCTTGGATTTAGCTTTCCACGCTTTACGAGGCGTATTAAGCCGTTCCCGAGTGAGACTTCCTAAAGAATTTGGTCACTCACTTGGAATCTCCAAGGTTTCTTTTTCTTGTTTAACTTCCCAGTGAAGGGCCACTCCTCGCTGGGTCAGAGTCGAAAGGGTTTCTGTGGTTTACGGGGAGTTATGAACGGACTATGACAGTAGGTCTGTAAGACCTAGAATTTGGCGAATGACTGTCGGCGTCTCTTGTGTCATCAAGTGCCCAACGGTTTTGACAAATTGAAAGAGTACTCAAAATTTCCCACATTACTAACAGTGTGTCATAGAAATTCAACTCTTCAATTTCAAAACTCGTGCCTAGAGAACTTCACGAGAAGTTTCTCTGAAGGTATTGTTCCCATGGGTTCCTTCTTACTACAAGGGTAGATAAGTAAGTCATTACATGGAGAAATGACGAACTGATCCCAGTAAGAAAGACGTACCCTATTTATCTAGCTCATGAAAACTATGGGCGTATTGGTCCTATCCGAAAGGTATCACTACGGACTTGAAGTTTCCGCATCGAGTTCAGGAGATAGTCTTCCGGACATCTTTCCCTAACACTCGAACTGATGATATTCGGATCTCAGATCCATTCCTGGAAGTAGTTTCTTTCCTTGCGTTTGCTCAACCATTTCGTTTATGCGAGGCAGAGATAACGATTTCTAATGAAAATCTCGACGGAGTCCTCGATAACCGAGGTACATACGATGCAATCCGTTGATCTCTGGAAGAATATGACCGGGGTTCTCCAGGGTGAGAAGCCTAGTCTTCTAATTCTATTTCTGTGTATTTCGCTAAGTTGTCTGTATTGTTCTTGTATCTCCGTAGATGTTTAGACTGTAGGGCGATCTGTTTACGGAAGTCATACTGGGTTCTAAGTTTGTTCACATGATGATGCGATTTCTAGTAGACTTAAGCAGTTCTCCGTCCTGAAGTTCATATCAGAATTCATAAATGGTTTCACAATCACAATATCGGGTATACGAGTCGTATATAATTAAGATTGAAAAGGTAGTCGAATAACTGATTCTTCTTTAAGCTCACATCCCATCGGAGAAAGAGAAGTTAAAGTGGAATCATCAATTCTAAACCTGTAGAAGCTTGATTATATATCACTCTTATGTATACCTTCCTTAGTGATAGATCAATCGTATGAATCCTTAGTTTAAACTTGACGTATTGCATGAGTGGTACTTCAGGGATTTCTTCGGACAGAACATAACTAAGAGGTACTCCTAGCATGAGTACTTCAGTGTTCTGATGTGACGGTTTTGTTGGAAAAGACGTTTACTGATAAGGAGACGTACGTATGAAGCTGTTTTTGTGAGGATCAAATTGAATCGAGTCGTATGATAATGTCGGAATCATACAGAAACTTAAAGACATTAGATTTGAACATAAAATGTTTACAGACAAAAACAATCGTGCAACCATGAACATAGTTACAGTACTTTAGATTTACTACCAGACTATTGCTGCGAATAAGATATACTACAAAAGACAAGTATACGCAGCACAAGCATCCTTATACCGACATGATCCTGCAAAAGATAAGACTCTAGTTGCACTAGTTTTAAACATGTCTTTGATCATACAAATACTGACGATTTGGAGGGAACCTATACTATATTAGGGTCCTTAACCGTCTCTTTCCATTCTGCGATCAAACTCCTTCGGGTTCGTTGTTGTCCTTCTCTGCTGGACAGTCCCTCTTGAAGTGTCCCATGATGCCACATAGATGGCATATCTGAGAGGTTTGGACATTGGTGGTTGATGTAATGTGTTGAATCTGGATCCTACAGCAGTTGGTAGTATGTCCATTCCTGTTGCACTTAAAACAGTATAACGGACGACATGTCACACCCCCAAACCTGAACGGCGGAAACGTTCGGGGGCGGATGACTTCATGTGGTAGCGTAACAAATGAATACATAGTAAAGAAAGCAATACAACCATCATATATATAATTGAAAGTTTACATTTGTCAAAAGTTACATGTTCAAAAGCAATTACAATATGATGTCAAAATACGAGATTAAACTGGCGCCGCAGCATCCCTTCATCAAAAGCAAAATGAATACCTGAAATTTACTGATTTCCTGGTACATACAAGTAATTTTGAAAGAGTAGATCAACATTTAAGCTGGTGAGTTTCATAAGTATTTAAATGACAATGTTTGAATGAAATGAAATGTTTTGTCTTTGTTTGTTTGTGTTTAGAAAATCCTATATTTTCTACTAGTATAAAAGTAGCCTTCACTCAAGACCAATGTTTGTTTCTAAAATGTATGTAAGTGTAAAATAACCAATGATTTTGAAAACCTTGTAAATCAATGCATTTTTAATACCCCTTGTGAGTTTTATAACCATACTATTGACTCGGAATGCCTATACACAACGTTCTTCAGGCGTTGGAATGTTATGACGTTTGTCACCCCAAATGGTGGACTGCAGCTAACAGTCAGGGCGCGGGTTGTCAAGCCCGTATAGATCTATACACAAACACCATGCTCCCCCTCCAAGGGATTCTGGTATATAATACAGGACTTGAAATGTGTACTCGAACGTACATGAAGTTAGTGTCTCACAAAACCGGGGTATAAAAACAGATCTAGTTGTTAAAATGTTACGTTTGTTCTTGTATACGAAAGTGACTTCTTGAAATTCATGTTTCTAGTACATATGAGTTAGAAATTTGTTCGTAAAACTATACCTGTTATAGTTTTCTAAAAGTGTGTCTCGTTTGTTTAGAAATACCTAGAAAAGGAATCATTTGTTATGAAAGCATAGATTTTTGGTGTAAAGTCTATGATAGACAAGTATACATATAATCTAAGAAAAGTTTAGTTTATGCATGCATTACAACAGTTTATATTTCAAAAGATAGAATGCTATTTTAACATATGTTATATATATGAAAGTTCCTTATAACGTTTCAAAAGATAGAATGCTTCGGGTTAGAACGGGCACGGAAAACGAGGCAATATCGTGAAAGAAAGGAGAGAAATGAGCATTTTTCTCGGAAGCCCTGGCATGCTATTTATAGGAGGGTCTGAGAAGCCTCGTACGCAGCGCGTACGCGTACGTCATGCATGACCGAAGCCTCGACTGCCTCGGCATCGGATGGGACGGATCAGTCTGGCGGGTCGGATGGGACGGCGGGTCGGACGGGTCGGTCGGACGGGGGGGTCGGACGGGTCGGTAGCCTCGCATAGGGCGACGTGGACGATCCGAGGCCAAGTCCCTCGGGTACGTAGGGCGTACAGGGGTACGCAGCGCGTACCTCGGATGAGGACGCTGACTCCTCTTCGGATAATGCTTGAATTTTGAATTAAATAAATATATAATTTATTTAATAAATTTCAAAAATTCATATCTTCTTCATACGAACTCCGTTTTTGATGGTCATTATATCTACGCGTAGGTGAGACTACGCTCTACAACTTTCGTTTAAACTCTGTTGGCAAATTCCGAAATTATTTTTATTATTTATTTTATAACTTATCGTGTTTAAGGAATTTCTTCAAAAATTCATAACTTCTTTATCTGACGTCGGTTTTTGCCATACTTTTTACCGCTGAAACACTATTGTCGAGACCTTCGATTCTCGTTTAGGTCATTCTGGCCAAAAGTCACTCGATCTCCGATTTGAGTTTTTAGTTGTCTGTTGCTAAGCTGAACTTGGAAAAATCATAACTTCAATATACGAAGTCGGATTTGGGCGTTCTTTTTACGTACGATCATGGTTTAAAGACATTTAAATATAGAAGGAATTTAAATAGAACTATTTGGACATTTTATTATGAAAGTTAATTTTATTAACTCAAAAGTGGTTATAATACTTGACCTTTTAGGTCATTTCAAAGAGTTGAAATATCGGGTTCTCACATCATCCCCCCGTTAGAGAGAATTTCGCCCCAAAATTTAAAGTAGTAAAGATACTAGTGAACATGAAAGAGATGAGGGTACTTTTGTTTCATCTTATCTTCGCGTTCCCATGTGAATTCAGGTCCCCGCTTGGCGTTCCAGCGAACCTTCACGATGGGTATGCGACTTTGTTTTGTTTGTTTGACCTCTCGGTCCATGATTTCTACTGGTTCTTCCACAAATTTGAGGCTCTCGTTGATCTCGATCTCGTCGAGTGGAATAACAAGAGTCTCGTCGGACAGACACTTTTTCAAGTTTGAGACGTGGAAGGTTGGATGGATGTTACTAAGTTCACGCGGTAGGTTAAGCTTGTAAGCCACAGGGCCGATTCTGGCAAGAATCTCGAAAGGCCCTATGTATCTTGGATTTAGTTTCGCACGCTTTCCAAAGCGTATTATACCCTTCCACGGTGAGACCTTTAATAAGACGTGGCCTCCTACCTGGAATTCCAAAGGTTTCCTCCTTTGGTCAGCATAGCTTTTCTGTCGGTCTCTGGAGGCTTTCAATCGCTCACGAATCTGAACGATCTTCTCTGTCGTTTCTCGTATGATTTCCGGACCGGTGAGAGTGCTTTCAGGAACTCTTCCTCTAGCTAATTGGGTATCGCCAACTTCAGTCCAGCACAGAGGGGATCTGCACTTTCGACCATAGAGGGCTTCAAACGGAGCAGCCTTTATGCTTGTATGATAACTATTGTTGTATGAAAATTCGACAAGGGGTAAATGGATGTCCCATGCCTTTCCAAAGTCAATCACACAAGCTCTCAGCATATCTTCTAAAGTTTGTATCGTTCTCTCACTTTGTCCGTCTGTTTGTGGGTGGTAGGTTGTACTCATGTCTAGCCTAGTCCCTAGGGAACTTTGTAGTGACTGCCAGAATCTTGAAGTGAATCTACTATCTCTATCGGAGATAATGGATATCGGAACACCATGCAGTCGCACTACTTCCCTTAAGTATGTTCTTGTAAGCTTCTCCATTTTGTCAGTCTCCTTGATGGGTACGAAATGCGCGGATTTGGTCAATCTGTCGACAATGACCCATATGGTATCGAGTCCACTTGTCGTCTTGGGTAACTTGGTTATGAAGTCCATAGTAATCCGCTCCCATTTCCATTCTAGTATCTCTGGTTGTTGTAGTAATCCTGACGGTTTCTGATACTCGACCTTCACCTTAGCGCAAGTAAGACATTTACTTATGAAGGTAGCAATTTCTGCTTTCATGTTAGGCCACCAGTACAGTTTCTTAAGATCCAGATACATTTTATTTGAACCCGGGTGAACGGAATATCTTGAGTTGTGAGCTTCGGTCATGACTACGTTTCTGAAACCACCATGTTTCGGGGTCCAAATTCGGTCCATGAGATAGTAGGCTCTGCCACCCTTGACTTCTAGATTCTTTTCCATTCCTCGCAGGGATTCACCCGCCACATTTTCAGGTTGCAAAGCTTCCATTTGTGCCTCCTTAATTTGTGTGGATAAGTGGGAATGGATGGTCATAGTTAGAGATTTGACCCTCCGACCAGTGTATTCCTTTCGACTGAGGGTGTCAGCTACTACGTTGGCTTTGCCAGGATGATAACGAATTTCGCACTCGTAGTCATTTAGTAACTCAACCCATCATCGTTGTCGCATGTTGAGTTCCTTCTGATCGAAAATGTGTTGAAGGCTCTTGTGATCGGTGAAAATAGTACTCTTTGTTCCGTATAAGCAGTGTCTCCAGATCTTCAGGGCAAATACCACTGCTCCTAACTCGAGATCGTGTGTCGTATAGTTCACTTCGTGTGTCTTAAGCTGTCGGGAGGTATAAGCGATAACCTTCCTTCTCTGCATAAGAACACAACCAAGTCCTTGATTTGACGCATCGCAATACACTACGAAGTCTTCTATCCCTTCGGGGAGGGATAGTATCGGTGCGGTGCACAAGGCCTGCTTTAGTGTCTGGAATGCCTTCTCCTGTTTCGCTACCCAGTCAAAGGCCACGCCTTTCTGGGTTAATGTAGTAAGAGGTTTCGCAATGCTAGAGAAGTTCTTTATGAATCTGCGATAGTAGCCAGCTAGACCTAGAAATTGACGAATTTATGTAGGTGTCTTTGGTGCCGACCAGTTCTCAATGGCCTTAATCTTGGAGGGGTCCACGTATATACCTTTCTTGCTAACAACGTGGCCTAAAAATTCGACTCTTCGAATCCAAAATTCGCATTTAGAGAACTTCGCATAGAGTTTCTCCGTTCGCAGTGTTTCTAGGACTTTTCGTAGGTGCTGACTATGCTCTTCCTCACTTCGGGAGTAGATAAGTATATCATCGATAAAGACGATGACGAACTGATCCAAGTAAGGACGGCATACCCTATTCATTAGGTCCATAAATACTGCTGGTGCATTGGTTAATCCGAACGGCATCACTACAAATTCGTAGTGTCCATAACGAGTTCGGAAAGCTGTCTTTGGAATGTCCCCCTCTAGAACTCGTAATTGGTGATATCCGGATTGTAGGTCTATCTTTGAGAAGTAGTTCGCTCCTTGAAGTTGATCGAATAGGTAGTCAATACGGGGTAGAGGATAACGGTTCTTGACAGTAAGTTTTTTCAGCTCTCTGTAGTCGATGCACATACGGAACGATCCGTCTTTCTTCTTTACAAACAAGACCGGTGCTCCCCAAGGTGAGAAACTTCGTCTTATGAATCCTTTTTGAAGGAGTTCATTGAGTTGACTGGAAAGTTCCTGCATCTCTGCTGGTGCAAGACGATAAGGCGACTTCGCTACTGGGGTAGCTCCTGGAACTAAGTCGATTCTGAACTTGATTTTGCGTTGCGGTGGTAATCCTGGTAGTTCTTCTGGAAAGACATCGGGAAAGTCACGTACTACCGAGATGCTCTTGATGTCCTTCAGTTCTTGACTTGTATCAACGATGTGCGCTAGGACTGCTCGACAATCCTTCCGCAAGCACTTGCGAGCTTGGATGCACAAAATGATGCGAAGGTTTGTACTTGATTTGTCGCCGTAGATAACTAATGTTTTGTTGTTAGGGAGATTAAGACGGACTGCTTTCTCAAAGCACACAATGTCGGCGCGAAGAAGACTCAACCAATCCATGCCGACTATGACGTCGAAACTTTTAATTTGGACCGGCATGAGATTGATTGGGAAGGAATGGCCGTCTAAAGTTAACGTACAACCCATGTATATGCAGTTAGTGTTTTCAGTTTTTCCATTGGCCATCTCTACAGTGAATGATTTTTCTAACTTGCTAGGTTTAGGTTTAAGTAAATGAATAAAGTTTTGACTCACGAAGCTTCTCTCCGCTCCACTATCGAATAATATGCATGCATATGAATTATCGAGAAGGAAGGTACCAGCAACTATAGTTGGGTCAGCTACAGCTTTGTCGTGGCCTATTGCCAAAACTCGTCCCACACCGTCGGTGCCTGCTGCCTTAGGGCAGTTCCTCTTGTAGTGGCCCACCTCGCCACAACCGTAGCAAGTCTGCCCTACACCCGCACCGGGAACTTGAGTGATCGGCTTTGCGGGGTCCTTGCAGAAACGGGCTGTGTGTCCTTTCCTGTTGCAGTTGGCGCACTGCATTTCCCGACAAGGTCCATGGTGATGGTAATTGCATTTGGTGCACTTTGGGAGGTTACCTATATAAGGCTTTGTTGGGTAGGTATTTGTAGGAGCTGTAGTAGGTACAGTGGTAGCATTCACTGAAACCAGTTGTTTCTTTGCAGATTCTTGGGAAGACCCACCCTTCCCTTTATTCCACACTCTCTTCCTGCTATTGTTGTTGTTGTTGTTGTTGTTGTTGTTGTTGTTGTTGTAGTTGTTGTTGTTGTTGTTTCCATTCTGTGGTTCAAAGGTGTCAGGTTTGGAAGCTAACACGCTTGATCGTATTTGGGGCGTCAGTCCCCAGATGTACCTTTCTATTTTCTTGCTCTCGGGAGCAATCATATCTGGACAAAGGATTGCCAGCTCGCAGAATCTGTTGGTATAAGTAGCGATGTCGGTACCAACCATTCCGAGAGTCCATAGTTCGTTTTCGAGCTTTTGAATCTCTCCCCGTGGGCAGTATTCTCTCATCATCATGGCTTTCAAGCTCTCCCAGCTTATGGAGTTTGCCACGATTAGGGTAAGTACTTTAACGTGGCCATTCCACCAAGTTAAAGCTTTATCAATAAGGGTGAAAGTTGCAAATTTGACTTTGCTGTGCTCGGGACAGGAGCAGATTTCAAAGACTGCCTCCGTCCTTTCAATCCACTGCCTTAGGGCCATCACACCACCAGTTCCATAAAACATCCGGGGCTTGGCATTGGTGAAGTCCTTATAGGTGCATTCTCGAGGTGGTCCATGACTCTCGCCATGGTTGGATAGGTGTGTGCCAGATCCCGAGCCATTAGTACTCGAGTTATTGATCTGTGACATGGCAGCTGCCACCGCTGCGGTGACTGCTGCTTGAAACATAACAGCATCAAATTGAGGTGGTGGAGGTGGTTGTCACACCCCCAAACCAGAACGGCGGAAACGTTCGGGGGCGGAGGACGTCATATTCAGTATCATAACAGTTCATAGAAAGGAAAGTACACACCACCATAATATAAATATATTTGAAAAGTTTACATGATTGTATATGTTACATGTTTGCAAAAGAAATCAAATACAATATGGTGATCCAAAATATGTTACTAACGCCAGCGCGTTAGTCTTCGAAGGTAGTTGCTACCTGGTCTAGCGGTTCCCTAAGAATACAAGTTATTTCAAAGGAAAAGTGTCAACAATTAAGTTGGTGAGTTCATAAGTAGTGTTTTGAGAAAATGTACGCCATTTGAAAGTTTGTGTATGTTTTCTAGAAAACGCAGTATTTCAATTGTAAAGAGTTATGATTCGTTGTGTTGAAAATGAATATATTAGATCTAGAAAATCCCATATTTTCCCTAATAGTTGAGATATGATTTGTTGTGTTTTCCAAGAAAAACCCTTATTTTCCTATAACAGTATGAAATGCATATGAATGTTCGTGATATAAGTTGCAACTAATTGTACCGAGAAAATCCCTTATTTTCCTATTAGTCGTTTGGTTTGTATACGGGAAAAAACCCTTATTTTCCTGACATGACTGGCAGTCTCTAAGACCGAAAATCGCAAGCAACCGACGTGCTTGTAAGTTGTGTCATAGTTTTACTTAGTAAAGCTATACGAAGATCGCACTTGTTAGATGAAAAATAGTTTTAATAGCTACTCATTCATAAAAGCATAATACCATAATAATTGTATATCCGATGAGTTTTATAATCATACTAAACATAATATGCCTGTAGCGACGTTCTTCAGGCGTCGTAGCGTTATGACAACTGTCACCCCAAAAGACGGACTGTAGCTAACAGTCAGGGTGCGGGATCATGACTTCCCGTATAGATCTATACACATTTGACACGTTCTCCGAACGGGAGACTCTGGTTATAGACAGGACTTGTAGCGATACCTTTTATCAAAAAGGCAGTGTTTGAAGATGTACACGTCTCATGGATTCTCAACTAAGTCTGTATTAAAGTAGTAGTTTTGTATGCAAAGTTTATCTTTTTTCACAATATTTGACAAAGCATAAGTCATAAGTTCTTTGGATGTATAAAACGGTTTAGTAAAGAATGTTACCCTTGATATGATGTATTTGTATGTAAACGTATAAATAAAACATATTTCTATTTATAAACATATTGTATCCCAAGAGGGTAAAGTTGTGTTGTGAGGTGTTTTGCATGATAATGACTTCATAAGACAGTTAAAACAACATTATGAAAGATATGTAAAAAGATCGATGTTTCACACGATTTTAGTCGTGTGTTTACTTGTATTCCCCCCCCCCCCCCCTAAAAGAGTATAAAAAGCATTTAAAAATGTATTTAAAGTGTGCTTGCAGGGGTATGAACTCACCTGATAGTTTGAAGATAGCGAGATGGAAAACCGGACAGAGTTTCGTCTCGGGAAACGGATTTTCCTCGGGACACTCGGGAATCTCGGGAGTAAAATCGACCCTCGGGACTTGAGCAAAAAGACCAGAGCTTCGGGTTTGAACGGGCACGGAAAACGAGGCAAGATTGTGAGAGAGAGGAGAGAAATGAGCATTTTTCTCGGAAGCCCTCACATCCTATTTATAGGAAGGCTGTACTGCCTCGGTACGCGGGACGTACGCCCGTACGCAGTGCGTACGCGTAAGTCATGCATGACCGAAGCCTCGACTGCCTCGGCTTCGGATGGGACGGGTTGCTGGGTACGCGGGTCGGATGGGACGGGTTGCTGGGGAGACAGGTCGGATGGGACGGCGGGTCGGACGGGACAGCGGGTCGGACGGGTCGGGTACTTCGGACGGGTCGGACGGGTCGGATGGCTCGGATAGGGCGACGTGGACGATCAGAGGCCAAGTCACTCGGGTACGCGGGGCGTACAGGGGTACGCAGCGCGTACCCGGATGAGGACGCTGACTCCTCTTCGGATAAGGTCCGAAATTTTGATTTAAATAAATATATAATTTATTTAATAAAATTCAAAAATTCATATCTTCTTCATACGAACTCCGTTTTTGATGGTCTTTATATCCACGCGTAGGTGAGACTACGCTCTACAACTTTCGTTTAGACTCCGTCAGCAGATTACGAAATTATTTATTTATTATTTATATTAAACTCATCGTGTTTAAGGAATTTCTTTGAAAATTCATAACTTCTTTATCTGATGTCGGTTTTTGCCAGACTTTTTACCGCTGAAATACCATTGTCGAGATCTTCGATTCTCGTTTAGGTCATTCCGGCCAAAAGTCGCTCGATCTCCGATTCGAGTTTTTAGCTGTCTACTGCTATATTCGGATCTTGGAAAAATCATAACTTCCTCATACGAAGTCAGATTTGGACGTTCTTTTTGTGTACGCTCACAGTTTAATGTTATCTATAACTTTCATTTAGATACCTAAGGCTAAATGCTATCATATTGAAACTTTGCGTTTTCCGTTTAATCGGTGTTGTCGGTTTTGTCGGAAATCTTAGAATGGTCATAACTTCTTCGTCATAACTCGGATTTTAGTGTTGTTTATATATTTGGAAACCATAAGACGATATCAACTACATAGTGTACTCCAATCAGAGCTTTTGAATAATTCATTTATCGATGATATTCCTATTACATTCCAAAGAGGTTATAAGACTCGATTTATAATGCCTGGAAATAACGGGTTGTTACATCATCCCCCCGTTAGAGGGAATTTTGTCCTGAAATTAAATACAAGATAAAAGTTTTAGGGGCTGAGGAAGAGATGCGGATACTTCAGTAGCATTTGGTCTTCCCGTTCCCATGTGAATTCGGGTCCTCTCTTAGCATTCCATCGAACTTTTACTATTGGAATGCGACTCTGCTTAGTCCGTTTAACTTCCCTATCCATGATCTCGACGGGTTTTTCCACAAAGTTAAGATTTTCGTTTAACTCGATTTCATCGAGTGGAATTACAAGTGTTTCGTCGGACAAACACTTTTTCAGGTTTGATACGTGGAATACTGGATGCACTTTGTTAAGCTCGATTGGAAGTTGGAGTTTGTAGGCCACTGGACCAACTCTCGAAATGATTTCGAAGGGTCCAATGTACCTGGGATTTAGCTTTCCACGCTTCCCAAAGCGTATCACGCCCTTCCAGGGTGAGACCTTCAGTAGTACACGGTCGCCAATCTGGAATTCCAAGGGTTTATGTCTCCTGTCGGCATAGCTTTTTTGCCTATCCCTTGAGCACTTCAGTCGTTCTCGTATTTGCACGATCTTTTCGGTAGTTTCTCTGATGATCTCCGGACCAGTGAGGGTGCTATTAGGGACTAGACCTTTTGCCAATTGTGTGTCGCCCACTTTCGTCCAGCACAGGGGTGATCTGCACTTACGGCCGTAAAGGGCTTCGAATGGAGCGGTCTTGATACTAGTATGGTAACTATTGTTATAAGAGAACTCGACCAAAGGCAAGTGAATATCCCATGCCTTGCCAAAGTCGATTACACATGCTCGCAACATGTCTTCCAAGGTTTGGATCGTCCTCTCACTCTGTCCGTCAGTTTGAGGGTGGTATGCTGTACTCATGTCCAACCTTGTTCCCATGGATTTTTGCAATGATTGCCAAAATCTGGAAGTGAACCTGCTGTCTCTATCTGAGATGATGGACATCGGTACTCCATGAAGTCGTACGATCTCCCGGATGTAGGTTCTTGATAGTTTTTCCATCCTATCGGTTTCCTTGATCGGTAAGAAATGGGCTGACTTGGTTAATCTGTCGACGATTACCCAAATAGTATCTTGGCCATTCTGAGTTTTGGGCAGTTTGGTTATGAAGTCCATGGAAATCTGCTCCCATTTCCACTCAGGTATTTCAGGTTGTTGGAGTAGACCTGAGGGTTTCTGGTGTTCTATTTTTATTTTGGCGCAAGTTAAACACTTGCTCACATACGTAGCGATCTCCGCTTTCATGTTTGGCCACCAGTAGAGTTGCTTGAGATCTAGATACATCTTGTCTGACCCTGGGTGTACGGAGTATGGGGTCCTATGTGCCTCGCTCATAATTACCTCTCTCAATCCACCAAACTTGGGTGTCTAGATCCGGTTCATGAGGTAGCGTGCTCCATCACTCTTGATTTCTAAGTTCTTGTTCATTCCCCTAAGGGCCTCACCTGCCACGTTTTCGGGTTTCAAGGCCTCTATTTGAGCTTCCTTCACTTGCGTCGACAGGTGCGAATGGATCGACATAGCTAATGACTTCACTCTTCGGCCATAGTACTCCTTTCGACTAAGGGTATCGGCTACGACGTTTGCCTTTCCCGGATGATAGCGAATCTCACATTCGTAGTCGTTGAGCAATTCGACCCAACGTCGTTGTCTCATGTTTAATTCCTTCTGGTCGAAGATGTGTTGGAGGCTCTTGTGGTTTGTAAAGACAGTGCACTTGGTACCGTAAAGATAGTGCCTCCAGATTTTAAGAGCGAAGACCACTGCTCCAAGTTCTAAGTCATGAGTGGTGTAATTGACCTCATGCGTTTTCAGTTGTCGTGAGGCATATGCAATCACCTTTCCCCTCTGCATTAGTACACAACCCAGCCCTTGCTTTGAAGCGTCGCAATACACCACAAAATCTTCGGTCCCTTCCGGAAGAGAAAGGATAGGTGCACTGCAAAGGGCTTGTTTCAAGGTTTGAAATGCAACATCTTGCTTTTCTCCCCAGTTGTAGGTCACACCTTTCTGGGTTAAAGCGGTAAGAGGCTTTGCGATGCTGGAGAAAATTTGGATGAACCTTCGGTAATAACCAGCAAGACCTAGAAATTGGCGAATTTCTGTTGGTGTAGTTGGTGCAGACCAGTTTTCGATAGCCTTGATTTTCGAGGGGTCCACGTGGATTCCTTCCTTGCTGACCACGTGACCGAGGAAGTCCACCTTTCTAATCCAAAACTCACATTTTGAGAATTTTGCATAAAGTCTCTCAGTCCGCAACGTCTTTAAGACATGTCTCAGGTGTTGACTATGTTCTTCTTTATTCCTTGAATAAATGAGTATGTCGTCTATGAATACTATCACAAATTTATCCAAGAATGGAAGACATACCCGATTCATTAGATCCATGAATACGGCCGGGGCATTGGTTAGTCTGAACGGCATTACTACGAACTCGTAATGTCCGTATCTCGTCCGGAAGGCCGTCTTGGGAACATCACTTTCTAGGAATCGCAACTGGTGATATCCCGACCTCAGATCGATCTTGGAAAAGTAGTTGGCTCCTTGGAGTTGATCGAATAAGTCGTCGATTCGGGGTAGGGGTATCAGTTCTTGATGGTAAGTTTGTTGAGTTCTCGGTAGTCGATGCACATCCTGAATGATCCATCTTTCTTTTTCACAAACAACACGGGTGCTCCCCAAGGTGAGAAGCTCGGCCTGATGAGTCCTTTTCCAAGTAGTTCATTCAGTTGGCTGGACAGCTCCTACATCTCTGCCGGGGCTAATCGATAGGGCGCTTTGGCTACTGGGGTAGCTCCGGGAATCAGATCGATTCTGAATTCGACTTGTCTTACGGGTGGTATCCCTGGAAGGTCCTCGAGAAACACGTCGGGAAAATCGCATACGTCGGGCACATCATTGATGTCCCGGACCTTGCGTTTCACGTCTACAACATGCGCTAAAAATGCGTGACACTCCTTGCGTAGGTACTTCTGAGCTTGGATACTTGAGATGATACTAAGAGTGGTACTAGGTTTGTCGCCCAAGACAAGGAAGGTTTCGCCGGTTGGCAGATTAAGGCGAACGGCCTTATCGTAACATAGGATGTCCGCACAATGTGAACTCAGCCAATCCATGGCAATGATGACATCGAAACTCCTAATCGAGACTGGCATGAGGTTGATTTGAAAAAGATTATCGTTTAGAGTTAGGGTGCAGTTTAAATATATCTCCTTAGTGCCTTCGGTTTTCCCGTTGGCCATTTCTACTATGAACGGTTCACTTAATGATTGTGGTATTGGTTTTAGCATGCTTTTAAAGTCGTGACTCACAAAACTCCTTTCCGCTCCACTATCAAACAAAATGCATGCATACGAGTTATCGAGAAGAAACGTACCCGTAACAACAGTAGGGTCCGCAATGGCTTCATCTTGCCCCATTGCGAAAACTCGGCCTCTTCCGCTAGTATTCCTGTTGTTTGTCTTCGGGCAGTCCTTGCGGTAGTGCCCTGTGCCCCCGCACTCAAAGCAAGTGCGGCTTACTCCGGTATTAGCAATGGGGGCGAATTGTTGGGTTTGCTCCTTGCAATAGCGGGCTGTATGACCCTTCTTATTGCACCTGGTGCATTGAAGGTCACGGCAGAGACCGTGGTGGTGGAAGTTGCACTGGTTACATTTTGGTAGCTTTCCATTGTATGAGCTTGTGGGGGCAGAATTGGTAGGTATAGTAATAGCGTGGGTCGCTATCACTTGTTGTTTCTTGGGGTTCTCCTGGAGGGTTTGTCCCCTCCTCTTGTTCCAAGGCTTACTCTAGCCCTGAGCCTCCCTAGGTGGAATTGCGGCTGCTGTGATGGTACTCTGTTTCGCTCCGTGGTCGATGAGTCGTTGTGCCAGGCGTTTAGCGCTGTTGTAGGTGATAGGGTTGGAAGCTAGGACATGCCCTTGTATCTAGGGTGACAACCCCCAATTGTACCTTTCGACCTTCTTTGATTCTGGGTTGACCATGGTAGGGCACAAAGCGGCGAGATCGTTGAACCTAGCTGTGTAGGCGACTAGATCAGACCCAGTCATTTTCAAATTCCAGAGCTCCTGCTCAAGCTTTTGCACTTCACCCCTCGGGCAGTATTCTTCCAGTAGTAGTACCTTCAGTTCTTCCCAACTCATGGCGTTAGCGACGGTGAGTGTCACTGAGTTCACATGGCTTTTCCACCAAGTGAGGGCTCGATCTATGAAGGTGCAAGCAGCGAACTTAACCTTGCTTGTTTCTTGGCACGAGCAGATCTCGAAGACCGTTTCGGTCTTTTCGAACAATTGCATTAGTGCAATGACTCCGCCACTGCCATTAAAAGTCTTTGGCTTCGAGTTGGAGAACTCCTTGTAAGTACACTCCCTTACATGGCCCTGGCCGGTGCCACAATTGGGATGATTCGTGCTGCTTCCTGTACCTCCATTTGCATTGGAGTTTATTTGAGAGAGAGCTGCTGCTACTGCTGCTGTTATAGCGGCCTGGACCATTGCCGGATCATAAGTTAGTGGTGGAGGTGGTGGTGGGGTTGTGTTGGTACGTGCTGATCTACGAGGAGGCATTGCGCTGCCAAAAAAAAATGAGATATTATAAGTTTCGGTGGTTGCGAGTTGAATGTTATTGAGTCAACTACCTAAAATAGATTAAGAATTTGGTTTGACCGACACTGGGTTTTGAGCTTGATTCATTAATAACGTTTGAATGGATGCACTTATGAATTGAACGGACTACACATAATTAAAACAAGAAAGAGATATGCCCTATATATATTAAACATATAGTTGTGTTACATCCGAGTTTAGACAAAACTTTTTGACCTTTCTAAAGGTCTCCGATTACAGAAAGTTTTAAAGAAAAGAATACTCTTATCCGAAGTCCTAATTTATAACAAAATTTGAAATCCTGGCAGGCACTATTTGCGACGTAGGTTGCGCTTGGAGCTTGACTCCGCATCTGATTGCTTCGATTCCATTAGGCGCCGATTAAAAGCGGCTTGTTGCTCCCTTAATTCGGCTAGGGCTGCAATCATCTGTGCCTGAAATGCCTCAGACTGGAGTTGAGCATTATCTTGTATCTTGTCCAGCCTACGGATGTCAGAAGTGTGAACCTGTACTTCCACGTTGACATCCCAGAGTCGGCTTGCTTGAACTCCGGATTGATAGGACTGATTGGCTAACTTACCCACCATTACTGGGAGTGCTCGATCAGCCGAGCTTCCACCGCGGACATCATAGAAATCCTGACACATGCCGTAGGGAGGGCGTATGCCTTGTTGTTGGCTCCAATGATGGAGGTGACTCCCCCAGATGGGAGTGGGTCCTTGGAAGTTCCCCACATGGACAGGAGGTTGAATGGGTGGTGGATCGATCACTTCCGGCTCTGAGTCAGTACCGGAGTCGTCACCCACTTCTATGGGTTCCTCATCCTCTTCGGGATCATCTTCGATCCATCCTCCGTTGCCTTGGTTGGGAAAGTAGGGGTCATTGGGGTGGTGAAATCCAGCCATTTGACTGTACGAGAAATAGGGTCATAAGAATTGAATAAAGTTGAAACATGCAAAACATGTAAGTTAAATTAGTTTAGATAGCAAATACTCCTATAGTATTTAAATTCGTGTGTTTGATTCTAGTAACGGTTTGGTAAGTTTTAAAATTTGTTGTCCACTGCAGACACCCCTCGGCACATGTTAGTCGGCTCTCGGACAAATATAGTTGATCAGGCTATATCTTTCCCAGTTCCGATTACGTGTCCCAAGGCGTACCTGTACTGCACAACTTATTTATAATACTTCTAAAATGGTACGATGTGAAACTGTTATTAGTACGAAATGTATGCATGCTTACTTTAAAAACTAAATAAATTTAATTTCAGAAGTATGACTCTTCTCAGAGTGTTTTTGCCCAGATGAGTTTATAGTTGTATACCAAAAATGGTTTTGATATACTTAATTCACTATAAACGGTGCTCTGATACCAATCTGTCACACCCCCAAACCAAAACGGCGGAAACGTTCGAGGGCGGAGGACGTCATATTCAGTATCATAACAGTTCATAGAAAGGAAAGTACACACCACCATAATATAAATATATTTGAAAAGTTTACATGATTGTATATGTTACATGTTTGCAAAAGAAATCAAATACAATATGGTGATCCAAAATATGTTACTAACGCCAGCGCATTAGTCTTCGAAAGTAGTTGCTACCTGGTCTAGCGGTTCCCTGAGAATACAAGTTATTTCAAAGGAAAAGTGTCAACAATTAAGTTGGTGAGTTCATAAGTAGTGTTTTGAGAAAATGTACGCCATTTGAAAGTTTGTGTATGTTTTCCAGAAAACGCAGTATTTCAATTGTAAAGAGTTATGATTCGTTGTGTTGAAAATAAATGTATTAGATCCAGAAAATCCCATATTTTCCCTAATAGTTGAGATATGATTTGTTGTGTTTTCCAAGAAAAACCCTTATTTTCCTATAACAGTATGAAATGCATATGAATGTTCGTGATATAAGTTGCAACTAATTGTACCGAGAAAATCCCTTATTTTCCTATTAGTCGTTTGGTTTGTATATGGGAAAAAACCCTTATTTACCTGACATGACTGGCAGTCTCTAAGACCGAAAATCGCAAGCAACCGATGTGCTTGTATAAGTTGTGTCATAGTTTTACTTAGTAAAGCTATACGAAGATCGCACTTGTTAGATGAAGAATAGTTTTAATAGCTACTCATTCATAAAAGCATAATACCATAATACTTGTATATCCGATGAGTTTTATAACCATACTAAACATAATATGCCTGTAGCGACGTTCTTCAGGCGTCGTAGCGTTATGACAACTGTCACCCCAAAAGACGGACTGTAGCTAACAGTCAGGGTGCGGGATCATGACTTCCCGTATAGATCTATACACATTAGACACGTTCTCCGAACGGGAGACTCTGGTTATAGACAGGACTTGTAGCGATACCTTTTATAAAAAAGGCAGTGTTTGAAGATGTACACGTCTCATGGATTCTCAGCTAAGTCTGTATTAAAGTAGTAGTTTTGTATGCAAAGTTTATCTTTTTTCACAATATTTGACAAAGCATAAGTCATAAGTTCTTTGGATGTATAAAACGGTTTAGTAAAGAATGTTACCCTTGATATGATGTATTTGTATGCAAACGTATAAATAAAACATATTTCTATTTATAAACATATTGTATCCCAAGAGGGTAAAGTTGTGTTGTGAGGTGTTTTGCATGATAATGACTTCATAAGACAGTTAAAACAACAGTATGAAAGATATGTAAAAAGATCGATGTTTCACACGATTTTAGTCGTGTGTTTACTTGTATTCCCCCCCCCCCCCCTAAAAGAGTATAAAAAGCATTTAAAAACGTATTTAAAGTGTGCTTGCAGGGGTATGAACTCACCTGATAGTTTGAAGATAGCGAGATGGAAAACCGGACAGAGTTTCGTCTTGGGAAACGGATTTTCCTCGGGACTCTCGGGAATCTCGGGAGTAAAATCGACCCTCGGGACTTGAGCAAAAAGACCAGAGCTTCGGGTTTGAATGGGCACGGAAAACGAGGCAAGATTGTGAGAGAGAGGAGAGAAATGAGCATTTTTCTCGGAAGCCCTCGCATCTTATTTATAGGAAGGCTGAACCACCTCGGTACGCGGGGCGTACGCCCGTACGCAGCGCGTACGCGTATGTCATGCATGACCGAAGCCTCGACTGCCTCGGCTTCGGATGGGACGGGTTGCTGGGTACGCGAGTCGGATGGGACGGGTTGCTGGGGAGACGGGTCGGATGAGACGGCGGGTCGGACGGGACAGAGGGTCGGACGGGTCGGGTACTTCAGACGGGTCGGACGGGTCGGATGGCTCGGATAGGGCGACGTGGACGATCAGAGGCCAAGTCTCTCGGGTACGCGGGGCGTACAGGGGTACGCAACGCGTACCCGGATGAGGACGCTGACTCCTCTTCGGATAAGGTCCGAAATTTTGATTTAAATAAATATATAATTTATTTAATAAACTTCAAAAATTCATATCTTCTTCATACGAACTCCGTTTTCGATGGTCTTTATATCCACGCGTAGGTGAGAC
The DNA here is from genome assembly GCF_002870075.4 of Lactuca sativa. NCBI lineage: Eukaryota > Viridiplantae > Streptophyta > Magnoliopsida > Asterales > Asteraceae > Lactuca > Lactuca sativa. Next base: position 81,860,559 of record NC_056627.2, on the reverse strand, counting down.
TACGCTCTACAACTTTCATTTAGACTCCGTCAGCAGATTCCGAAATTATTTATTTATTATTTATATTAAACTCATCGTGTTTAAGGAATTTCTTTAATAATTCATAACTTCTTTATCTGATGTCAGTTTTTGCCAGACTTTTTACCGCTGAAATACCATTGTCGAGACCTTCGATTCTCGTTTAGGTCATTCCGGCCAAAAGTCGCTCGATCTCCGATTCGAGTTTTTAGCTGTCTACTGCTATATTCGGATCTTGGAAAAATCATAACTTCCTCATACGAAGTCAGATTTGGACGTTCTTTTTGTGTACGCTCACGGTTTAATGTTATCTATAACTTTCATTGAGATACCTAAGGCTAAATGCTATCATATTGAAACTTTGCGTTTTCCGTTTAATCGTTGTTGTCGGTTTTGTCGGAAATCTTAAAATGGTCATAACTTCTTCGTCATAACTCGGATTTTAGTGTTCTTTATATATTTGGAAACCATAAGACGATATCTACTACATAGTGTACTCCAATCAGAGCTTTTGAATAATTCATTTATCGATGATATTCCTATTACATTCCAAAGAGGTTACAAGACTCGATTTATAATGCCCGGAAATAACGGGTTGTTACAGTGGTGGTGGTACAGGTGCTTCCCCACCGTTGTTTCGCCTTGGATTCCTACGCGGAGGCATCCTACAACTATAGGTTGAAAAGACAAGGATAAGAATTTCATAGAATAGAAAATGTATGTGTCTCATGAACTAAATCGCTATAGTTTAACAACAGATGATAATATGAGTCTTAAAATAGAAGAATGAAAGTTATTTGTAAGACTGAAGGTATGAAACAAGTATTTGGTTTCACAAAGACCTCTCAAGGATTGAACGAAATACTTAACATAGTAGTAATAGTGTCACTTATATTAATATAAAAGTTGTTATAACGATCATGAAAATTTGACCCCTATAAGGGTCTCCGATTACAAAGTTCGAGAAATTTAAAGACTTTTAGCCGATGTCCTAAGCTATAACAAAATTTTAGTCTTTGACAAGCACTACTTGCGACGTAGGTTACGCTTGGAGCTTGACTCCGCATCTGATTGCTTCGACTCCATTAGACGCCTATCAAAAGCGGCTTGTTGTTCCCTCAGTTCAGCGAGGGCTGCAATCATTTGCTCTTGAAATGCTTCGGTTTGGAGTTGAGCATTGTCTTGTATCTTGTCCAGCCTACGGATGTCAGAAGTGTGAACCTACACTTCCACGTTGACATCCCGGAGTCGACTTGCTTGAACTCCAGACTGATAGGACTGATTGGCTAACTTACCCACCATTACCAGGAGTGCTCGATCAGCCGAACCTCCGCCGCGGACATCATAGAAGTCTCGGCACATGCCGTAGGGAGGGCGTAGGTTTTGCTGTTGGCTCCAATGGTGGAGGTGACTTCCCCAGATGGGAGTCGGTCCTTGAAAGTTCCTTACGAAGACGGGAGGTTGAATGGGTGGTGGATCGATAACTTCCAGCTCTGAGTCAGTACCGGAGTCATCACCCACTTCTATAGGTTGCTCGTCCTCTTCGGGATCATCTTCGATCCATCCTCCGTTGCCTTGGTTGGGAAAGTAGGGGTCGCCATGGTGGTGAAATCCAGCCATTTGACTGTACGAGAAATAGAGTTATAAGAATGGAATAAAGTTGAAACATGCAAAACATGTAATTCAAACTAGTTTAGATAGCAAATACTCCTATAGTATTTAAATTCTTGTGTTTGATTCTAGTAATGGTTTGGTAAGTTTTGACTTGTTGCTTACTACGATCATTCCTCGATATACGTTGGTCCAATCTCGGGCAAATATAGTTGATCACGCTATATTTGTCCAAAATCTGATTACATATATCGAGTCTCAATCGTAGTGTCAACTAGTCTAAATACTTGTATAGTTGGATAACATGAAAATAATTTGTGGTATGCATGTAATTGTACTTAAATGAACTATCAATTTAAGTTGAATGCAATGCTGCTTAAGCGTAAAAAGAAAATTTGTTTTGTCAGAGAGTATTAGTCCCTTAAGCATTTATAGTTTGTATATCTTATGTGGTTCGATATACTTAGTTCACTATAAACATTGCTTTGATACCAATCTGTCACACCCCCAAACCTGAACGGCGGAAACGTTCGGGGGCGGATGACTTCATGTGGTAGCGTAACAAATGAATACATAGTAAAGAAAGCAATACAACCATCATATATATAATTGAAAGTTTACATTTGTCAAAAGTTACATGTTCAAAACCAATTACAATATGATGTCAAAATACGAGATTAAACTGGCGCCGCAGCATCCCTTCATCAAAAGCAAAATGAATACCTGAAATTTACTGATTTCCTGGGACATACAAGTAATTTTGAAAGAGTAGATCAGCATTTAAGCTGGTGAGTTTCATAAGTATTTAAATGAAAATGTTTGAATAAAATGAAATGTTTTGTCTTTGTTTCTTTGTGTTTAGAAAATCCTATATTTTCTACTAGTATAAAAGTAGCCTTCACTCAAGACCAATGTTTGTTTCTAAAATGTATGTAAGTGTAAAATAACCAATGAGTTTGAAAACCTTGTAAATCAATGCATTTTTAATACCCCTTGTGAGTTTTATAACCATACTATTGACTCGAAATGCCTATACACAACGTTCTTCAGGCGTTGGAATGTTATGACGTTTGTCACCCCAAACGGTGGACTGCAGCTAACAGTCACGGCGCGGGTTGTCAAGCCCGTATAGATCTATACACAAACACCATGCTCCCCCTCCAAGGGATTATGGTATATAATACAGGACTTGAAATGCGTACTCGAACGTACATGAAGTTAGTGTCTCACAAAACCATGGTATAAAAACAGATCTACTTGTTAAAATGTTACGTTTTTTCTTGTATACGAAAGTGACTTCTTGAAATTCATGTTTCTAGTACATAAGAGTTAGAAATTTGTTCGTAAAACTATACCTGTTATAGTTTTCTAAAAGTGTGTCTCGTTTGTTTAGAAATACCTAGAAAAGGAATCATTTGTTATGAAAGCATAGATTTTTGGTGTAAAGTCTATGATAGACAAGTATACATATAATCTAAGAAAAGTTTAGTTTATGCGTGCATTACAACAATTTATATTTCAAAAGATAGAATGCTATTTTAACATATGTTATATATATGAAAGTTCCTTATAACGTTTGTAAATCGCATGTGATTTGAATATATGAAAGCATATAAAAGAGTTCTTTATGTAACACACGATAATACTCGTGTGTTTTACTTGTAATCCCCCCCCCCCTTGAAAGCATATAAAAGAATTTATAGAACATTTAAAAGGTAAATTAAGGGGAATGAACTCACTTGAAAGTTTGAAGATAGCGAGATGGAAAACCGGGCAAAGTTTCGTCTCAGGAAACGGATTTTTCTCGGGATTCTCGGGAATCTCGGGAGTAAAATCAACCCTCGGGACTTGAGCAAAAAGACCAGAGCTTCGTGTTTGAACGGGCACAGAAAACGAGGCAATATCGTGAAAGAAAGGAGAGAAATGAGCATTTTTCTCGGAAGCCCTCGCATGCTATTTATAGGAGGGTCTGAGAAGCCTTGTACGCAGCGCGTATGCGTACGTCATGCATGACCGAAGCCTCGACTGCCTCGGCTTCGGATGGGACGGATCAGTCTGGCGGGTCAGATGGGACGGCGGGTCGGACGGGTCGGTCGGACGGGCGGGTCGGACGGGTCGGTAGCCTCGCATAGGGCGACGTGGATGATCCGAGGCCAAGTCCCTCGGGTACGCAGGGCATACAGGGGTACACAGCGCGTACCTCGGATGAGGACGCTGACTCGTCTTCGGATAATGCTTGAATTTTGAATTAAATAAATATATAATTTATTTAATAAACTTCAAAAATTCATATCTTCTTCATACGAACTCCGTTTTCGATGGTCTTTATATCCACGCATATGTGAGACTACACTCTATAACTTTCGTTTAGACTCCGTTGGCAAATTCCGAAATTATTTTTATTATTTATTTTATAACTTATCGTGTTTAAGGAATTTCTTCAAAAATTCATAACTTCTTTATCTGACGTCGGTTTTTGCGAGACTTTCTACCGCTGAAATACTATTGTTGAGACCTTCGATTCTCGTTTAGGTCATTCCGGCCAAAAGTCACTCGATCTCCGATTCGAGTTTTTAGCTGTCTGTTGCTAAGCTGAACTTGGAAAAATCATAACTTCAATATACGAAGTCGGATTTGGGCGTTATTTTTACGTACGATCATGGTTTAAAGACATTTAAATATAGAACGAATTTAAATTGAACTATTTGGACATTTTATTATGAAAGTTAATTTTATTAACTCAAAAGTTGTTACAATACTTGACCTTTTAGGTCATTTCAAAGAGTTGAAATATCGGGTTGTCACACGACAACTACCCAGATGATGAAAGCTACACTCATAGCATTTTGGTAGGTTTTCGGCATATTGCCTGGCTGGTGTAGGGACAATTGGGACACCAGAAGGAATGGTAGTAGGAGGTGCAGATGTAGTAGCTGTGAAGGTCGTTACCGGTGGTTGTTTCTTATTCGCCCCTCAAAGCGATTTGTCCTTCTTTTTGGCCCTAAACTTCCGTTTGTTACTCTTGGTTCTCGCACTCGGGGTATCGTGGTAGTTTGTTGCTCATCGAGTTACTAGATTGTCACCTGGATTGGCATTGTTGTTAACAGCTCCGCTAACATTCGCATCGTTAGCGTGAAGGTGGGTCAGAATAGCTGACACGGCAGCCGAGACTGCAGCTTGAAAGGTAACCGCATGAATCTGAAGGGTTGGTGCTTGGTTGATGGGTTGATCGTTTTTCTTTGGCGACATGATTCTGTTTCACGGAAAGAAAATGAATTTGTGAGCGAGCATGGTTGAACCTAGACTTAATTCGACGGTTCATGAAAAGAATAGAGGTAGGTTCTCGTGAGTTTGGCCTACATCCCTATGATGCAGTCCTAGTACAGATTGAAGGTATGATTACGAAGGTTTAACCTACATCCCTATGATGCAGTCCTAGTATGGAATGGAAATGAGTTTGTAGAATGGTCTCAAGACATTTGACGTTCGAGCTGAGGTATCGTGGATTGGTGAATAACAAGATCCAACCACTGAAAAAGACTTGGAAATGTCTCCATAGCTAAATTACTATAGTCCAATGACTTGACTAAAGCATGTTTCAGATAGACCCTATTGAAAGTATGATAAGAGTACTTGAATGAAGAATGACACAAAAGTTAGCCGGCTGCCAATAGCTTGATATTCACGTCATAAAGATTCGGGAAAATGACCTTGTAAAGGTCTTACATCATATCCACAGAGAAGATAGTTCTTGACAGCATAAAGACCTAACTAAAGTACTTACGGTACAAGATAATTTCATAGAAAATGCCACATCGGGCATAGACAGAAAAACACGATTCCTTTTTATAAGGAAAATAAAGTAAATCGTCTGCTATTGGCGCCGTTTATCTCTATGGTGAACTCTCAGTTCAGCCAGTTGACGTTCCACGTCAAGTAGGTGTCTTTCGTACACTCTCTGGCATACTCGGAGCTCTATAACTTCGGCTCGTGATTCAGTCAGTGCTTGCAGCAGGGTCGAGCCACTCAGGGGTCGAGCCATGTAAAGCCAGGCAAGGGTTAGGAATTGGAAAGGGAGCTGCTCGGGGTAGGTTCTCAACCTCTGGTTCAGAGTTAGCATCATACGAAAAGTCTTCATCATGGTGATCATTCAAGGGGGATAGGATGATCATTCTCTGGTTCTTCTCCAATCCAACCAGCTATGACTTCGTTCGGAAGATACTGGTTGCCGAGGGGATGGAGTCCAACTATGTTTTATATGCGAGAATTTAGGGTAGGAGAATAATTATTAGACGAACTATCAAGATAATTATTTAGAAAACCTTCATCAGTGACATCGCTATTTGTGAAGTGCATACCATCTATGTGTAATCTAAACAGGATAGACCTTCGAATAAGTGACCTTAATTCCAAATTCACACAGAATAGGGGTAAGGCAAAATTTTCATAGATTCTAAGTCTGTAACATCCTAATTACATATAGCCTTAGTGTATCCACTTAGCAATTATCAACTTAGTAATGAAGATCCCGTTTTAGTTCTCAAGTATAAAGTACTTATAGTGACACCAAATACTCCTATAGTATTTTAATTTTAATGTTATGTTCTATTGTTCTCATTGTGGTAGGGTGGGTAAGATTTTAGCATTGTTGCAACCACACAATTAAACTTAGGCACATGCTAGTCAATCCTCCGATAATATAGGTGATCAGGCTATATCTTCCCAGTTTTGACCATATGTCTCTAAGTCCACTTGTGTTGCCCAACAATCGTAATTCTTTTGTACTGTCCTAGTGACATTGATTTTAGTATGAATGCAGCATGTATAATATCACAACAATGTAAAGTAGTAAACAAGCAACAACATCATCCATTGCATTAATAATATAATTATTATACAAATGTGTTCTGTCAAATTTTAATAGACACTAAAGCATAAATCAAAATGAAAGATAAGTCTTGAACAAGCTCCATCTTCCTTTCTCCTTGCATCGGTACCTGTCTATGATGACCTGAGGATACAAGTAATTTAGAAAGCGAGTATCAGCTTTAAAGCTGGTGAGGTCATAAGTATTTAGTGTCTTAATTTGTATGTAGGAATTTGTAAGTAAATGAATTGTAAGTATTGAAAATATATATGAACTGTAAGTATTAAAATGTTTGTAAAACAACTATAAACGTTTGAAAAACTCTAGAAATCCCTATGATTCCTAATATTATATAAGGGTGTCTTCTACCAAGACCTAACTGTTCTCAATGTTCGTGTCATGTAAAAGTGTGTAATTTTCCCAAGTGTAACTATTATTAACAAAATATAGTTTTTACATTTATAGTTTAAGTGAAAAGATCACTAAATATATGTACAGGGAAAATTAATGTAGTACTAAAACGTAGCGCTATAAGAACTACTACAGTACTAACTACCTTAAATATTTTATTATTTAAAGTATAAACTCTTGGTCAGAGTATTTTTTTAATCTCTTATGTATTTATAGTTAGTATATCTTTTATGGGTTGATATACTTAATTCACTATAAACAATGCTCTGATACCAATCTGTCACACCCCAAAACCAAGAACGGCGGAAACGTTCTGGGGCGGAGGACGTCATGTATAATATCACAACAATGTAAAGTAGTAAACAAGCAACAACATCATCCATTGCAATAATAATATAATTATTATACAAATGTGTTCTGTCAAATTTTAATAAACACTAAAGCATAAATCAAAATGAAAGATAAGTCTTGAACAAGCTCCATCTTCCTTTCTCCTTGCATCGGTACCTGTCTATGATGACCTGAGGATACAAGTAATTTTGAAAGCGAGTATCAGCTTTAAAGCTGGTGAGGTCATAATTATTTAGTTTCTTAATTTGTATGTAGGAATTTGTAAGTAAATGAATTGTAAGTATTGAAAATGTATATGAACTGTAAGTATTAAAATGTTTGTAAAACAACTATAAACGTTTGAAAAACTCTAGAAATCCCTATGATTCCTAATATTATATAAGGGTGTCTTCTACCAAGACCTAACTGTTCTCAATGTTCGTGTCATGTAAAAGTGTGTAATTTTCCCAAGTGTAACTATTATTAACAAAATATAGTTTTTACATTTATAGTTTAAGTGAAAAGATCACTAAATATATGTACAGGGAAAATTAATGTAGTACTAAAACGTAGCGCTATAAGAACTACTGCAGTACTAATTACCTTAAACCGGATTTATATTAAGGTATCATGTCATAAATTGCACCATACTATAGACTGGTAACAACGACAACGTATAGTCGAAAATAAGGTATGACGTTTGGCACCCGCAGACCTGTCGGTCCGGCTGTAGCTAGCAGCAAGGTGTAGGATAGTCAATCTAGTATAGATCTATATGCAAACTCAGGCTCTCCCTTCAAGAGACTCTGGCTACAACTCGGGTCGTGACAATTAAGGCATGCTCCCATACAGTAGATCACAATCTTTAACGTATTCGTGTAAGTGTAATGTAATGAACTGTTCTAGCTGTAAGGTACGTGCTCTCTACCTAGCAAGTATAGTAATCTAATCGTTCTAGTATAGTTGTATATGTTCTCTTCCTAGTATAGTTGTATATGTTCTTCTAGTAGTAAGTATTGACTCATGAATTGACTCATAGTATGATATCGCGTTCTAGTAATAGTTCTAGTATCTTCCTAAATTACCCATATGGTAGTTTACTAGTAATCTAACTGGTAAGTATGAACATGGATGTATACCTTTGCTACCCAAGGGCATGGGATGAACTGCAAGGACCTTTTATGACTATATATGTACACATGATATAAAACTAATATTTAAACGACTTTCGGACGAATACCCGATATCCCACCAGACCACATCTCAATGCGCGAAAAGGAAATAGGGTGGATAGCCTTCCTAAGTCTTTTAAACATTTCTTATATAAATATACATATAGAGGCATGCAATATATAATATAAAAGCATAAAAAAGTTTTGTAAAAACATTTGAAACATAATTATTATCTTAAGAAAAGATCGACTTGATGTCAATCTATAAAACAATTTGAAGGCATGGGTTTGATAAAACAGTTTAGTATAAAGAAACATTTGTTTGAACACAATTGTAAATAAGTTTGAAATGTAATATACAGAGTAAACTGTACAGTGTAATAAGGAGTTTAAAACATAAAAAATGTTTATAAAAATCATTTGAAGTAACGGTTTGGTAAAACGGCTGATGAGTAGCCAAATCATTTGAATGATGTATATTAATCACATGTGATTGATGTAATAGCTAGCATAATTCTACTTATTAATCACATGTGATTGATATAATAACCAGCATGATTCTACTTGTATCCCCCCATAAAACATTTAAAAATAGTTTAAAACATTAGTTAAGGGGTATGAACTCACCTGCAGTAAGTGACTGGAATTGAACGGACTGTTATCGTATGGAAGGATCGAACAAGTGCATGGTGTCAAGTGAAGTCTTTAAACACACACAATGATCCTAATTACATATGAAGACATATGTATATAAATAATTAGTGATTAAAACACTAATTATACAAGTATAGCCATCTAAACGCGAGGAAAACACTTTTGGTCAAGTGCTAGGAGGCTAATGGGTTGCAACAAACGAGTGCAATGCCCCTAATGGGAGTTTATGGTCTAATGTGTGACAACCCGATATTTAGAGACAATGTAATGTATAACCAGTCAAATTTAGGTCAAAATATAACTTTCCTAAAATCTTATTTAAGTTAAATCAAGTGGTAGGAATCGTAACAAGGTTTTCGTACATATAAAGAACCCAAAAATCCGAGTTATAACGAAGAAGTTATGACCCTTCTAAGATTTCCGACAAAACGGCAACACCGATTAAACGAAAAATGCGAAGTTTCAATACAATAGTTTTTAGCCTTAAGTATCTAAATGAAAGCTGTAGATAACATTAAACCATTAGCGTACATAAAAAGAACGTCCAAATTTGACTTCGTGTGAGGAAGTTCTGATTTTTCCAAGATCCAGATATAGTATAGGTTCACTTCCAATCGTCAGTATTATGTATGTTTTTAAAACATGTTTAAAACTAGTGCAACTCGAGTCTTATCTTTTGCGAGATCCCGTCAGTTAAGGGACCCTCGTGCTGCGTATACTTGCCTTTTGTAGTATACTTTGTTCGCAGCAGTATTCCTGTAGTTACTCTAAAGTACTGTAACTCTGTTAAAAATTTGCACTGTTGTGTTATGTATGTAACGCCTTTATGATCAAATCTAGTGCATTTATTTCCAAGTGATTCCGATTTCATCATACGATCAGAGTCTATTTGATCCTCACAATACCAATTTCGTGCGTAAATCTCTTTCTTTGAAATCATCTTTCTAACGAAACTATCACTTCAGAACTCTAAAGTACTCGTGCGTAGAGTACCTCACGTTTCTTATCCTTTCTAAAGAAACCTCAGCAAACCTCCCCAAAGTACCACTCGTGCAGTACGTCAAGTTCAATCCAAAGACACACAGTTTCAATCTTAATTATATACGACTCGTATACCCGAGACTGTGATTGATGAACCTAGTATGGGTTCTACTATGAACTTCAGGACGGAGACTGCCCAAGGCTGAGAGTGGTCGTGCTTCCGTGAGAATAAACTTAGAAATACCTATCCTTTTCCCTAATTCATGAGTATTCATACTTTCTTTTAGATCTTCACGACATCTAATCCACCCCCAAGGTTTTGACATCAGAATCAGTAGGAGTTGGTTAAGTCTACATCGAGCCGACATCAGGTGCTTGGATAAAGCAGTTCATCCTAACCTCCCTAAACAACGATGCTCTAGTTATTTACAGCGACAAACCAAGTACGAACCCTCTCATCATTTCGTGTATGCAAGCTCAGAAATTCTTATGAAAGGAATATCATGCATTCCTTGAACACATCGTCGATACGAGCCAATAAGTGAAGGACATTCAGAACATCCCAAAAGTACGCGACTTTCCCAACACCTTTCCAGAAGAACTACCAGGATTACCACCACAGCGTCAAGTCAAATTTATAATCGACTTAGTTCTAGGGGCTACCCCAATAGCCAAATCACCTTATCGTCTAACTCCAACTAAGATACTGGAACTTCCTAGTGAGCTTAACAAACTCCTCAGAAGAGGATTCTTTAGGTCAAGATTCTCACTTGGAGGAGCACCAGACTTGTCCGTAACAAGAAAAAGCGTTCCAAAAGCTAATGTAAGCTTGGTGTACCGCACCGATATTACCCCTCTCAAAGGGGATAGAAGATTTCGTGGTGAAAGGCGATGCATCCAACCAAGGGCTTGGTTGCGTTCTTATATAAGAGGAAAGGCCACTGCCTATACCTCAAGACAGCTTAAGACGCAAGAAGTTAACTATACAACACATGATCTTGAATCAGGAGCAATGGTAATTGCTCTGAAGATCTGGAAACACTACTTGTAGGGTACAAGGTGTAATACTCTCACAGACCACAAAAACACTCAACACACATTCGATAAAGAAGAGTTATCATACCAGTGAAGTCAAACGAAAGAACCAAAGTCGTATCCCAATAGTGAAAGTTTCGCTGGAATGCCTAGCGAGGACCTGAGTTCACTCAAGAACACGAGAAACAAATAAAACTTCTATCCGTAGCATATTTATCAATTCTGCTTAAACTATAATTTCAGGACAAAATTCTCTCTAACGGGGGGATGATGTGACAACCCAATATTTAGAGACAATGTAATGTAAAACCAGTCAAATTTAGGTCAAAATATAACTTTCCTAAAATCTTATTTAAGTTAAATCAAGTGGTAGGAATCGTAACAAAGTTTCGTACATATAAAGAACCCGAAAATCCGAGTTATAACGAACAAGTTATGACCCTTCTAAGATTTCCGACAAAACCGGCAACACCGATTAAACGAAAAACACGAAGTTTCAATACAATATTTTTTACCTTAAGTATCTAAATGAAAGTTGTAGATAACATTAAACCATGAGCATACATAAAAAGAACGTCCAAATCTAACTTCGTATGAGGAAGTTCTGATTTTTCCAAGATCCAGATATAGCAGTAGGCAGCTAAAAACTCGAAATAGAAGTCGAGAGACTTTTGGCCAAAACAACCTAAATGATATCGAAGGTCTCAATAATAGTAGCGCAACGGCGAAAAGTCTGACGAAAACGGACATCGGATGAAGAAGTTATGGATTTTTAACGGAATTTTCGTGTCCCGGCCCGTTATAAATAAATAATTAAAAATAAAGTCAAAATTTGCCGATGAAGTCTAAACTAGAGTTGTAGATCATATTTTCAGCTACGCGTGCATATAAAGAACGTCGAAAACGGAGCTCGTACGCGAAAGTTACGAATTTTACAAGTTCGAGGCCCGAAATCCGAGGCTGTCAGGCTTGCCACGACGTGGCACAAGCTTGCCGCGACCCGGCAAGTGACTGAGGGCGCCCAATCAATGGAAGAGGATAAGTTTGACTCCCCACGACGTGGCCATACCTTGCCACGACATGGCACACCCCAAAAATGCCCCTATAAATAGATTTCAAGGGCTCCGAGTTTCATTGCTCAGTTCCCTTCTTTCTCGTGCCGAAACTCTGCGTTTAAGCCCCCGAGACCCTCCCAAATCCCCGGTTTTCACCTTCAAGTCCTAAAGGAAGGTTTCACATTTCCGAGATTCCCGAGAATCCCGAGAAAATCAACTTTTCCGAGTCGAAGTTCTACTCGATTTTCATCTCGCTTTCTTCAATCAATCAGGTGAGTTCATACCCCTATAACTACGTTTTCAAATGTTTTGTAAATGCTTTTATACACTTTTAAGGGGGGGAATACAAGTAAACACACGACTAAAATCGTCTGAAACATCGATCTTTTGCTATACTTTTCAAACTGTTGTTTTAACTATCTTATGAAGTTATTATCATGCAAAATACCTCACAACACAACTTTACCCTCTTGGGATACAATATGTTTTATAAATAGAAATATGTTTTATTTATATGTTTGCATACTACATCATATCAAGGGTAACCATTTCAACTATAACATGATGCTTTTACAAGAAAACTCAACTCATCATCACGTCTTTGTAACACGGTAGAAAAGGAAATCATTTCATACAAACGATTTTTCATCATATTACTCGTGAACTTGTTGTTAGCAATCATGTGGTGTCATATGGCCTTGTTTGTACCAAACGAAAGTCCCCACCTATAACCAGAGTCTCTTGGAGGGAGAGCGTGACAAGTGTGTATAGATCTATACAGGGCTGACAACTCCGCACCCTGACTGTTAGCTACAGTCCGTCATTAGGGGTGACAAATGTCAACATAGGTACTGCGTCTAGTATGGTTATGAGGAACTCACAACACGCGGAAACAATGACTCAAGCACGTAGTAATACATAACTCAATCATGCTTCGGGGGGGGGGGGGGGGGGTAATAACTATATTCTAGGGTATTATCAGCATAATCAAAAACTCAGGATAAACACTTCCACAACTAGTTTTACTTAACAATAAAACTATACATCTTCTTTTTAGCATGTCATAATTGCTTACAGGTTATGGTCTTGGTAATTTGAGACTACATTTCACATTTAGGAAAATATAGGATTTTCCTGGTTCATATACATTCATTTTGTACAATAACGATTTACAACATCATTCTTTTGAGCATGTCATAGTTGCTTACAGCTTACGGTCTTGGTCATTTGAGACTGCATTTCACTTTTAGGAAAATAAGGGATTTTCCTGGTTCAAGTACATACAATTTATAAAACAATCATTCATATTCATTTCTTACACTCATAAGAAAATATCGGATTTTCTGGAAAACACGCAAGCACTTTCGAATGGCATACATTTCCTCAAAACACTACTTATGAACTCACCAACTTAAATGTTGACACTTTTTCTTTGAAATAACTTGTATTCTCAGGAAGCTGCTAAACTAGGTAGCAACTACTTTTGAAGACTAACGTGCTGGCGTTAGTAACATATTTTGGGTCACCATATTGTATTTGATTTATTTTGCAAACATGTAACACATACAATCATGTAAACTTTTCAAATATATTTATATTATGGTGGTGTGTACTTTCTTTACTATTCAATTCTTAGGATACTTTACATGACGTCCTCCACCCCCGAACGTTTCCGCCGTTCTGGTTTGGGGGTGTGACATAATGACCATATGTCTTGGAGTTTACGGCCAAGGGGAGTAAACTCCTGGCCGTAAACTCTCAACAAAGCCCGTAAATGAAGTCTAACAATTATACAACTCATGTGGTGAATTGTTTCAAGGCTAAATCAAGTGTTTGGGTGCCATATTAACTCCTTTAAGGAGTTTACGGCCTTGGGACCATATTCCCTTGGAGTTTACGGCCGTAAACTCCCTTGGGAGGGTGTTTTAATTCTTTCAAGTCCCAAACACAAGTAGGATAATTTGTAGGCATTTTATTAAGGCTATGGAGGACCCTAGGCACACTTTGGTGCCCTTACTTGGTGTTTACGGCCCAAGAGTAATTCCTTGGCCGTAACCTCGAAATACTCCAACTTACGATTTGAAATACGGAGGAGTCACCAATGACTAAGAACACGATGACAATGATCCGAACCCCATTCACTACTGCGCAAAACCCGTGCGATAATACTCATACCGACTCTGGAATGGCATTGGAAATGAGTTTAAGGTCTAAGGAGATGTTCTTGGGGAGTTTACTACCTTAAACTCATGATTTTACAACCGTAAACTCATGTTTGTCCATGAATCAAGGGCTTTGGTGGTTGAAGGTTAATCACATGTGATTCTATGTCTAAAACCAAGCTATCCAAGGGGTCAAAGGCACCTTAACACCCTTTGAGGGGTGTTTACAGCCTAAAGAGGTGTGTTTACGGTCCATGAATGTTCTTGGGCTGTAAACTCAAGTTTATCCCATTTGATGATGATTTGGTGCATCACATGAAGGTTTATGAGGTTCTACACTCCCATGGAAGCATTTGGAAGGTGTTTAAGGGCATTTTGACTCATTAACATGAGTTTATGGTCCATGAATGAGGGTTTACGGTCCAAGAACATGCTTTGGCCGTAAACTCATGTCCATACATCATATGTTATGATACTGGGGTCCTAAGCTCATGCATGCAAGTTTCTAGGCCGAATCTAAGCCCTAGAAGTGTCTTGGAGGGGTTTTGAGGCTTCAAAACCCTCATATGGGTTGTTAACGGCCTAAGGGGGTTCCTAGACCGTAAACACTTGTTTGGTCTCATTCCTCATAAAAATTCCGAATTTGAAGGTCTAAGATGCTAATTCATGAGTTAGGGAAGTTACCTTAGCGATTTGGAGCTTGTTTTGGATGATTTTGGCAAATTTTTGGATTTTAGAGAGTAGTGAGAGAATGTTTTTAGAGAGAGAGTAAAAGCCTCAAAATGATGTCACTCAATCCCTTATATAGGGGTTGAGTTTGTGGCCCGGTGGAATTCTACCCGATACTGCCGTTAGACGGTGCTTTTGGTCGTACTCGATTAGGTTGTCGTAACCCGATATGGTAAATTCTAGAAATATTCCAATCACTAATATGGGGTGTTAAAATGATTTCTAATTGTATTAAGACATCCATTAAGACATTTTAGATCAATACAAAATAATGACTTAATTAACCGGTGAAATCGGAAATCGGGTTTGAAAACAACGATTGGTTGCTTGAATCGGACTACGAAAAGAGTTATTGGAAGTGTACGGAATTTTCGGTTGTTACAGAGAACCCTGCGGATCCCCTTAGAAAGGGACTGACGAGGGCTAAGCATTTTCTGCATGCGAGGCGCATCGGGCTAAGGGACGATATTAGTTTTACAGATTAGATAGATTCTCTGAAACTTGTGAAATGTAATCGACATTTGATGATGAATAAAATTGTGATTTATTTATGAGTAAGGTGTTGCTATCAGTGTCAGTTATTTACAATTGTTTCAGCTTTGCATGTTTTGACTTCCAGAATAATTAATTTATTCAAACCTCCACAATCGATCATATGTCGGAAGTATGTATGAATCAAGATTGTCATGAATTGGGTTTGTAGATGGCTAAAAGTGTTTAGACATTGCAATGGTTGCTACAACGTTCATGAGTACTCATAAGTTATGAGTATTGGAATAAACCCATGCTTACTTGTATCACTTCATGGAATTTATCTCGAGTGATCGTGAGACGGTAATATCATATAAGTCTTCAAACCTAGAGATATGAGTTGTTACCTATGAGTTGGTTGTGCATTGATTGCACGTAAATGCATCAGTAACTTGATGTTATAAAACGTGCTTTTGTGTACAATTCAACAAATAGTAGAACAAGCATATGAGTCGAAGTTTATATGTTCCTTCTAGAAATAGAAGAGATATCTGGTCCCCTCGATGATTTTGTGTTGACCCATGTACCGAGCCCGGTCAGAACTAAATTGATGTGTTCAGTTGAGTTCTTTGTCAAACAAATTGGAAATCGAGAAACAACTACCAAACAATAAGCAAGACATAGTTCCATGTGTTTGTCCGACTGATATCATGAGAACAGAGGATTGTATGATCACTTATCTCAAAATGGCGCTTCATAGTTCAACAGAGTTTTTGAGAGCTACGATTGCTGGTTGGTTCCTGAAGTAATAGAGGCAAATACAGTTATTAGACTTATCCAAGTGGGAGTCTGCTGGATAAGGTGTCTAAGTCCATAACTTATTTGGTATATACTTGAACCGACCCGGCATGGTCCATTTGGGTTGCACTTCACCCGAACTATTTATGGATAATTTTATGAGAGTTATACACATATGATTATTAATATATTATAAGTTATAATATATTAATATGAAGTCATGTTATTTAATTAGTCTTAGTCTTAAATTAATTATGAATTAATTTAGTGATTAAAAGGAAGACTAATTAGATTGTGGGCTATTGGTTTTATATGGTGTGGGCTAACACTCATTTGTTAGTGGGCTAGGCTTGTATGGAAGTCCATGGATGATCCATGGAGCTTTTAACCCATGGATCCTTGGAAAAGGAAAGGTCATGGGTTATTAGGGTTTCACCTTAATCATGTACACTATATAAGCATGCTTATGTTGCATGAAATAGCCACTAGTGTGTGTGTTTGTGTGTGGCCGAAATTATAGTGTGTATACACTCTCTCAAAGTTTTCCAAGTGTTTGTGGTGATTTGTGATTCCATTTGAGGCATTCACATTATTGGTGCTTGGCCCTCAAACTCCTTAAGAATCAAACTCATGAAGAAGGTATGTAATCTCATCTAATTCTTTTATGTTTAAAAGTACCCCATGCCATGTTAGATAGGTTATGAACCTTGGAAAATTATTATTTTGCATGTATTTAGACAAACATAGATCCAAGGTTTATTAGGGTTGCATGCACACTTAGGAAGTGTTAGATTGCTCAAAACCCAACAGCTACGCCTCCCCGTAGTCTTACAACACTCCCTCACACTGACTTATGGATGCTACGACACCCCGTAGTCTTACAGTACTCTCTTATCTCTCCACCATCTCATCCTCAGGTCATCACTACACTGCGTTCACTAACTCATGCTCCGCGACCAACATAGATAGGTGCACACACCTCCCCAGATTACACACCACCACTCTTGATGTAAATTCTCATAGTCAAGGCACTTTTCTCAGCAAAGTGACACCCTTGGACAATCCCCACCTAGCCACAATTAACAGAAGACCTCTTACTTGGAAATATAGTCACCAAATGTTCCACATTACGTCTGACAAACCCAGATCTCACAATGATCCAACAATCTAGGGCATCATACTCGGATACCCCGATAGAACATTTCAGAATCTGATGATGTCTTGCGTCACCCATTGATCTTTCCACTCACGACATGACACTCGGATACTACGATACACCATCTCATAATCTCACAACATCTTGGTACAGCCACCGATCTCCCTTTCGCATAACTCGTAACCTCGAAATACTCCAACTCACGATTTGAAATACGGAGGAGTCACCAATGACTGAGAACACGATGACAATGATCCGAACCCCATTCACTACTGAGCAAAACCCGTGCGATAATACTCATACCGACTCTTGAATGGCATTGGAAATGAGTTTAAGGTCTAAGGAGATGTTCTTGGGGAGTTTACTACCTTCAACTCATGAGTTTACAACCGTAAACTCATGTTTGTCCATGAATCAAGGGCTTTGGTGGTTGAAGGTTAATCACATGTGATTCTATGTCCAAAACCAAGCTATTCAAGGGGTTAAAGGCACCTTAACACCCTTTGAGGGGTGTTTACAGCCTAAGGAGGTGTGTTTACGGTCCAAGAATGTTCTTGGGCCGTAAACTCAAGTTTATCCCATTTGATGATGATTTGGTGCATCACATGAAGGTTTATGAGGTTCTACACTCCCATGGAAGCATTTTGAAGGTGTTTAAGGGCATTTTGACTCATTAACATGAGTTTATGGTCCATGAATGAGGGTTTACGGTCCAAGAACATGCTTTGGCCATAAACTCATGTCCATACATCATATGTAATGATTTTGGGGTCCTAAGCTCATGCATGCAAGTTTCTAGGCCGAATCTAAGCCCTAGAAGTGTCTTGGAGGGGTTTTGAGGCTTCAAAACCCTCATATGGGGTGTTCACCGCCTAAGGGGGTTCCTAGACCGTAAACACTTGTTTGGTCTCATTCCTCATAAAAATTCCGAATTTGAAGGTCTAAGATGCTAATTCATGAGTTAGGGAAGTTACCTTAGCGATTTGGAGCTTGTTTTGGATGATTTTGGCAAATTTTCGGATTTTAGAGAGAGAGTAGTGAGAGAAAGTTTTTAGAGAGAGAGCAAAAGCCTCAAAATGATGTCACTCAATCCCTTATATAGGGGTTGAGTTTGTGGCCCGGTGGAATTCTACCCGATACTGCCGTTAGACGGTGCTTTTGGTCGTACTCGATTAGGTTGCCGTAACCCGATATGGTAAATTCTAGAAATATTCTGATCACTAATATGGGGTGTTAAAATGATTTTTAATTGTATTAAGACACCCATTAAGTCATTTTAGATCAATACAAAATAATGACTTAATTAACCGGTGAAATCGGAAATCGGATTTGAAAACAACGATTGGTTGCTTGAATCGGACTACGAAAAGAGTTACAAGAAGTGGTATGGAATTTCGGGTTGTTACAGTATCCCCCCGTTAGAGGGAATTTCATCCCAAAATTCAAAGTTAAAACGCGAGACAAGATACAAATCATGGATCTGGATAGAGTTGTGGATACTTCTGTTTCATTCCGGTCCCCGCTTGGCATTCCAGCGAACCTTCACTAACGGGATGCGACTTTGCTTTGTACGTTTGACTTCTCGATCCATGATTTCGATCGGTTCCTCCAAACAATTGAGGTTTTCATTGATCTCGATCTCGTCTATGGGAAACGTTAGGGTTTCATCGGATAGGCACATTTTGAGATTTGAAACATGGAAAACAAGATGAATGTTACTGAGTTTGTGAGGTAAACGAAGTTTATAGGCACCCGGACCGATCCTGGAGAGGATCTCAAAGGGTCCAATGTATCTAGGGTTAAGTTTTCCACGTTTGCCAAAATGTACAGTGCCTTTCCAGGGTGAGACTTTCAACAGGACATGGTCTCCAACCTGGAATTCTAGAGGTTTCCGACGGTTATCAGCGTAACTCTTTTGGCGATCTCGTGAAGCTTTCAATCGGTTCCGGATTTGAATGATCTTTTCGGTGGTTTCGCGGATGATTTCAGGACCAGTGAGAGCACTATCGGGGACTCGACTCTTGGCTAACTGTGTATCCCCCACCTCGACCCAACACAGAGGGGATCTGCACTTACGACCGTATAGGGCTTCAAACGGAGCAGCCCTAATGTTGGTGTGGTAACTGTTGTTGTATGAGAATTCAATCAAAGATAGATGTGTGTCCCACGATTTTCCAAAGTCAATGACACATGCCCTAAGCATGTCCTCCAGGGTTTGGATTGTTCTCTCACTCTGTCCATCGGTCTGAGGATGATACGTTGTGCTCATATCCAATTTTCTGAAGGGACTGCCAGAATATGGAGGTAAACCTGCTATCTCGATCAGAGATAATGGATGCAGGTACACCATGTAGTCGAACTACCTCCTATATGTAGATTCGCGCGAGTCTTTCCATTTTGTACGATTCTTTGATCGGAATGAAGTGAGCGGACTTTGTTAAACGATCGACAGTTACCCAAATGGTATCGTACCCACTAGGACACTTGGGTAGTTTGGTGATGAAATCCATGGTAATCATCTCCCATTTCCATTTGGGAATCTTGGGCTGTTGGAGCAGACCCGAGGGTTTCTGGTGCTCAACTTTAACCTTGGCGCAAGTCAGACACTTGCCCACGAATGTAGCTATCTCAGCTTTCATGTTTGGCCACCAGTATTGTTTCTTGAGATCCAGATACATCTTGTCAGAACCCAGGTGAACAGAGTATTTGGCTTTGTGTGCCTCCTCCATGACAATCTCTCTGAATCCTCCGGACTTTGGAATCCAGATTCGATCCATGAAACAATAGACTCTGTCACTTCTGATCTCAAGTTTCTTTTCCATTCCTCTCAAGGTTTCGATCAACACGTTCTCAGGTTTGAGTGCTTCTAACTGGGCTTCTCGGATTTGCATGGGTAAGTTGGAATGGATAGTCATCGTCTGGTTCTTCACTTTGTGGCCTACACTTTCCTTTCGGCTAAGGGAATCTGCTACCACATTGGCCTTGTCGGGGTGGTAATGGATTTCACACTCATAATCACTGAGTAGTTCTACCCATCGCCGTTGCCTCATGTTCAACTCTTTCTGATCAAAGATGTGCTACAGGCTCTTGTGATCAGTGAAGATTGTGCACTTGGTTTCGTAGAGATAATGTCTCCAAATCTTCAATGCAAACACTATGGCCCCTAGTTCCAAGTCATGTGTAGTATAGTTGACCTCGTGTGCTTTCAGCTGTCTTGAGGCATAAGCAATCACTTTTCCTCTTTGCATAAGCACACAGCCTAAACCTTGATTAGACGCATCGCAGTAGACAACAAAGTCCTTTGTCCCTTCGGGTAAGGAAAGAACAGGCATGTTGCATAAGGCCGTCTTCAACGTTTGGAATGCAGTTTCTTGTTTATCACCCCAACAAAAGGGTACACCTTTTTGTGTTAAAGTGGTTAAGGGTTTGGCGATTTTGGAAAAATTCTGGATGAATCTCCGATAATAGCCGGCGAGACCCAAGAATTGACGGATTTCTGTGGGTGTCTTCGGTGCCGACCAATTCTCTATTGCTTTAATCTTGGAAGGATCCACGTGAATGCCCCCCTCGCTTATCACGTGACCGAGGAAAGTTACCTTCCGTATCCAGAATTCACACATGGAGAATTTTGCGTATAGCTTTTCGGATCTAAGGGTCTCCAACACTAACTTCAAATGTTGTTTGTGGTCTTCTTTGCTCCTGGAGTAGACGAGGATGTCGTCAATGAATACGATGACGAACTTGTCTAAGAAGGGACGGCAAACCCGGTTCATCAGGTCCATGAACACAGCCGGTGCATTGGTTAGACCAAAGGGCATCACTACGAACTCGTAGTGTCCATACCGAGTCCTGAAAGCTATTTTGGAAACATCACTCTCCTGAACTCGTAACTGATTGTACACTGAACGAAGGTCTATCTTTGAGAAATAGCTGGCTCCCTGGAGTTGATTGAAGAGGTCATCTATTCGCGGAAGAGGATATTGGTTCTTAACGGTCAACTTGTTCAACTCACGGTAGTCGATACACATCCGAAAAGATCCATCTTTCTTCTTGACAAACAATACTGGAGCTCCCCCAGGGTGAGGAACTCGGTCTAATGAATCCTTTACTGAGCAACTCATTGAGTTGACTGGATAACTCCTGCATTTCTGCTGGAGCTAAGCGATACGGAGACTTCGCTACGGGAGTAGCTCCAGGAATTAGGTCAATACGGAACTCGACCTGACGCTCGGGAGGAATTCCTGGAAGCTCTTCTGGAAAAACATCAGGAAAGTTACAAACTTCGGGGATGCTCGCGAGGTCCTTAAGTTCCTGTTTCTCGTTGATCACATGGGCTAAAAATGCAATGCACTCCTTTCGTAGGAGCTTTCGAGCTTTGATGCAGGAAATGATACGAAAATTGGAACTGGGTTTATCGCCATAGATTACGAGAGTCTGTCCCGAAGGAAGGTTGAGACGGATTGCTTTTTCGTAACAAAGGATATCAGCATGATTGGGACTCAACCAATCCATGCCAATGATAACATCAAAGCTCTTAATGGAAACTGGCATGAGATCTATAGGAAATGAATGGTCATTCAGGGTAAGGGTACAACCTATGAATACATCGTTAGCGCTTTCTTTCTCACCGTTAGCCATCTCGACGGTAAACGTTTCAGTTAGTGGTTGGGGATTACGTTTTAGGTTATGTTTGAATGCATGACTAACAAAACTCCTTTCAACACCCAAATCGAAAAGAATACTAGCATATGCGTTGTCGAGAAGGAACGTACCCGAAACAACAGTGGGATTGGCAACTGCTTCCTCCTGTCCCAAGGTTAGAAGCCTTCCGATGTTATCAGTAGTTGACTTCTTGGGGCAGTTCCTTTTAAAGTGCCCAACCTCTCCAAAGTTGTAGCAAGCTTGACTAACACCTGCTCCAGATGATTGGTTGGCCGATTGGGCCGGAGTTTTGCAGAATCGAACTGTGTGCCCTTTCTTACCACGGTTGGTACAGGATAGTTCTTGGCAGGGGCCGGGGTTGTGATGGTATTTGCACTTGTCACACAGAGGAAGATTACCAGCATATCTGCTGGTAGGAGTTGGAGCTGTGGATCCCACAACAGAAGCAGCAGCAACGGGGGTAGTAGCATCATGGACTGCTACAGTCTGCTGTTTCTTGGAAGATCCTTGGGAAGATTGACCCTTCTTCTTCTTCTAGAGTTTTCTCTTTTCACCACTCCTTTGAGTCGGCTTAGAAGTGGTAGTGATTTCCTCAACATCATCGCTATGATCAATCAGGGTTTGGGCTAAAGTCTTGGCACTATCAAAGGTATCCGGACGGGCAACCAAGACATGACTCTTTGTCGGTTGGGATAACCCTCAAATGAACCTTTCGATCTTTTTACTCTTAGGAGTGACTAATCCCGGGTAGAGAAGTGCAAGATCATCGAATCGGAAAGTGTATGCAGTAATGTCGGAACCTTTCATTTTCAGGTTCCAGAGCTCGTGTTCTAGTTTTTGCATTTAACCACGGGGGCAGTATTCGGCTATCAGAAGTTCTTTCATGGCTTCCCAGCCCATGGCATTGGCTACGGGTAGGGTCAGAGATTTGACTCGGCCATTCCACCAACTCAAGGCTTTATCAACGAAGGTACATGCTGCAAATTTGACCTTATCAGATTCCGCACAGGCACAGATTTCGAAGATGGATTCGATTTTCTCGAACCACCGGGATAAGGAAATGACACCTCCAGTGCCATTGAAGGATGTTGGTTTCGCGTTCATGAAATCCTTATAGGAACCATCCTTTTGGTGTCCCGGACTGTCTTCGGGGTTCTGGGGCTGAGGACCACCTCTTGAGCCACCAGGGTTCACTTGCGACATGGCTGCCACCATTGCAGCAGTTAGGACTGTCTGAAGCGATGCAAGATCAAATTGAGGAGGAGGTGGTTGCGAAGAAGAATTGTTGTTGTTCTTTGAGCTGGGTCTCTTTCTGGGAGGCATCTTGTGACAACCCTATTTTTCCCAAAAAGCATTGTAAACACTCGAAAGCTAAAAACAACGAAATTAACCTCGAAAATAAAGTGTTCAAGTATCTAAGTTGGGATGCATCGAATATTAGATAT
Source organism: Lactuca sativa (assembly GCF_002870075.4). Taxonomy (NCBI): domain Eukaryota; kingdom Viridiplantae; phylum Streptophyta; class Magnoliopsida; order Asterales; family Asteraceae; genus Lactuca; species Lactuca sativa. The sequence goes on along the minus strand of NC_056627.2, from coordinate 81,837,002 downwards.
CATGCCAAGGTTTCCAAAAACATAAAGAACGCTCAAAACCGGGTTATATTGAAGAAATTATAACCACTCGTATATTTACGACGCGACGTTAAAACATTTTTTGACGTAAAAAGTAGAATCTCAATAAAATGCATTTTTAAGCCTTAAGTATCTAAACAAAAGTCGTAAATCTCGTTGAAAGGTGAACGCACATAAAAAGATCGCCCAAATTGGACCTCGTATGAAGAAGTTACGAATTTTCAAAGTTTCGTAACAGTAGTAGAGGGCTAAAAACTCGGATTGAAGATCGAGTGTTATTTAGCTAACGCAACCTAAACGAAAGTTGAAGATCTCCTCAGTAGTAATAAAACAATAAAAAGACAAACGAAAACCGACGTCGAATAAAGAACCTATGAATTTTTAACGAACTTTAGGAGGCCCGGCCTACTAAAAATATATCATTAAAAATAAAGTCAAAACTAGCCGACGGAGTCTAAAGGAAAGTTGTAGAGCATAATCTCACCTACGCGTGGATATAAAGAACGCGAAAAACGGAGCTCGTACGCAAAAGTTACGGAATTTAGAAATCGGAAGCAGGGATTACGCCCCGCGTACTCTGGGAGTACGCCCCGCGTACTAGACCAAGAGTCGAGTCCCATCGGCCCGCCCAAGCTACGCTTAGCTAGCCAGGAGTCGTAAGCCATGACGCCATATTACGCCCAGCGTAACGACGTACGCGCCGCGTACGTGAGTACGCCCAGCGTACTCCAAAATTACGCCCCGCGTACTCACTCTTCCAGCACTATAAATAGATGGCATGAGCTCGAGTCTTTTCACACTTTTCTCAAATCCCCAGTTACTCTCACACACTTCCAAGCACAAGAAGCTATCCCGACGACCTCGGTTTCCGCACTCGAGCCCCGACGAAAGATTTACGCTGCAGAGATTCCCGAAGAGCCCGACGACGCAACCATCCGCGGACGAAGTTCTGCTCAACCCTAGCCTCTCTCTTCGAAACGAGTGAGTTCATACCCCTACTTTTCAATTATTTTCACGTTTTAGGGGGGGAAATACAAGTACATTACAAATCAAAGTATTATTTTTATGATATCGTTCTTATAGAGTGTTGATACAAAATAACTTTATGTTTTAAAGGGATATTATATCACCAAATTGTTATTACCAGATGGGAACATACTTTTGACAAACTATAATGAGCATAGTATTCAAGTGATTCATACATTTTACATATACATCTCGACAAATGAAATGCTTTCAAAAGAAATACAGTCTTTTATCATCGTAAATCTGTTTATACCTAGTAATGTGAGACAGCTTCACGTACGTTCGAGTATGCATTATTAAGTCCTGTATTATATACCATAATCCCTTGTAGGGGGAGCGTGATACTTGTGTATAGATCTATACGGGATTGACAATCCCACACCTAAGCTGTTAGCTACAGCTAGGCCGACAGGCCTGGGGTGACAAATGTCATAACAGTTCCAACCCTGAAGAACGTTGTTACAGGCCAACAATGTCATTAGCATGGTTATAAAACTCACATAAAAGTATAAAAACAAGTTAGATTTACGAGATTCATACATGCATTTCAGTTTTCCATTTTATTTGTTAATACCAATGTTATCACTATTATTCAAGCATGGAAAACACTAATGCACTCCAACACGGGAAACTTTTCAAATCATTTATAGAAAATATTGGATTTTCTGAAAACCTCGTTCATCGATTTACTATCAAAAAGGGCATACTTTTCATTGAAAAACACTTATGAACTCACCAACTTAATTGTTGACACTTTTTCGAAACCACTTGTATTTCTCAGGGAATCAGTAATACAGGTAACTACCAGCTTTTGGAGAAGGAAACACTAAAGATGTTTTATTATTGAACATTTATCATCTCATTGTAATATTCTTTTGCTATTATGTATAACGCAACAACATACGTTTTCATTATATATGTGATGGTTGTGTTACTTTCTTTACAATATTCAATGGTTGTGATACTACGTGAAGTCATCCACCCCCGAATGTTTCCGCCATTCTGGTTTGGGGGTGTGACAGATTGGTATCAGAGCATTGTTTATAGTGAACTAAGTATATCGAACCACATACGATATACAAACTATAAATGCAAAGGGGACCAAAAACCCTCTGATGAAACATTTTCATGAACAAAATACTTTCTTTTAAAGTTATACATTTTTACAAGCATGCATAAATCTCGTATCATAACAAGTTTTACTAAAAAGTATTACGGCAAGTTACGACACTACGATTGAGCCTCGGGGTATGTAATCATGTCAAGAATAAATATAGCCTGATCAACTATATTTATCCTGGATTTGACCAACGTACGTCGAGGAATGGTCGTAGTGGACAACAAGCCGAAAACTTACCCAAATACAAATTAATTTAGTTTCGCCAAATTGAAATATTATAGGAGTATTATTAAACATAGTTGTACAAATTATAGTTAAAAAAAAAAAATAGTAAGTCGTTAAATAGAGTTTTCTTATAAAGTTCTCATACGTCTATCCTAGTACAGACAAATGGCCGGATTCCATTTACCAGGAGATCCCTACTACCCAAACCAAGGCAACGGTGGTTGGATAGAAGAAGACCCGGAGGAAGACCCAGAGGAAATCGAAGAAGAGGTCGAGGAAGAATTCGAAGTCGAAGTCGGAGAGGAGTTCGAAGTCGACGAAGAGATCGTGGAGATTTCTAGCGGGACAGACTCCGAGCCAGAAGTGTACGACCCTCCCATCCCCCATCCTCCCGAAATCAGACCATATCAACCGGGACCCATTCCCATGTGGGGAAGTCACCTCTACTACTGGAGCCGCCAGCAAGGTGTACGCCCTCCTTTCGGCATGTGCCGAGATTTTTACAATGTCAGTGGGGGAAGCTCAGCTGATCGAGCACTTCCTGTTATCGTGAACGCTATAGCTACCCAGAACTACGAGACGGACAGGCAAGCAGCCAGAGTTCGTGAAATCAATGCTGCTACCCAAGGTAACGCTGCTGACATCCGCCGTTTGGAAGGACTACATGAGAATACCCAAATCTACACGGGAACACTTCAGAACCAAATGATAGTGGCTCTGGCAGAAATAAGAGGGATGAAGGAACAACAAGCAGATCTTGAGAGGCGACTAATGGGAGTCAAACGGTCGGATGCCGAATCTAGCTCCAAACGCCGCAAGTAGAACTAGTTCGAGTCCCAACAATTTTGTTATAGATTAGGATTTCGGATAAAAGTTTTTCCTTTATTTCCCTTGTTTTCCCTGTTGTATCCGTAATCGGAGATCTCTAGGAGGATCAAATTTTCCCGAACAAGATATGCAATGTAACACACCTCAGGTGTGACCTATATGTATAAATATGAAGTATTTCTTATTATATACCTCTCAAAAGTAGCGAGTTTTAAATTTCTATGCCTACCTTGAAACCATAACCTAAAGTCAAAAACAAATTACAAGATACAACTAACACTCGATTGTCAAAACATTAGAAACTTATAGTATTCATTCTTATTTTTCTCTACCAGAACATGCCTCCTCGTAGATCAACACGCAGAAACTCAACTTCAACACCACCTCCACCACCTCCTCCAATTATGGACACCGTTATGTTCCAGACTGCTGTAACCGCTGCTGTAACTGCAGCAATGGCTCAAATGAGCAACAACGGATCGGGGGGAGGAACAAACAGTTTTACAAATGGCCAAGGTCAAAGCCGTTCAGGGGTATGCACTTACAAAGACTTCACCAACGGAAAACCTATTCCCTTTTGCGGGACTGGGGGGGTATTGGCTCTATCTCAATGGATAGAGAAAACAGAAGTTGTATTCGAAATCTGTGCATGTCCTGAAGAAAGCAAAGTAAAGTTCGCCGCTTTTACTTTCTCTGAACGCGCCCTGACATGGTGGAACGGCCACGTCCAGACACTAACCCTGGTGGTGGCAAACTCCATGGGTTGGGAAAACCTGAAAAGAATGCTCCTTCGAGAATACTGCCCAAGAGGCGAGATTCAGAAGCTTGAACAGGAACTGTGGAACCTCTCGATGGTAGGATCGGACATAGCTGGTTACACCAACAGGTTCAGTGACTTAATAACACTTTGCCCAGAAATGTTAACCCTGGAGAGCCAAAAGGTTGAGAGATACATTTGGGGACTATCACCCCAACTTCGAGGAAGTGTGCTAGCTTCCAGACCCTTGACTTTCGCCAGCGCCAAGGAACTAGCGCAATCTCTTGTTGATCATGGTGTCTGTCAAGGAGTCGCGGCGATTTTGGCTGAACCAACCAAAGGGAACAGCAACAATGAAATCAATGCCAACAACAACAACAAGAAGAAATTTTGGAACAAAAGGAAGGGGCAAACTTCACAAGAACCTTCAAAGAAACAAATGGTTGCGGTTTATGCTGCTACTACCCCCACCACAACTCCTGCTACCTCTGCACCAACAAAACCATATGCAGGGATTCTGCCCAAGTGCAGCAAGTGCAACTACCATCACCATGGTATTTGTCGCGAGATGCACTGCAAGAACTGTGACAGGAAAGGGCACACAGCCCGTTTCTGTAAAGCACCGGCACGACCAATTACTCAGGTTTCTGGCACTGGGGTAAGCCGGGCATGTTATGGGTGCGGAGAGACTGTACACTTCAGGAGGGATTGTCCCAAGGAAAGGAATATTGGCGGTGTGGGGAGAGTGCTGGCAGTAGGACAGAGAGAAGCAATAGCGGACCCCACGGTGGTTACGGGTACGTTTCTACTCAACAACACTTATGCATGCATACTTTTTGACTGCGGTGCGGAGAGAAGTTTTGTGAGTCATAAATTCAAACACCTACTTAATCAAGAACACCAACCACTCAATAAAATATTCACTGTAGAAATGGCAAACGGTAAAACAGAACACGCAAACGATTTATACGTAGGGTGCACACTAAATTTAAACGAGCACTTGTTTCAAGTCGATCTTATGCCCATTTCCATAAGAAGTTTCGATGTCATCATCGGTATGGACTGGTTGAGCCTTCACCATGCCGATATCCTTTGCCACGAAAGGGCTGTTCGCTTAAATCTGCCAAACGGTGAAACTCTTGTCATTTATGGCGACAAACCTAGTTCAAGTTTACAAATCATTTCCTGTATTAAAGCACAAAAGTATCTTCGTAAGGAATATCATGCCTTTCTAGCCCACGTAGTAGACAAGAAACGAGAATCGAAAAACATTAAAGATATTCCGGAAGTCTGCAACTTCCCGGATATTTTCCCAGAAGATCTTCCAGGAATCCCACCGGAACGTCAAGTCGAGTTCAGAATCGACTTAATCCCCGGGGCTACCCCTGTAGCAAAATCGCCGTACCGTTTAGCCCCAGCCGAGATGCAGGAACTATCCAGTCAATTAAACGAGCTGCTAAGCAAGGGATTCATCAGACCAAGTTTCTTACCATGGGGAGCGCCAGTCCTATTTGTGAAGAAGAAGGACGGATCCTTTCGCATGTGCATCGATTATCGGGAGCTAAACAAACTCACAATCAAGAACCGATATCCCTTACCGCGCATAGACGATCTATTCGACCAACTTCAGGGAGCAAGCTACTTCTCAAAGATCGATCTAAGGTCTGGTTATCACCAACTGCGAGTACTGGAAGGAGACATTCCCAAAACGGCTTTCCGAACACGTTATGGTCACTACGAATTTGTGGTAATGCCCTTCGGAGTGACGAATGCTCCAGCAGTGTTCATGGACTTGATGAACCGAGTATGTCGTCCCTTCCTGGACAAGTTCGTGATCGTGTTCATAGATGATATACTCATCTATTCAAGAAGCCAGGAAGAACACAGCAAACACCTCCGCCAAGTATTGGAAACATTAAGGGCAGAGAAACTTTACGCAAAATTTTCCAAATGTGAATTTTGGATTCGGGAAGTGGATTTCCTAGGACATGTTGTAAGCAAACAAGGAATACACGTGGACCCTTCCAAGATAAAGGCAATAGATGATTGGACTACTCCAAGAACCCCTACAGAAATCCGGCAATTTTTGGGACTCGCCGGGTATTACCGAAGATTCATACCGAACTTTTCAAAGATTGCCAAGCCACTTACCACCCTAACCCAGAAGAATGCGACCTTCGACTGGGGAGAAAAACAAGACAGCGCATTTCAGACACTAAAGCGAGCCTTATGTAGTGCGCCCATCCTAACCTTGCCAGAGGGAACGGAGGACTTCGTGGTCTATTGTGATGCATCAAACCAAGGACTTGGGTGTGTCTTAATGCAAAGAGGGAAGGTCATCGCCTACGCCTCAAGACAACTAAAGACGCACGAAGTGAACTACACAACGCACGATCTTGAGCTAGGAGCAGTCGTCTTCGCTCTGAAGATATGGAGACACTATCTCTACGGCACAAAATGTACCATCTTCACTGATCATAAAAGCCTCCAACATATCCTCAACCAGAAGGAACTCGACATGAGACAGAGGCGATGGGTAGAACTACTAAGTGATTACGAGTGCGAAATCCGATATCACCCCGGAAAGGCTAATGTAGTGGCTGATGCACTCAGTCGGAAGGAGTACTCAGGTCGCCGAGTGAAATCCCTAACTATGACAATCCATTCACACCTGTTCACGCAAATCAAGGAAGCTCAAATAGAAGCCTTGAAATCCGAAAATGTGACAGGAGAAGCCCTAAGAGGAATGGATAAGAACCTTGAGACCAAGAACAACGGAATTCGTTATTTCATGGATCGAATTTGGATACCGAAGTTTGGTGGATTCAGAGAAATCGTTATGGACGAAGCCCATAAAACACGATACTCCATACATCCCGGCTCCGATAAGATGTATCTCGATCTCAAGAAATTGTACTGGTGGCAAAACATGAAAGCCGAAATTGCTACCTACGTAAGCAAATGCCTGACATGTGCCAAAGTCAAGGTGGAATATCAGAAGCCCTCGGGTTTATTACAGCAACCAGAAATACCCGAATGGAAGTGGGAGCGGATAACCATGGATTTCATAACAAAGTTGCCCAAGACAACAAGCGGAATCGACACCATTTGGGTAATTGTCGACAGGTTAACTAACTCAGCACATTTCCTACCGATCAAAGAGACGGATAAATTGGAGAAGTTAACAAGAACATACCTCAGAGAAATTGTACGACTGCATGGTGTGCCCATATCTATTATCTCGGACCGAGATAGTAGATTCACCTCAAGGTTCTGGCAGTCGCTACAAAAAGCTTTGGGGACAAGACTAGACATGAGTACCGCTTATCACCCACAAACCGACGGCCAGAGTGAGAGAACTATACAAACCCTAGAAGACATGCTGAGAGCTTGCGTAATCGATTTTGGCAAAGCATGGGACGCGCATCTACCATTGGTTGAGTTCTCGTACAACAATAGCTACCACACCAGCATCAAGGCTGCCCCGTTCGAAGCCCTTTATGGCCGCAAATGCAGGTCACCTTTGTGCTGGGCCGAAGTGGGGGACACGCAACTAGCAAAAGGACAAGCAACTGACAACACGCTCATTGGACCAGAAATCATAAGGGAGACTACGGAGAAGATTGTTCAAATCCGAGAACGTCTAAAAGCATCAAGAGATAGACAAAAGAGTTACGCAGATAAGAGACGCAAACCCTTGGAATTCCAAGTTGGAGACCATGTCCTACTCAAAGTCTCACCTTGGAAAGGTTTAATACGCTTCGGAAAACGTGGGAAACTGAACCCTAGATACATCGGACCATTCGAGATCCTTGCCAGAATCGGTCCAGTGGCCTACAAACTTAGACTACCTCAGGAACTCCACAACGTACACCCTACCTTTCACGTATCAAATCTAAAGAAGTGCTTATCCGACGAGACCCTTGTCGTCCCTCTAGACGAAATTGCAATAAATGAAAACCTTCAATTTGTGGAGGAACCAGTAGAGATCATGGATCGGGAAATCAAAAGGACTAAACAAAGCCGCATACCCATTGTAAAGGTCCGCTGGAACGCCAAGCGAGGAGCTGAATACACCTGGGAACGCGAAGATCAGATGAAACAAAAGTACCCGCATCTTTTTCCTAAAACTGTAAACTCTATCTTAGATTAAATTTCGGGACGAAATTCCCTTAACAGGGGGATGATGTGACAACCCTATTTTTCCCAAAAAGCATTGTAAACACTCGAAAGCTAAAAACAACGAAATTAACCTCGAAAATAAAGTGTTCAAGTATCTAAGTTGGGATGCATCGAATATTAGATATCATGCCAAGGTTTCCAAAAACATAAAGAACGCTCAAAACCGGGTTATATTGAAGAAATTATAACCACTCGTATATTTACGACGCGACGTTAAAACATTTTTTGACGTAAAAAGTAGAATCTCAATAAAATGCATTTTTAAGCCTTAAGTATCTAAACAAAAGTCGTAAATCTCGTTGAAAGGTGAACGTACATAAAAAGATCGCCCAAATTGGACCTCGTATGAAGAAGTTACGAATTTTCAAAGTTTCGTAACAGTAGTAGAGGGCTAAAAACTCGGATTGAAGATCGAGTGTTATTTAGCTAACGCAACCTAAACGAAAGTTGAAGATCTCCTCAGTAGTAATAAAACAATAAAAAGACAAACGAAAACCGACGTCGAATAAAGAACCTATGAATATTTAACGAACTTTAGGAGGCCCGGCCTATTAAAAATATATCATTAAAAATAAAGTCAAAACTAGCCGACGGAGTCTAAAGGAAAGTTGTAGAGCATAATCTCACCTACGCGTGGATATAAAGAACGCGAAAAACGGAGCTCGTACGCAAAAGTTACGGAATTTAGAAATCGGAAGCAGGGATTACGCCCCGCGTACTCTGGGAGTATGCCCCGCGTACTAGACCCAGAGTCGAGTCCCATCGGCCCGCCCAAGCTACGCTTAGCTAGCCAGGAGTCGTAAGCCATGACGCCATATTACGCCCAGCGTAACGACGTACGCGCCGCGTACGTGAGTACGCCCAGCGTACTCCAAAATTACGCCCCGCGTACTCACTCTTCCAGCACTATAAATAGATGGCATGAGCTCGAGTCTTTGCACACCTTTATCAAATCCCCAGTTACTCTCACACACTTCCAAGCACAAGAAGCTATCCCGACGACCTCGGTTTCCGCACTCGAGCCCCGACGAAAGATTTACGCTGCAGAGATTCCCGAAGAGCCCGACGACGCAACCATCCGCGGACGAAGTTCTGCTCAACCCTAGCCTCTCTCTTCGAAACGAGTGAGTTCATACCCCTACTTTTCAATTATTTTCACGTTTTAGGGGGGGAAATACAAGTACATTACAAATCAAAGTATTATTTTTATGATATCGTTCTTATAGAGTGTTGATACAAAATAACTTTATGTTTTAAAGGGATATTATATCACCAAATTGTTATTACCAGATGGGAACATACTTTTGACAAACTATAATGAGCATAGTATTCAAGTGATTCATACATTTTACATATACATCTCGACAAATGAAATGCTTTCAAAAGAAATACAGTCTTTTATCATCGTAAATCTGTTTATACCTAGTAATGTGAGACAGCTTCACGTACGTTCGAGTATGCATTATTAAGTCCTGTATTATATACCATAATCCCTTGTAGGGGGAGCGTGATACTTGTGTATAGATCTATACGGGATTGACAATCCCACACCTAAGCTGTTAGCTACAGCTAGGCCGGCAGGCCTGGGGTGACAAATGTCATAACAGTTCCAACGCCTGAAGAACGTTGTTACAGGCCAACAATGTCATTAGCATGGTTATAAAACTCACATAAAAGTATAAAAACAAGTTAGATTTACGAGATTCATACATGCATTTCAGTTTTCCATTTTATTTGTTAATACCAATGTTATCACTATTATTCAAGCATGGAAAACACTAATGCACTCCAACACGGGAAACTTTTCAAATCATTTATAGAAAATATTGGATTTTCTGAAAACCTCGTTCATCGATTTACTATCAAAAAGGGCATACTTTTCATTGCAAAACACTTATGAACTCACCAACTTAATTGTTGACACTTTTTCGAAACCACTTGTATTTCTCAGGGAATCAGTAATACAGGTAACTACCAGCTTTTGGAGAAGGAAACACTAAAGATGTTTTATTATTGAACATTTATCATCTCATTGTAATATTCTTTTGCTATTATGTATAACGCAACAACATACGTTTTCATTATATATGTGATGGTTGTGTTACTTTCTTTACAATATTCAATGGTTATGATACTACGTGAAGTCATCCACCCCCGAATGTTTCCGCCATTCTGGTTTGGGGGTGTGACACATCTTGATCTAAGAAGATCAAGAAAGAGAGAGAGGATAGTAAGTCCTCTACATTGAACCGATAGATATGGCAGTTATATGTTCTGAATAAGCGATAAAGCAGGAAAGAGTTATTAAAATAGATAAATTATCGCTAAGAATGATCATAGAACGCCACTCGAATAAGGATTTCTACAGAGGATTGGATCGAGAAATACTCCCATAGTATTTCATGATTTGATTACGACAATGGTTCGATGTTTTTGGTATTAGGGTAAGTTTTAGGAATGTCGCACACCACAGTCGCTCCCAAGCACATGTTGGCCATTTCTCGAATGAATATAGGTGGCCAGTCTATATTGACCCTAGACACAACTACATAACTGCCCAGGTTTAACCGTAGTACACAACACCCAATTACTTATGTTCTGTTCCACTTGTAGTTACGGATCACGACGGTTCGGTGTACTTGTATACTTTTGAAAATAGTTGTAGTTTGAAGATACTTTTAATTTAGAGCACTTAGGCCCTTTAGTGTTTATACTTTTATACCATGTAAGGTTTGGTATACTTCATTCAACATAAACAAGGGCTCTGATACCAATCTGTCACACCCCAAAAACCGAAGGCGGAAACATTTCCGGGGTTGACTCCACGTTGAGTATCAAATCCAATGCACATAGTAAGTAAAGTAAAACAACCATTACATTACATAAAGAAAGGTTTTACAATTGTTTCAAAAGTAAAGTTGTACAGTTATGATACATAGTATATATATGAACAAAATAAAACGGGTCTTTTGAAAACTCCGTCTTCTGACTAAAAGAGATCTTCGAGTACTTGTTCTAACGCTGACCTGAGAACACAAGCGGTTTGAAAATCAGCATAACGCTGGTGAGTTCATAAGTACTTTTTGTTTGTGAAATGTTCAAGTTTCTTTTCTGTTTCTGAAATGTTAAGCACACCAAGAAAATCCCATATTTTCTTAAAAAGGTTGGTTATCGTTTGTCAACATGTAAAGTAAGGTTGTACACTAAAAAACATGTTTTTCTCTTATAAAGATGTATAGTTAGGTTATCTGGATTGACATACTGTTCTGGTTATGTACCAATGTATTCCCAGGAAAGTCTCATACTTTCCTGATTTGTATGTTATCAGTTGTGAAAGATGTGAAGTTAGGTTATCTGGTTTGTTACCCTTTTTGGTTACGTAAACGTTTTCCCCAGGAAAGTCCCATACTTTCCTGAATGTTGGTTATCAATGTAAAAGATGTATCTGTAAAGTATGGTTATGTTCAATGTTTCCCCAGGAAAGTCCCATACTTTCCTGAATGTTGGTCACCGTATGTAAAAGATGTATTCATGTTAGACCTGGTTATGTACAAGGTTTCCCAGGAAAGTCCCATACTTTCCTGAATGTTTGTTACCGATGTGAAAGATGTATACCGAAACCTGGTTATCTTGTGAATTGTATAAAGTTGTTCATTATTACTATAAGTAAATCTCTGTTATCCTTATTGCGTGTTCCATAACCATACAATGGACTAAACATGTGGCAATAAGTAGTCCACATACTTATGACTTTCGTCACCCTTGAACCATTTCGGTTCGGCTGTAGCTAGTAGCCAGGTGTGGGGTAGTCAGCCCCGTATAGATCTATACACTCAAGTCACGCTCTCTAAATCCCAGAGATTCTAGTTACGGGTGTAGTCCTCCACTCGCGTATCTCTGTGGAGTGTTCTCTGAGGACGTGTCTCCAATCATACATGATTAACAAATTTACTAGTAATAATATGATAGTCCTCCACTCGCGTATTTACGTGGAGTGTTACCGAGGACAAAACAGTGTATAGGTATTATGATCAAATGTTCTAATGTCATGCTTTTAACTGATAAAATGTGGAAATCCATTTGTGAAATATATGTAAAACATAACAGTTTAAAACCCATTTCACAAATATATGTTTACGTGATCTGCATGTTCAAACGGTTATCAGTTGTAGCAATCAGTGTTAAAAGCATATAAAATGTGAAACACACATATGAAAACATGTTTTGAGTACAAGTAATCCCTTGTACTTTGCTTGTGTTCCCGCCCCCCTGAAAACGGTGAAAACAGTGAAAAAGGGTAGGGGTATGAACTCACCAGACGAGAAAACGCGACGGTTTGGATGCTATGTGACAGTTCGGGGCTTGATTACGCGCGAGGTTCCTATGTAATATGAAATGATATTCAATTGTATTTAATTAGACTTTGAACCACTAATTAGACATGAATATGCACTCCAAGACGTGAAAACACTTCAATTCAAGTGTTAGGAGTGATCCGGGTGACATCTATGGATGAATAGGACCTAGATATGAAGTTTACTCTTCAAAAATAAACTCAATAAGGAGTTTACGGCCTATTGACCATTTTACCATGAGTTTACGGCCGTAAACTCATGGGTGGTGGGTTCTTGGATGCCAAATGGTCATACAATGCACACGGGAAGGTTCTAGGGTCGATTCCATGGCTTAGGAAGTGATCGGGACTTGGAATGGCATTGGAAATGAGTTTAAGGTCTAAGGAGATGTTCTTGGGGAGTTTACTACCTTAAACTCATGAGTTTACAACCGTAAACTCATGTTTGTCCATGAATCAAGGGCTTTGGTGGTTGAAGGTTAATCACATGTGATTCTATGTCCAAAACCAAGCTATTCAAGGGGTTAAAGGCACCTTAACACCCTTTGAGGGGTGTTTACAGCCTAAGGAGGTGTGTTTACGGTCCAAGATTGTTCTTGGGCCGTAAACTCAAGTTTATCCCATTCAATGATGATTTGGTGCATCACATGAAGGTTTATGAGGTTCTACACTCCCATGGAAGAATTTTTAAGGTGTTTAACGGCATTTTTACTCATTAACATGATTTTATGGTGCATGAATGAGGGTTTACGGTCCGAGAACATGCTTTGGCCGTAAACTCATGTCCATACATCATATGTTACGATTTTGGGGTCCTAAGCTCATGCATGCAAGTTTCTAGGCCGAATCTAAGCCCTAGAAGTGTCTTGGAGGGGTTTTGAGGCTTCAAAACCCTCATATGGGGTGTTGACGGCCTAAGGGGGTTCCTACATCGTAAACACTTGTTTGGTCTCATTCCTCATAAAAATTCCGAATTTGAAGGTCTAAGATGCTAATTCATGAGTTAGGGAAGTTACCTTAGCGATTTGGAGCTTGTTTTGCATGATTTTGGCAAATTTTCGGATTTTAGAGAGAGAGTAGTGAGAGAAAGTTTTTAGAGAGAGAGTAAAAGCCTCAAAATGATGTCACTCAATCCCTTATATAGGGGTTGAGTTTGTGGCCCGGTGGAATTCTACCCAATACTGCCGTTAGACGGTGCTTTTGGTTGTACTCGATTAGGTTGCCGTAACCCGATATGGTAAATTCTAGAAATATTCCGATCACTAATATGGGGTGTTAAAATGATTTCTAATTGTATTAAGACACCCATTAAGTCATTTTAGATCAATACAAAATAATGACTTAATTAACCGGTCAAATCGGAAATCGGATTTGAAAACAACGATTGGTTGCTTGAATCGGACTACGAAAAGAGTTATTAGAAGTGTACGAAATTTTGGGTTGTTACAGAGAACCCTGCGGATCCCCTTACAAAGGGACTGATGAGGGCTAAGCATTTTCTGCATGCGAGGCGCATCGGGCTGAGGGGACGATATTAGTTTTACAGATTAGATAGATTCTCTGAAACTTGTAAAATGTAATCGACATTTGATGATGAATAAAATTGTGATTTATTTATGAGTAAGGTGTTGCTATCATTGTCAATTATTTACAATTGTTTCAGCTTTGCATGTTTTGACTTCCAGAATAATTAATTTATTCAAACCTCCACAATCGGTCATACGTCGGAAGTAGGTATGAATCAAGATTGTCATGAATTTGGTTTGTAGATGGCTAAAAGTGTTTAGACATGGCAATGGTTGCTACAACGTTCATGAGTACTCATAAGTTATGAGTATTGGAATAAACCCACACTCACTTGTATCACTTCATTGAATTTATCTCGAGTGATCGTGAGACGGTAATATCATATAAGTCTTCAAACCTAGAGATATGAGTTGTTACCTATGAGTTGCATGTGCATTGATTGCACGTAAACGCATCAGTAACTTGATGTTATAAAACGTGCCTTTATGTACAATTCAACAAGTAGTAGAACAAGCATATGAGTCGAAGTTTATCTGTTCCTTCTAGAAATAGAAGCGATATCTGGGCCCCTCGATGATTTTGTGTTGACCCATGTATCGGGCCCGGTCAGAACTAAATTGATGTGTTCAGTTGAGTTCTTTGTCAAACAAATCGGAAATCGAGAAACAACTACCAGACAATAAGCAAGACATAGTTCCATGTGTTTGTCCGGCTGATATCATGAGAACAGAGGATTGTATGATCACTTATCTCAAAATGGCGCTTCATAGTTCAACAGAGTTTTCGAGAGCTACGATTGCTGGTTGGTTCCTGAAGTAATAGAGGCAAATACAGTTATTAGACTTATCCAAGTGGGAGTCTGTTGGATAAGGTCTCTAAGTCCATAACTTATTTGGTATATACTTGAACCGACCCGACATGGTCCATTTGGGTTGCACTTCACCCGAACTATTTATGGATAATTTTATGAGAGTTATACACATATGATTATTAATATATTATAAGTTATAATATATTAATATGAAGTCATGTTATTTAATTAGTCTTAGTCTTAAATTAATTAAGAATTAATTTAGAGATTAAAAGGAAGACTAATTAGATTGTGGGCTATTGGTTTTATATGGTGTGGGCTAACACTCATTGGTTAATGGGCTAGGCTTGTACGGAAGTCCATGGATGATCCATGGAGCTTTTAACCCATGGATCCTTGGAAAAGGAAAGGTCATGGGTTATTAGGGTTTCACCCTAATCATGTACACTATATAAGCATGCTTATGTTGCATGAAATAGCCACTAGTGTGTGTGTTTGTGTGTGGCCGAAATTATAGTGTGTATACACTCTCTCAAAGTTTTCCAAGTGTTTGTGGTGATTTGTGATTCCATTTGAGGCATTCACACTATTGGTGATTGGCCCTCAAACTCCTTAAGAATCAAACTCATCAAGAAGGTATGTAATCTCATCTAATTCTTTTATGTTTAAAAGTACCCCATGCCATGTTAGATAGGTTATGAACCTTGGAAAATTATTATTTTTCATGTGTTTTGACAAACATAGATCCAAGGTTTATTAGGGTTGCATGCACACTTAGGAAGTGTTAGATTGCTCAAAACCCAATAGCTACGACTCCCCGTAGTCTTACAACACTCCCTCACACTGACTCATGGATGCTACGACACCGCATAGTCTTACAGTACTCTCTTATCTCTCCACCATCTCATCCTCAGGTCATCACTACACTGCGTTCACTAACTCATGCTCCGCGGCCAACATAGATAGGTGCACACACCTCCCCCAGATTACACACCACCGCTCTTGATGTAAATTCTCATAGTCAAGGCACTTTTCTCAGCAAAGTCACACCCTTGGACAATCCCCACCTAGCCACAATTAACAGAAGACCTCTTACTTGGAAATAAAGTCACCAAATGTTCCACATTACGTCTGACAAACCCAGATCTCACAATGATCCAACAATCTAGGGCATCATACTCGGATACCCCAATAGAACATTTCAGAATCTGATGATGTCTTGCGTCACCCATTGATCTTTCCACTCACGGCATGACACTCGGATACTGCGATGCACCAACTCATAATCTCACAACATCTTGATACGGCCACCGATCTCCCTTTCGCACAACTCGTAACCTCGAAATACTCCAACTCACGATTTGAAATACGGAGAAGTCACCAATGACTGAGAACACGATGACAATGATCTGAACCCCATTCACTACTGAGCAAAACCCGTGCGATAATACTCATACCGACTCTGGAATTGGTCGCCAAATCATCTTCTGCCCTTCCAGGAATTCAGATAACAACCTATATGTAGAACCGTCAATGTTTCGGCGTTCGAATCTTGACTTTAGCAATCCAACTGTCTTCGAAATCAACATCGTTCCACTCGAAGAATCACAGACCACAATTAGACTCCTGCCTAATGACCACCTTTTGTGAAAACAGTTATTCTCTCTTAAGCATATACAATAAGCTTCCTCTCACTCCGAACGTTGCCTTGAATACCACATGACCATTGTCTCACATATTCAGGCAACCGATCCATGTAACTAGTCCTCTGACTGCACTTGAGCAGATTGCTGATTCTCTCACTAGAATATCCAGTTCCCCCCTACTCAGGGCTCAAACCATCACCAATCGGCATACCAACAGTGTAACACCGTAAATTTTCAAAACAAAAATTTCATTTAAAATCACATAATTCTCATAATGCATTTCACAAAACTCTCATTTATTAAGTTTACAATTCAAAACTCCATAATTATTTGGTTAAAATCTAGGATCCTCTAAAAACATAACTCTTTCACTGGTGTGTACAATCAAGCTGGTACCTTCCCACGATCCTGAGAGAAACCTGAAACACATAACACATAACACGGTAAGCATGAAGCTTTGTGAGTTCCCCAAAATACCACATACAACATATTAGCCACTCGAGGCTATAACTCTGAAAGACCCTCCGGTCAATGTGTATCAGTGGGACCCTCCAGTACCATGACTCTAATGGACCCTCTAGTCCTAACTCTATGGACCCTCTAGTCCTAACTTTGTGGACCCTCCGGCTCTAACTTTGTAAACTCTAAATAAAACATAGCATAAATCACACAGACAATATGCAGTAATATCACAGTACTCAAATAACAGATAATATCCTCTCGTCACACATAGATACCACTCTAGGTAAAGTAAATTGAGACGGCTCACCTGCCAAGCAGCAAGTAAATAACCTCGCACCCGAATCTCGAACTAGCCTCCACCTAACGTAAGGAATGCATATCTCTAATCAATACTCTTTTACGCGACCCTAATAATTGAGGGCTATTCTTTCTTTCTCAAACTCTTGAATTGGGTAAAAGACCATTTTACCCCTACATGGTCTCCGTTACTAATGTTGACCAAACCCCAGAGTCAACAGAAGTCAAACTTGAGTCAACAGTCCAAGTTTGACCCGACTCATAGTGTGCACTCGTGCAACTCGTCGAGTCGACTCACATCCTCACAATTCTCATGAAGGTCCAACTCAGCTCGTCGAGTTGACCCCCAACTCACTGAGTTATCGCATGATCAAGCTCATTGGTACAAACCCTCACAGATTCGTCGAGTCAACCCATGGACTCGGTGAGGTCCTTCGGTCTGATTTCCCATTCAGATGTCCAAAGTCAGATCTATAATTCCAAACCCTAGATCTAGCCTCCTAGGGTCCAAAAGTCATGTAAAGCTCTGATCTTTATATCCCTGCATGCCATATGATGCTCTAATTTCCCAAAAAAGTTCCAACAAGGTGCTTGCACACTATAACTCTTGTATGGCTAGGTAAAGCTTATAACTTTGGAACTCTTTGGACCTCACAAGGTCCAGATCTGAAGTTTAGACCACAAAAGGGACTTTATGCACTCAAAGTTCTAACAATAGGTGGTAAGAACCCCTAACTACCACGAACATGGGATCTAGTCACCATAAGGGTAAAGGTGAGCACTTTTTACCTTTCTCAAAAGCTTCTGGACAAGATAACCTCAGATCTACTGGCCTTCTTCACGTTTCTTGCTTGAATCCTCCCCTTTACTTCACAAAGTAATGCACCAAACACCAAATGCAAGCTCAAACTCTCTCTTTAAGCTCTATGGCTGTTTAGGGTTTCTCTCAGGGTGGAAGAATGGTTAGTGAGCCGCAATTCAGGCTGTAGGTTCCCTTATATAGGCCCCAACCCAAGGAAATTAGGGTTTCTCTGCCCAGTACCTACTCGGCGTGTCAGCTCTATGACTCATCAAGTCCACTTATTAATTCTACGTAGGCAGCTCGAATCTACTCGACGAGTTGGACTCACAACTCGCCGAGTCACTCCATAAATTTCAAAGTTAAACATATGACAATGCACCTGAAAGTCTGGATGATCCAAATAGTCTACTCCACAGACTGTTTCACCAGTTACATGACACTTACTCTTGGATCGTACCACATAACACTTGATGATCTTCCCGATAGAGACTAAGCAACTCCAATTATCCCAAATCTCAGATGAAATCCCTTGAAACTTTCCAATGTGATTGCCCTTAGTCACCAAAATCCCATACCGACACACTACTAAACCTCTCAACTATTCCAAAGTAGACGTGACCCTCTATCTGACAGTAATGCACTATCACACATCTCATCTGTAACAGCCCAAAATCTCAAGTATTGTTAAGTTGCATTTTGGGGGTGTTTTAAAGGGGAGACTCGACGAGTTGGAGCCAGACTCGCCGAGTAGGGTCGCAGGTTTGGTCGCGGGTTCACGACTGGACTCGACGAGTCCAGATATGGACTCGGCGAGTCGACGCTGTTCAGCGGAAACCCTAGCCGTTCAGTATTGGGTCGTATATAAGGGTTATTATGCCGTCATTTCACGACTTTGGATCGATTGGGAAGAACCCTAGGCGACTGGGGCGGCTAGAGCAAGCTTGAAGGCCATTGGTGACCTTGAAGGAATTGTTGTGCAAGGAGGAGAAGGGTTTTAGCTAAAGGAACTGCAGGGAGTTCGAGTTCTGAAGTTTGGGGACATGGAAGATACATCATTCAGGTAATAATTCGGATTACATTCTCCTGTGATTGATGTGTATATAGATTTAGGGATTATGGAACCCATTTGGAGTCTAGATGGATTGTTGTGTTGTTATTCAACGTTTATAACCTTGTATTAGGACCCTTAGAGGTCCAGAAGGTCCCATGTTTGTATATTCGAGAATATATGTATCTCAGGAAGCAGTTCGATCGACTGCATGGCGTAGACTCGCCGAGTCGGATGATCAGACTCGGCGAGTAGCTTGAAGATTCACTGGGACTCGCCGAGTTTGTTCTTCAGGCTCGGCGAGTAGAGTCGGGGTGGCCCCGCGATTCTTCCACGAGGACCTCGTCGAGTCAAGAGGGATACTCGACGAGTAGAAAGGGATCATGCAGGAATTGGTGAGGACGACTAGACTCGCCGAGTCGCCAGGGTACTCGCCGAGTCCAGTCGAGATGGCCGTTGACCAGAGTTGACCTGTGTGTAACGTTTTAGGGTCAGTTAACGTGGAAGATAGAAGTATTAAAAAGAGATATATGATGAGACAGGGAGCTTGTAGCTCGGAGGATCAAGTGCAAGAGATTTCAGGAGTTGCTATCTTCCAGTGGCCGCGAGGTGAGTCTTCTCACTATACTGTACCCGGAAGGGTTTGACTGTGTGACCGGAAGGTCGGATATGTTATGTGATATGTATGCTATATGTGGTAAGTTATTTGTTATATGTGCTATGTATGTTATGTGGGCCGGAAGGCAATATGTTATGGGCCGGAAGGCGATTATGTTATGGGCCGGAAGGCGTGGTAATGAGGACCGGAAGGTCAGGGCCTGGAAAGGCGTATGTGCGTAAGTGTATATTGGGGAACTCACTAAGCTTCGTGCTTACAGTATTTATGTTATGTTGTTTCAGGTTCTTTCAGTAACGCGGAATGGCATCGGCTCGATTGTACACACCGAGGAAAGAGTTGTATTTTGGAGGATCCTGGTTGTCTATTCAAATGAAAATGGAACTATGTTTTGTAATTCGAATATGAATAAGATTTTAAACAAGTGTTTTAATATTAAATTGATTATTTAAATGAAAAATTTTGCTTTGAAAATCCACGGTGTTACATCATCTCTGATCCCTCACCCAACATTTCGTCATGTGGATTATCATAGAAGCAAGATGCCTCAATCTCACAATCGATGTCCGTTTTAAACCACGAGGGCCAATGCCCCGATATATTCTACTTGATAACCGGGAAATGCTACTAATTATACCTTAATATACTCAACAAAGGTATACCCTTGTCCATATCCATCTCAATCCCTACTCATCGGGGCAAATCCTAACCGACTCGTCAAGTCAGCTCATCGACTCATCAAGTCCCTTCAGTCTATTAGGTATTGATGTTGCATCATTGGGTTGTTTTGTTTTTAGTCCATTATGTACACTATATGGGCCTTTCCGGCCGTCTTATTTATTAGGGTTTATGTATTTATAGTGCATCCATGCACTGAAGGATGTTAACGCTTTTATCTTTGGAAATCATTTGTAAACCTTAATCACGCCTCTACAGTAGCAGTTCTTAGTCGAGCTCTTTGAGGCAGTGAAGCTTGAATCATTCAGCTTATTTTGAATCATCGTCTTCTTCATCTTTGCTTTCTGTTTTTGAATCTTATCAATCTTTTAGATTTTAAACTTATCAATTGGTATCAAAGCAGGAGACTGTGTAATCTATACGCATCTCTTCTGTTAAAAGAAGCTATTAGGGTTTCCATTAATATTAGATGTTGTTCAGCCGTCATCTCTGTGTTCTTGATGTTGTCATTGTGATCTCAATATTACACTAAGTGTTTACATGTATGATTCTTGCACAGGTTTTGAAGATCTTGTTAAAATGTCGTAGGACAATTCTTAAATCAATTCCATCAGCAGTATTGGGTCAACAACAAGGATTCCCATTCTCTTTCCCAGTGATTATGAAGTTTGGGCACTTCACTTTGAATATTATGTTCTAGGTTTAGAAGATAATGGTTACTTGATCTGGCAAGCTATTACCGTTGGAGCTTTTGTTCACTCAGGAACAATGAGGGTGATTAAAACTCAAGTTGACCTCAATCGACTTCTTCCTTATGTGAAATAAGTTCCTCAAGATGAGAGAGACAAGTTGCAGAGCAACACCAAAGCAATGAGAATCATTAGATTCGCATTGCAGGATTACACGTTTCGTCTTGTTAGTTATTGTGATACAACCAAGTCCATATGGTATAGTCTTAAAGAGCTTTATTCAACAGATGCTGATCTGGAGCATTCTACTCAAACACTCTTGTTGTCTGAATTTGGTGCTTTCGCATAAAGGACTGATGAAAATCTGAGTCAAATGTTGAATCGCTACAATCATCTTCTAAGAAAGATGATGAAACATGGGATTGGACGAGAAATCATCAAGCAGAAGGTAACATTCACAAATGGGTTAAGGTCTGAGTCGATGGCAGTGGTTTCAACGGTGAAAGCTCATGAGCAGTTCAGAAATTATACCTTGGCAAAGCTAGTAGGAATCTTGAAGTCACACGAAAGTGAGGTGACTAAAGAAGAAAAAGTTGTGTCCGGCATGGGTACGTTGGCTCTAGTTGCAAAGGGGAAGCAAGTTGCTAAGGATAATGTTGAGTCTAACCTTTCTGACTGTGAACTCACAAATAAAGAGTTCGCTCTAATGGTGTCGAATCCTAGGAGATTCTCAGAGAAGTAGTTTCCCTCCAACAAAAATCGAAACTGGCAGGGAAGCTACAGTTTAGAAAAAGTGAAAGAGGATAAAGTAAATAGCCTCCACAAGGAAGAAGATAAGAAACAGAAAAAGCATGCAGGTAATCCAGGCCATGACTGCAACTATTGTCATGGCAATAATCATTTGGCTAAAGAATGCATGTTGAGAAGAAGGAGGGAGAAGATGATGAGGCCTACCATCTTCGTAAGCTTGCTGAAATCAAGCAGAAAAAGAAAGTGATAACGTTATGCTTTCTTTGGTTATGTAGGGAAATAATGATGAAGATGAGTTTGGTAGAGTGGAAGTATGGTCCACTGATTCAAAGGATGAAGAGTATAGAAGACCCACTCATGAAAAGAGCTTTGTGGCGAATTAAGGGGATTCACATGTGGGTGGAAGGTGCTTTGTGGTGACAAATGGCGTGTCCCAAATGCGGGGGTATGCAATAGATGAAGGACAAGGAGAAACGAATGGAAAAAGGGATGACAATTGCTTCACTGCGAAGCCAATTGTTGCATAGATCAACGAACGTGATCAGTTGATTAATAAGGTACATTCCATTCTTGAATCTTGTAATGTTTCGATATCTAATTATGAAACTTAATTAAACGATTTAAAAATCACCTTTTCAAGTATAAATGAAAGTTTGAAACAAACTCCCCTATCAAACGCTAACATAAACGATCAAATCAGCAGGGTATCATCAAAAAGTGAGGAGTGGAGGATGTGGATAGAGAAGATTGAGTTAGAGCTTTCTAGGTCTAGGGATGAGTCTATTTATTTACAATGAGACAATTTAAAGCTTTTAAAACTGTAATGCCTGGGTTTTGGGGCTAAGCATTTTAGACAATGTAATAGTCTAGGTCAACTATTGTAACTATTTTAGAGGTAATAAAGATGAAATATTTGAGTATTATGTGAATTATGTGTATTTATGTGCTTATTACTTATTTACAAATGTATAATAAATAAAGCATAAAAATGAGTGTCAAAATTAAAGTGTGAGATAAGTCTGATATCTTTACATAAAGTTGTAGTGGACGAAATAAGGATTCTGGGGATATAAAGAACGCAGAAATCCGAGTTATAACGAAGAAGTTATGACCCGTCGAAGTTTCGTGATGAAACTGATACGATACCGGGAAGCGTAAATAGTGAATTTACGATAGAGCGAGTTTTAGCCTTAGCGATCTAAACGAAAGTCATAGAATACAGTAAACCGAGAGCATACATAGAAAGAACACCCAAATCTCACTTCGTATGAGGAAGTTATGATTTTTCAAAGTTTCGGCTTAGCAGTGTACACCTCGAAGTTCGAATATAAGATCTAACAGTTTTTAGCCGACACGACCTAAACGAGAATTGAAGATCTTGTTATTTGTAGTGTAACAAGAAAAAGACAGACGAAAACGGATGTCGGATGAAGGAGTTATAACTTTTGAATGGACCAATCTTGTCCCAGTCTGTTAAAAATATAACTTTTAAAATAAAGTCAAAATTAGCCGACAGAGTCTAAACGAAAGTTGTAGAGTATGTTCCCACCTACGCGTGGATATAAAGAACGTCGAAAATGGAGATCGTTTGAGAAAGATATGAATTTTTAAATTTGGAAGGTGAATTTGCTAGACCTGTTGCAAATCCGATGACGTGGCTCGATCTAGTGTAACAACCCGAAGTTTTCTATTGTCGAAAAACCCGTTCTACCCGTAAAATTCGCCGTTTGTCAATCGTTCCGTTTTCATTTTGGGTTAAATTATTTAAAATTATATGTTTATTATAATCCAATGAGTGTCCAAACCCTTTAGGAACTCATGAATCTAGCCCAAAAACGTTTATTTCAAAAACTTTAGAAACGTCCTCGCCGGGTGACGGAAACTTAATCGGGTGCGAACTAAAGCCCCATTTAAGGCCGATATCGGGTAGAATTCCTCCATGTCCAAGTTTTAGTACCTATATAAATGTGTTAAACCATTCATTTGAAGCTTTTTCTTCCTCTCTCTACTCTCTCTAACCTCTCTCCTAAATCCAAGTTTAAGGGTCCAAATCATCAATTTTAGGCTTCAAATCTTTGAGGTACCTTCCCTAACTTGATATGTAACCTCCCTAGCCTTCAAATTCGAGTTCAAAACATGGAATAGGACCACATTCATGAGTTTACGGCCCTAGAGCAGTCCTAGGCCGTGAACTCATATATAATGGGTTTTTGGAGCAATAAAACCCTTCCAAACCACAATTGGACCTTAGATATGGCTAGATGGCTTTATGGAATGGACCTAGAATGCCTTAAACTATAATTTGGAGACTTGTATATGAGTTTACGGCCAAGGATGGTGTTTAGGCCGTAAACTCATAATTAAAGGGTTTTTAAGCCCTTAAACCCTTCCTAAACCCCAACAAGACATGGATATGACTTCTAGAATAATTGCTTTAGCCTTGGAACACTTTAAACATAATTTATGAAGGATTTATATGGGTTTACGGCCAAGGCATGTGCTTGGGCCATAAACTCCTTAAAACATGGTGTAAACTCAATGTAAGGTGTTAGAAAGCCACTTTAACACCCCTAAAGCCTTAGAATAATTTTTAGAAGTGTTTACAAACAAGTTTTTGGCCTTAAAACATAATGAATCACACTCTAGGAGAGTTTACGGACATGAGGGGGGTATCATGGGCCGTAAACTCCAAAAACACCTCAAAAGTCCTATAAAAATTCATGTAAGGCCTTGAAACAATTTTAGCAATCACGTTTGATTTGTTTGGAACCAATAACACAATTATTCATGAGTATATAGGAGTTTACGGCCATGAGTCCTATGCTAGGCCGTAAACTCCCTTAAATATGTCCATTTGGTGTTTAAAAATTATTCCAAGCCCTTAAACCAAAGTCTAGCATTTATCCCTAAGTGTTTGAAGCCATTTTGCACCATAAACTACCCCACCATGAGTTTACGGCCGTAAACTCATGGGGAATTGGTGTTTTAGACCACAAACTCTTGTATGAGTTTATTCATGGGGAGTAAAGTCAAGTTCCAAGTCCCTAGTGCCATTACACGTCCTTAAACGCCACCCAGGTCCCTCCAAACACTCGTAATGGGGTGTTTCCGCGACTAGAAGTGTTTGTCCCCAACAAATAATCAATCTAAGTCCTAATTAGATACAAATGTGTATCTTTACATTATACTTAGGAACCTCGTGTGTTTGCAAGCCCCGGACCAACGTTTAGCATCCGAAATCGTCACGTTTCTCGTCCGGTGAGTTCATACCCCTACGCCTTTTCTATGTTTTTCAATGTTTTCAGGGGGGGGAATACAAGGAATCAATAATTGTTTTCAAATCATAACATTGATATGTTTCAAATAATATCTGTCAAACTGATAAACACTTTTGCTCCTTATGTATTATGCTGAGCATAAGGAGTGATTTATCAATTACAATTAAATGGATTTTAGTTAAGAAAATAACCAAACTAATCAAATTATTATGGGAATAATTTGGGGTTTTGTAGTTCTCTTTATATCATGTACTGATATCTATATAAAGTTATTAGATAAACTATGTCTGATTCAGTTTATCTCCGTATCATTTGAATGTATTGCCAGATAGTTTCATTGTATGTATCTAGGTTCACTGTATTATGTTTCATAATCTTTTGTATGTTTGATATCGTATGGGAATCCTGTGAATAGTTTAGTACTAGTTTGTGAGTTAGTCACTACCCTTTATGGATGATCAGTAAATCCTCCCCGGAAGTGTAACCAGAGTCTCCTGGAGGGAGAGCGAGGAATTTGTGAATAGATCTATTCGGGACTGACAATCCCACACCTTAACTGCTAGCTACAGTTAGGCGGGCACGCCTGGGGTGACAAATTCTGGATATCGTCCGACGTCTGACAAACGTCAAGGAGGTCTCGTTGTCGTATCAGCATGGTTACCCGACTCACAATATGTATTAATATAAGTTTATTCACATCTTTGGTTTTAGAATCTATATCTAGTTCGGGATAGTGATCCCATGGTTTTATCAAACTATCATGTATCTAGTCCGGGATGGTAGTCCCATGGTTTTCAGTCTATCGAACTTGTATCTGGTACGGGATGTTATTCCCATGGTTTTCAGTATGTATATATCTTATATCTAGTACAGGATGATAGTCCAATGATTTCAATCTATATCTTGTATGGGATGTTAATCCTATGGTTTTGAAACTATATCTAGTACGGGATGATAATCCCATGGTTTTGAATCTATAACTAGTCCAGGATAGTAGTCCCATGGTTTTCAATCTATATTTTCAAGTATATCAAACTATCTTGTAACTAGTTCGGGATGTTAGTCCCAAGGTTTTCAAACTACTTTCTATCTACAATTCGTGTATATTAAAGTATTTCATATCTAGTTCGGGATAGAAATCCCATGATTCTCAATATATTGTTTTGTGTATTAAACTATACTCTGTGTTATACAATCAATCTTGTATTTAGGAAAATATGGGATTTTCCTAGGGTTAACATATAACGCGTAGCTGAACTGTAACGAAAGATAACCAAACTAACTTTACAAAAGAAAATATGGGATTTTCTTGGATAACAAACCTTTTCGGAAAACTAAAGGGAACCGATACATTTTCATAAAACAAAACCGCTTATGAACTCACCAGCTTTACGCTGATTTTCAAACTGCTTGTATTCTCAGGTCCACATTAGACAGGTACCCGGTGATCTCTTTTGGTGAAGACGGAGTGAGTGGAAGACTCGTCTCGTTTTGTTCATATGATATATGTATAACTCTTGTACAATTTACTTTTGAACCAAATGTAAACTTTCATATATATGTAATGTAATGGTTGTTTACTGTGATTACTATGTACATTGGATTTGATACACAACTTGGAGTCAACCCCGGGAATGTTTCCGCCTTTGATTTTCGGGGTGTGACAGATTGGTATCATAGCCCTTGTTTATAGTGAATGGAGTATACCAAACCTTACATGGTATAAAACTATAAACACTAAAGGGCCTCAGTGCTCTGAATTAAAAGTATCTTCAAAACTATAAGTATTTTCGAAAGTATACAAGTATACCGAACCGTCGAAATCCGTAATTACAAGTAGAACAAAACATAAGTAAATGGGTGTTGTATGCTGCGGTTAAACCTGGGCAGTTATGTAGTCGTGTCTAGGATCAATATAGCCTGGCCAACTATATTCATTCGAGACACGGCCAACATGTGCTTGGGAGTGACTGTGGTACGCAGCATGCCTAAAACTTACCTAATATCCCAAACAACGAATCGTCGCTGCAGCGAACCATGAAATACTATGGGAGTATTTCTCGAGCCGATCCTTTGTAGAAATCCTCGTATACACGTTGTTCCTTTATCCTTTCTCTGGCGATAAAATATTATGTCTTGATAACCCTTTCCTGCTTTATCGCTTTGTATGATGCTATATCTGTCTTGAAGAGATATCCTCTGTTTCTTATCTCTTGATTCAATTCAGAGGACTTATGATCCTCTCTTTCCTGGTCTTTTTAGATCAAGATGCCTCCAAGAAAGAGACCCAGCTCAAAGAACAACAGCAATCCTCCTCCGCCACCACCTCCTATTCAAATCGATTTGGAAACACTTCAGGCAACCATTTCTGCCACCATATCAGCTCTCCTACCTCAACTAAACTCTAGTGGGTCGGGGGGTGGTACCCAAAACCCAGAAGGTGATCAAGGACACCGGAAGGAATGTTCCTATAAAGACTTCATGAACGCAAAAGCGACATTCTTCGATGGCACAGGGGGTGTCATTGCTTTAACTCGGTGGTTAGAGAAAATTGAATCTATCTTCGAGATTTGCGTCTGTTCGGAATCTAATAAAGTGAAATTTGCCGCCTGTACGCTCACCGATAAGGCTTTGACTTGGTGGAACGGCCGAGTCAAATCCCTGACTTTACCTGTAGCCAATGCAATGGGATGGGAAGCTATGAAGGAGCTTCTTCTCGCAGATTACTGCCCTCGGGGCAAAATTCAAAAGCTAAACACGAACTCTGGAACCTAAAGATGAAGGGTTCCGACATAGCCTCTTATACTTCAAGATTCGATGATTTGGCGTTACTCTGTCCGGGAATGGTTACCCCGGAGAGTAAAAAGATTGAGAGATTCATCTGGGGGTTGACCCAGCCAACAAAAGGGAATGTCTTGGCTGCGAAGCCAGACACATATGACAGCGCAAAATGTCTTGCAAAAATTCTGATCGATCACGAAAACAACTCTTATGAGGAAGCTACCACCCCCGAGCCAGTCACAAGTGGAGGTGAAAGCAAAAAGAAATTCTGGAACAAGCGGAAGGCCCAGAGTACGCAAGGGTCTTCTAAGAAACAGCAAACAGTAGCAGTCCATGCTGCTACTGCCCCTGTTGCTGTTTTGGCTGTCGGTTCCACAGCCCAAACTCCTACCAGTGGATACACCGGTACCCTTCCTTGGTGTGGTAAGTGCAACTACCACCACCGCATTCCTGGTCCATGTCGCGAAAGGATCTGTGACAACTGTGGCAATAAGGGCCACCTTGCTCGAACCTGCAGAAAACCAGCCAAATCAACGAACCAATCATCCGGAGCGGGAATCAGTCCGGCCTGCTACAATTGTGGCAAAGCAGGGCACTTCAAAAGGAATTGCCCCAAAGTAGCTACAACCACTGATCCCTCTGTCGCTGCAGGTATACTCCTCTTTGACAATTCTTATACCTGCAACTCTTTTCAATTATAGTACCAGAAGGGAAACTTGTTATCTATCCATCCGAACAATATCTAAACTTAATCCTTTGTTTGTAATCGAGATTGAGAAAAATCGAGGCGGCTAACCAGTGAGATAGAGAACACTAACTTCGTACCTATAGATTAAATCCTCAGTCCGGAGGACTATTCTGTTCCATTCGATCCAAAAGGGGGAAACTTTTCACGAAAATACTTTGATGCTATGTTTGACATGAAATGACCGAGTCTCATTCATGTTGTTATCCTTGGTTTCGAAAGGGTCGCTCGTCTAGATCTTTTTCCCGACCCGGTTCTCATAATCTTCGGCATCAAACCTTCGTATCATTCCATGCCTTAGAACTCAAAAGTTTTTCCCGATATGAATTACGATGCATCCCTCGTTTCTGTGATCATTGAGAAACAGGAATGTAGCAGCTCTTTCCTCTAAATGTCTTTCCCGAAGGATTCCCGGGAATTTCTTTCGAATGTCTAGTTTAGTCCCACATCAGACCTTTCGAGATCTTCGTAGAAATCGATTATGCAATCTTCAGATTTCGGATGCCCTTAGAGCTTGATAACATCTATCCAGTACATCACATCTCGAATCCTTAGAAACATCTACCCAACAAAACCCTAGTGATTCCTTTAAGGAAACCGAAGTCGTCCAGGGTTGGAGCTTCCATGAGAGAACAGATTGATATCGTAGATTGAGAGAGAGTCAAAGTATGAAACAAAGACACGTTCCGATAATGAGAATTCGATAGAACGCCCAGTAGAGACCTGATTCCACTTGAGAAAGTGAAGATCCGAGGCAACAAATCCATTCGTGTCTCATTCCAAATTCATGATCTATATCTTATTCTTTGAATTTCGGGACGAAATTCCCTCTAACGGGGGGATAATGTAACAACCCGAAGTTTTCCATTGTCGAAAAACCCGTTCTACCCGTAAAATTCGCCGTCTGTCAATCGTTCCGTTTTCGTTTTGGGTTAAATTATTTAAATTTATATGTTTATTATAATCCAATGAGTGTCCAAACCCTTTATGATCTCATGAATCTAGCCCAAGAACGGTTATTTCAAAAAGTTTAGAAACGTCCTCGCCGGGTGACGGAAACTTAATCGGGTGCGACCTAAAGCGCAGTTTAAGGCCAGTATCGGGTAGAATTCCTCCGTGTCCAAGTTTTAGGACCTATATAAATGTGTTAAACCATTCATTTGAAGCTTTTTCTTCCTCTCTCTACTCTCTCTCTAACCTGTCTCCTAAATCCAAGTTTAAGGGTCCAAATCATCAATTTTAGGCTTCAAATCTTTGAGGTACCTTCCCTAACTTGATATGTAACCTCCCTAGCCTTCAAATTCGAGTTCAAAACATGGAATAGGACCACATTCATGAGTTTACGGCCCTAGAGCAGTCCTAGGCTGTGAACTCATATATAATGGGTTTTTGGAGCAATAAAACCCTTCCAAACCACAATTGGACCTTAGATATGGCTAGATGGCTTTATGGAATGGACCTAGAATGCCTTAAACTATAATTTGGAGACTTGTATATGAGTTTACGGCCAAGGATGGTGTTTAGGCCGTAAACTCATAATTAAAGGGTTTTTAAGCCCTTAAACCCTTCCTAAACCCCAACAAGACATGGATATGACTTCTAGAATAATTGCTTTAGCCTTGGAACACTTTAAACATAATTTTTGAAGGCTTTATATGAGTTTACGGCCAAGGCATGTGCTTGGGCCGTAAACTCCTTAAAAGATGGTGTAAACTCAATGTAAGGTGTTAGAAAGCCACTTTAACACACCTAAAGCCTTAGAATAATTTTTAGAAGTGTCTACAAACAAGTTTTTGGCCTTAAAACATAATGAATCACACTCTAGGAGAGTTTACGGCCATGAGGGGGGTCTCATGGGCCGTAAACTCCCAAAACACCTCAAAAGTCCCATAAAAATTCATGTAAGGCCTTGAAACAATTTTAGCAATCACATGTGATTTGTTTGGAACCAATAACACAATTATTCATGAGTATATAGGAGTTTACGGTCATGAGTCCTATGCTAGGCCTTAAACTCCCTTAAATATGTCCATTTGGTGTTTAAAAATTATTCCAAGCCCTTAAACCAAAGTCTAGCATTTATCCCTAAGTGTTTGAAGCCATTTTGCACCATAAACTACCCCACCATGAGTTTACGGCCGTAAACTCATGGGGAATGGGTGTTTTAGACCAAAAACTCTTGTATGATTTTATTCATGGGGAGTAAACTCAAGTTCCAAGTCCCTAGTGCCATTACACGTCCTTAAACGCCACCCGGGTCCCTCCAAACACTCGTAATGGGGTGTTTCCGCAACTACAAGTGTTTGTCCCTAACAAATAATCAATCTAAGTCCTAATTAGATACAAATGTGTATCTTTACATTATACTTAGGAACCTCGTGCGTTTGCAAGCCCCGGACCAACGGTTAGCATCCGAAATCGTCACGTTTATCGTCCGGTGAGTTCATACCCCTACGCCTTTTCTATGTTTTTCAATGTTTTCAGGGGGGGGAATACAAGCAATCTATAACTGTTTTCAAATCATAACATTGATATGTTTCAAATAATATCTGGAAAACTTATAAACACTTTTGCTCCTTGTGTATTATGCTGAGCATAAGGAATGATTTATCAATTACAACTAAATGGATTTTAGTTAAGAAAATAACCAAACTAATCAAATTATTATGGGAATAATTTGGGGTTCTGTAGTTCTCTTTATATCATGTACTGATATCTATATAAAGTTATTAGATAAACTATGTCTGATTCAGTTTATCTCCGTATCATTTGAATGTATTGCCAGATAGTTTCATTGTATGTATCTATTTTCACTGTATTGTGTTTCATAATCTTTTGTATGTTTGATATCGTATGGGAATCCTGTGAATAGTTTAGTACTAGTTTGTGAGTTATTCACTACCCTTTATGGATGATCAGTAAATCCTCCCCGGAAGTGTAACTAGAGTCTCCTGGAGGGAGAGCGAGGAATTTGTGAATAGATCTATTCGGGACTGACAATCCCACACCTTAACTGCTAGCTATAGTTAGGCGGGCACGCCTGGGGTGACAAATTCTGGATATCGTCCGACGTCTGACAAACGTCAAGGAGGTCTCGTTGTCGTATCAGCATGGTTACCCGACTCACAATATGTATTAATATAAGTTTATTCACAGCTTTGGTTTTAGAATCTAAATCTAGTTCGGGATAGTGATCCCATGGTTTTATCAAACTATCATGTATCTAGTCCGGGATGGTAGTCCCATGGTTTTCAGTCTATCGAACTTGTATCTGGTATGGGATGTTATTCCCATGGTTTTCAGTATGTATATATCTTTGATGGGATTAAAATAACTTTTAATCTATGAAGATCGATTAGATCTTGAACAAGTATATGAATAAGAAACAGCAAGAACGCAATAATAATAGCAAACCAGAAAGTAATATTAAGAACAAAACAGTATGAATCAATCGTCTTGAATGATTAAATAAAATCCTTAGAAGAGCTCGATTAAGAACATCAACTGTAAAGGATTGGAAGATTACAAGAACGATTACTGGAAAATACTCTTGATCAATCGCTATATCGATAATTTCTAGAATCTTAACCTAATATGCATGCAAGCATTAACTTATATACTATACATAAAAGGCTCTCGGTTGGACAGGCCCAAACCGGAGAATACAAGGCTAATCTACGAGCCCAAAAGACGCAACATTTAATAGAACTTCAGCCCAACAATCTCCCCCTTTGCGTCAATTTGGAGCGAGACCTTCACTTCTTACTTGGGCCGGCGGCTGAAGCTGGTACCTTCTTCTTCACGGTACTAAACAGACACTTGGTTATGGAAAGGATGGTCTGTCTAAACCGGACGTACCAATTGATCATATCATCGAAGTACTTGATGTCATCAGTCGAATTGTCCTTACACCGCTTGACGATTGATAGGACGTGTTCCAAGCAGGTAGTGGTGTAGAGGTGCTTGTCAGCTAAAGCGAACAGACATTTCTGTCCTTTGGCTCTGGTGAACATCACAGAGTTTCGCCTCGAATCTATCTTGCCCATTTGCATTGTGTTTAGATCACTGGCCGATCCCACAGGCTTGACTTTCGGTTTCTTCTTAAAAACTGTGGCAACCTCCTGATCCATTAGGGCCACCTCCATGATATAGCATGCCAGCATCCTTTTGACATGGTCTAAGATGGGACCATATTCGGCTTCGTTTGTCAGCAGGATGTTGTACAAGACTATCCAATCATGAGGGTTCAGATTGGGCAGATCCGCCAGAGAGATCATGTGAGCAGTTCTTGCAGATCCTCGGATAAGCTTGAACTTGACGTTTGTGAATCTCCCCACGGCAAAAGGCTTCATCACCCAAACATTGACAATCTTCTGGGTGCTCCATGTAAGGTATTGAGGGCGAGCGGCCTCCAGGTAGAAGTCAATGAGCTCCCTGTCAAGCTCATCGTTCGGATGCGGGACTTCAAAGATGTTGGAGAAGGCGTGGAAGATGAACGCCTTTCGAGTCAGCGGCATATCAAACTGTGAATCGACCGAGGTGTTGCAGTCGAACGATATCACCGGCTCGAGCCATAGTATGCTTGGAGTCTCTATGGCCTCTTTTATCAAACGATCCCTGGTCCAGGCAGGGAAGAGCAGCTTTCGGCTCTCAAGGAGATCGTGGGCTTCTTTTTGCTTACGTTCGGCTTCTTCAGCTTCACGTGCCACACGACTGACATGTCCGCAATAGTCTCCTTGTCTTCATCTTCATCTTCATCTTCATCCTCTGCTATGTGTTTGCCCTTGTTCTTCACACCCGAACCCGAGGCATGACCAGTTGGGGGTGGTTCGGTTGTGTGAGTAGCTTTGGAGGACGGAGGGGGTTTCGATCCTTTCTTCTCATCTCCCCCTTGTTTCGGAATGGACACGAAACTGGGTAGACCTTCAATTTTGCTTAAGAGGTCCATGGCCGGAGAGAGTTTCTCAGCGAGGGTACGCCTCACTGAGTGATTAAGGATGGGGTCGTGTGCTTCCAGGATGTTTGAGAGAGCGGCGTGGACATCCGAAACACACGTCTTTATGACTTCCCTCTCGGATCGAAGAGCTTCCAATTGTTGTTCGGAGTTGGAAAGTTGGGTGCTCTTGACCTTAAGGGCGGTAGTCTTACTCGCCAGGACGTCCATCAGTGAATTTTCAGCTGCAAGATCCTCTTGTAGCTTTGCCAAGCGGGCATCGATGGAGGCACGAAGTGCCGAGTTGTCGTCGCTAAGGTTCTGTCTGAGGGTAGCAAACGAGGATAACTCCGTCTTTACAAACTGGGCCAATTGATGAACAACTGGTTCCAGAGTTGTTTTCGTGGCTTCGGCGCTTTCCTGCATAGACTGCAGCAGGATTGTAGCGTCATTGAATAGTTTATCGACTTTTTCGGTCGCTGCCTCACAGGCTCGGGTGGAGGCGTCTATCGCAGCAGTTGCTGAGGCCATTGAATCATGTTGAGCCCTGGAAAAGGCATCAACTATTTTCTGAAGGTCAGCTTCAGATAAGGATGACTGCTGGTTGGAAGAGCAGGCGAGAAGTTGATCAACCTTCTCGTTAAGCTCGTGGAGATGTTTCTTTGTCACTAGAGCATCATCCTCCTCATCACACTGAACTTGAAACGGACTATAGTAGACCGAATCATAGTTCATGTGATCACCACCAAGGTATTGATCATCGCCATCGGAGGCGTCTTCTGGAGATTGAGGTGGTGGTGAAGCTGGGGGTGTTGTGGGTTTGGTTGGTTCAGGTTGAGTGGGTGGGGGGTTTGTTTCGGGTGGTGGTGGTGTATGGGTTTCGGTTTGTGGAGCTTCGGTTACGGGAGGGGTTTCGGTTACAGGTGGTGTTTCGGTTGATGTGTTGAATATAGGTGGAGGTATAGGGAATGAGGTTGGTGGTATAGTAGGGTTTATGGTGGGAATGGAAATAGGTATTGTGGGTGGAGGGGAAGGAACTGGGGATTGGTGAAGTTCCATCTCCGGGGTTGGGGACCGAGGGGGTGTGTTGCCTCGTTGTGGAGATTCGTCTCCTTGTGATCCCTCAGAGTCCGAACTCCCACCTTCGGATTCACTTGATGAGGAGGGAAGGACTAGCTTTCGCTTTTGTTGGGTCTTCCTCCTTTTAGGTTGTGGGGATGAAGCAGCCTTCGGTTGTTTGCGCTTCTTGGGAGAAGGTTTTGGGGCTTTGGATGGTTTCTTCCCCTTGTCTGCCTTCTTACCCCTGGCCACCGGTTTGTCGGCATCATGAATTGATCGCAGCATGTCCGGTGTCAGTTCCCTCGGACCAGATGGCCCTAACTCCTTGATCGCCTTGATCATACTGCTGTCTGAAGGCACATTTCCATACATAGTCTCCGGGATGGAGCCAATGAAGGAGAATTTTGATGCATCCGAGACGATGATCTTCTTGGTATGGAACGTACCAATAGAAGACATCGGTGCACCATCAGCAGTTGGGACATCAAACCTGTCCATAGCCCATCTTGTGATCAAGATCCAGAACCGGGCCAGCGACACCTCGGAGTGTCGAGAAGTAGAAGAGAGGCTCTGAAGCAGCTGTTGCCAGAGGACAAACCCATAATCCAGGTTTATCCCATTGTACACTCCGTACATGATAGAAAGAAAAAGACGACTTGCACCGTCAGATCCTGAGCTCCTCTCTGACAGACCCTTGAAGAGAACTGTAAATAACCCATTCCACTGGGGCGGTAGGCATGACTTTTTGAACCTGGCGACGGAGGTGAGAACTTCCGTGTAGCCCATGTTGTAGAACATGTTGTATAACATTCCAACCGGAATCGTCTCCGGGTTAACACGCGATGGGTCAGCAGCAAACCCTAACAACGTGCAGAAACGGGGGCGAGAAATAGAAGTCTTGTGATCTCCCACTTCAAAGAATACCCGGTCGACGCCTTTGTCGTAGTAGGCCGTCGCATAGACCTGAGATAGAGCCACCAGTGGCACCGTTTCAATTCTGGACAATGCCGGAGCAATCTGGGAGTACTTGAGGCATTCGATAACTGGCGACATGTAGGGATCATAGGCCAGTGGGTTCAGATCAATGACGAGGCACTGTTGAGGTCTGATGGGAAGAATCTGAGAAGTGGCATGAACAGATGAAGATTCAGCCATTGTTGCAGGTGTGGAGAAGAAGATGACCGGGAGAGAGTTTTGGGAGTAATTTAGCTTTGGAAATTATGGGGGCAGTAAAGAGGTAAAAGGTGGTGTTGATGGGTTTTTATAGTAGGTAATAGGAGAGAGAAAAATCGTTTCAAATCTCTTATGGAAATACGAAACGGGTTTTTGGAATGACTGATTGGTGACAGTTGGGACGTGCGGTGATCACGTAGGAGAGAGAGTGTTAGATTCCTAGGATCACGCCGCCCAATAAGCGCCGGTTCAGAGAGCGGAACCGTTTCCATTTTCACACGCGCCATTAATGCCAGATGGATGACGCTTCAATACTGCACACGCGTCCAATAAGTGTCAGAAAAAGCGCGGCCTCTTCAAATTCACGCGCCCTCCTTTTTACCGTCGTTTGAATTTCTATCCATTGAACTCCCGCCGAGTCAGCAACTTTTTGTCTTATCTCTTTTTAAACGCCATCTTTTGAATAAAACGCCCACGTGGATTATTGGCAACCACAACTTCATTATTAACCATCCATTAATTATCCAGCCTGTAAAATAATTAGTAACGGAATTTTTGAAAATCTAGGATTTTCATGCAAAGAGTGTAAAAAAGATAAAGAAATAAAGCAACTCCTTTTAGGATAATCTGTGATGTCAATAATGACACGAAACTGATGATCCCGGGCACGAATCTCTTCCTTCAAGGTCAAGAGAGACCTCAAAGTGTTAGTGTGGAATCCCGTTGAATTACGATCAAACATTTATTAATAAATGTTGAAAGGGTTCTTTTAATAAGGCAAATTAAGGGTGGTTTCGCTTTGATTCAACAATTCAATTCTTGATATAAGAACGAACGTGAACAAAGTACTTGTGAGACCAGTGTAGTCTATTGAACAAGTAGGTTGGAGTTAATTTTGTAGTGGCTTGGATTAATATGAAATCTCAGATAAAAATTTAAAACTGGATCCCTTGGGAAGAAATGTCATGGTGTGTAACAATTTCATTGGAACCACGCAAAAAGAAAAAAATGAGATTTCATGAAGGTACATTCGTTAATTCATTGGTGAAAACTTGATCAAGTTAATTGGTCACCGTCAATTCGTTGGTGTTGAATTTTTGGTTTCACTCAGCTCGTAGTGGCACGAAGCTAAGATCATAAACACAGATGTTGTGTAACCATAAACCTCAGTGGTAGTTGCTGAGAGTCTCAAGGGTTACAGTGATGAAACGAATGTTATGGAGAAGTATAATGGGGATGGTAAAAGAAGACATAATACCTCTGCTGCCAACAAAAGGACCAAGCAGGAGACTCTCAACTCATGTGAGAAGAGAGTGAGGTAGCTCACGATTAGAATAAATGAGTTAGCCTTATTGGGAAGACAAGGTTTGTGTATACCAGGTCATGAAGGCTATTATTCAAAATCTTATGAGGCTTGGGACACATACAGCAGCATGCTTCTATGGACACTTAAGTAAGTCATCAAATATATCCCCATAAACGAATGAGCACACAAAAAAAAATTAAAATATTTTTGGAGTTTCTGAAATTGAAAATAAAAATAAAAATAAAAATTAAACAAAATAAGACTTAAAAAAAATTATAAAAGAGTTAAAAGAAAAAAATACGACTAAAAGAAACTTTGGAGAAAAATTGAAAAACCGAACCTGAACCTTCGGTTGGTTTCGGTTCAGGAAAATTTTGAAAAACCGAACCCGAACCTTCGGTTGGTTTCGGTTCAACAAAATTTTGGAAAACCGAACCCGAACCTTCTGGAGGTTTCGGTTTTGGAAAATTTTTAAGAAACCAAGGAGTTTAGATATGCAATAAAAAAAACTTTTCACATAAAGAAAAACAAATTTTGCACAAGAAATATACAACTCAGAAAAACTACCTTTGAAGAAATGAGCGAGTGAAATGGTTGAACCGAACCCGAACGTTCGGTTGGATTCGCTTCTTACGTTTGAGATTGAGAGGTAGTGTGAGGTACTGACTCTGATTCCATCATTCCTAGCCCTTGCAATATTTTATTGAACGATGCTTCTGGAAGAGCTTTGGTAAAGACGTCAGCCAGTTGATCAGTGGTTCTTACGAAGTGAACTTCGACATTACCATCTTCCACATGATCTTTGATGAAGTGATACCTCAGTGCTATGTGTTTGGTTTTAGAGTGTTGCACTGGGTTATGACAGATCCTAATTGCACTTTCAGAGTCACAGTATAGTGGGATCTTCTTCATATTGAGTCCATAGTCTCGAAGTTGACTCTGGATCCAAATCACTTGTGATGTGCAGGATGCAGCAGCAATATATTCCGCTTCAGCAGTAGACAACGACACACATGTTTGTTTCTTGGATTGCCAGCTGACCAACTTCCCATCAAGAAATTGACAGCCACCAGATGTGCTTTTGCGGTCGAGTCCACATCCTCCAAGGTCAGCATCAAAATAGGCTTGAACGAAGAAGCCTGAATTGGATGGATACCATAGACCTAAGGAGGCGGTTCGCTTTAGATAGCGTAGGATGTTCTTCACTGCCAGCATGTGAGGTTCGCGTGGGTTAGCCTGAAATCGAGCACAATAACATACAAAAAACATGATATCAGGCCTGCTAGCAGTTAGATACATCAGTGAGCCTATCATTTGACGATAGAGCGTGATGTCGACAGCCGGTTTATCCAGTGAAGGGGTCAGCTTGGTGCCGAATGCCATTGGGACTTTGACTTTTGAGTCTCCCATCATTCCAAACTTCGCTAGGAGAGTCTTTGTGTAAGCTTCCTGATTGATAAAGATGCCTTCGGGTCCCTGTCTTATATTTAAACCAAGGAAAAAATTAATAGGACCCATTGAGCTCATTTCAAACTTAGTCTCCATCAACTTTCTGAATTCAGCTGTTAAGCTGGGATTCGTAGAGCCAAAGATGATGCCATCGACATAAATTTGAACTATCATAAGGTGGTTACCTTCCTTTTTGCGAAAGAAGGTTGGGTCAACCGAACCTTGTTTGAATTTGGACATCTTTAAAAATTTTGTAAGCGTTTCATACCAGGCCCTCGGAGCTTGTTTGAGGCCATACACAGCTTTATCCATAATATAGCAATGATTTGGATACTTTTCGTTCACGAACCCAGGAGGTTGCTCCACATACACAGTTTCTTCAAGTTCTCCATTGAGAAATGCACACTTGACGTCCATTTGGAAGACCTCAAAGTTTTTGTGAGCAGCATAGGCCAGAAATATTCTGACCGATTCTAGCCTAGCTACTGGAGCGAACGTCTCTTCGTAATCTATTCCTTCCTCCTGACAGTATCCCTTGACAACCAGACGAGCTTTGTTCCTTATGACATTACCTTCCTTATCCATTTTGTTTCTAAAAACCCATTTAAGACCAACAACTGAAGCATCCGGAGGAGTTGGAATGAGGCGCCAGACTTTGTTCCTTTCGAACTCGTTCAGTTCGTCTTGCATTGCTTGAACCCAATCAGAGTGATCGAGGGCAGTGTTCACTGTCTTCGGTTCAACTTTTGATACAAATGAGTTAAACATACAAAACTCAACTTTTGAGAATAAGGATGTCTGTTTTGCCTTCAGTTGAGATCGGGTCAGAACCTTTTCAGATACATCACCAACTACTTGAGAGATAGGATGATCTCTGGTCCATTTTGTAAGAGGAGGGTAATTCGGATCGAAGGTTGGATCTAGTTCAGCGTTGATCATCTCTTCAGGCTCAGATTGGCTATCGAAATCAAGCATCATATCATCATGCTCCCCCTCAATTGATGAGTCTTGAGAAACATGAGGTTCATGGGTTTCTTGCGGTGCTAGACTTTCAGGCATTGAAGCACCTTCGTTTGGAGGGGCATCTTCGGTTGGAGAGTTACCTTCGGTTGATGAAGGACCTTCGGTTGAAGTAGTAGAGCTTGGCTCCCCCTAGACTTGTGAGCTAGGCTCCCCCTCGACAAGAGAACTTGGCTCCCCCTCGACTGAAGCATTGTTGGTTGGAGATTCATCAGTAGGCGATTCTCCTTCATGCATTCTTCTTGCAGCATCTTCGACAATCTGCTTCATATGATCTATTTTGTTGTCAGCTGCACCTGCTTCTGAGAGAGAAGCTTTTTCCGGTTCGTCAAAGAGATCCAGAAAATTCTCGTACATATTGGCGATTGAGACTGTGACTTGACCAGTTTGAGGAAAGATTTCCCTGGCAGTGTCATCTATGGCCTGTAGCTTCTTGACATAGCTATCGTCGAAGGTCACATAGTATGTCACTTCAATCCTTCTTGATCGTTTGTTTAGGACCCTGTACGCCTTTGAAGTGAGTGAGTAACCCAGAAAGATTCCCTCGTCGGCTTTGACATCAAACTTGTTGCGGTGTTCTTTAGAGTTAAAGATGAAACACCTTGAGCCAAAAACGTGGAAAAATTTCACGTTGGGTTTTCTGTTATTTATTATCTCATATGGTGTGAGCGTGAATCGCTTATTGAGATAGGACCTGTTTTGTGTATAACAAGCAGCAGAAATAGCGTCAGCCCAAAAATAAAGAGGTATGGAAGCGAAACTTAACATAGTTCGGGCAGCTTCACACAGAGATCGGTTTCGTCTTTCGACTATCCCGTTCTGCTGTGGTGTGTAGGGAGCTGAGAAATTGTGGCTAATTCCCTTTTCTGCAAGAAACTCTTCAAACTCCCTGTTCTTGAATTCGAGACCATTGTCGCTCCTGATGTTGCGAACGACCTTCTTGAGCTGGACTTCAATTTGCTTGATAAACACTTTCAGCTTTTGAGTCGCTTCAGATTTGAGCTTTAGAAAGAACACCCATGTAAATCTAGAGAAGTCATCAACGACAACAAGAATGTACTTGCTACCACCGATGCTTTCAATAGATGAAGGACCACACAAATCGATATGAAGCAATTCGAGTGGTTCAACAACTTTTGTGTTAATTATGGATGGGTGACTTTGACGACTCTGCTTTCCCATTTCACATGCAGCACATAAATGCTCTCTGTCAAACTTGAGCAATGGAAGACCCCTAACATGACCTCCAGTGACAAGTCGGTTGATATCTTTGAAATTGAGATGAGAGAGTCTTCTGTGCCACAACCAGCTTTCGTCGGATTGAGCTTTTGATAGCAGGCATATGGCTGGGTTTCCTTTGATGGGTTTCATGTTCAGAGGAAACATTTCACCCTTTCGCTCTGACTTCAGAATCACTTTCTTTGTCTTTTTCTCTATGATTTTAGAACCTTCATCATCGAATGAAACTTTGAGACCTGTACCTCCAACAAGCTGAGATACACTGATGAGGTTGTGTTGAAGTCCTTCCACATAGGCCACCTTCCTTATGGTAAAATCACCATTCGTTATCATACCGTATCCCTTTATGGTGCCGAAAGAGTTATTTCCAAACTTAACGTTGCCACCATTCGCAAGAGATCTGTATTCCCTGAGCTCCTCTTTCCTCCCTGTCATGTGACGCGAGCAGCCACTGTAGATGTACCATTCTTCGTCAAACTGCTCGTCACTTATAACCTGTAAAAATTAAGCAGATTTAGGAACCCAAAGTTTCTTGGGTCCATGTGAGGTTTTCATGGGAACGGGAATAGTTAGAGAGATGTCAACAAGATATGTTCTTTTAATTAGAGTTGTTTCATCTTTCTTTTTAATGGT
Organism: Lactuca sativa; assembly: GCF_002870075.4. Classification (NCBI taxonomy): domain Eukaryota; kingdom Viridiplantae; phylum Streptophyta; class Magnoliopsida; order Asterales; family Asteraceae; genus Lactuca; species Lactuca sativa. The sequence goes on along the minus strand of NC_056627.2, from coordinate 81,795,550 downwards.
GAATACTTTTATTTTGTTAAGATTGGGTTGGTTTGCTTTGGGCTCAGGTTTGGATTCATCGACCTTTTGCTTTCCCTTCTGTTCAGCTGATGAATGAGGTTTTTGAGGAAAAGCGGGATTAGCTTTAGAGCAAGATGGAGATGAATGAGTAGAAGTAGAATGACAAGAAGAATTAGAACGAGAGAATTTGGATGGGGAGGACTTCCTGGCTGATGACTCTAGGTGACCCTTTTGCTTTTGATCATTGGAGGGGCTGACCTTCGAGTCTTGTTCTCTTTTGACTTTAGAGCCGAACCTCTGCGTTCGGTTGGATTTGTTCTTGGAACCGAACCTTTGGTTTCGGTTGAAATCCTCTTGTGAACCGAACCTTGACTTTCGGTTGGTATCTTCTTGCGAACCGAACCTTGACTTTCGGTTGGTATCTTCTTGCGAACCGAACCTTTGGTTTCGGTTGTTGGAATTATCAGGCTTTCTTACGGGATTGTTTTCATACTTCAGATTCTTGTCTTTGTGTGAATAGTATGCATTCTGGGAGTGCCAGAATTGTTTCCTTTCAGAAAGGTTTTTCCTGTATCTTAGGTTTCTTTCTATCTTTTTATCCCTCATCTGTTTAGGTTGATGATGAACGTTCGCTTTCGCTTTTGATGTCACCTTGGCTAGTTCCTTTTGAACTTTAGGATTTTTTCTTTGAGCCGAGGGAGCAGAGGGAATACCTGAAGTAGGTTCAGTTTGCCCTGAGGAAGTGGAAGGAGTATCTAATGAAGTTTCACTTTGAGCTGTTGGCGTTGAAGGAATGTCTTCTTTTGCTGAACGATCAACCTCTTGAGGAGTATCTTTTGTACCACTTGTGCTTGGTTCACTGAAATTATCAGGCTTGTTCAAGGGTTCAGGTATGTTTCTCCCTTTCTTCATCCAGGAGGTTCTTTCAGATAGGCCAACGGTTTCGTTTCCATTATCAATAGGAGCTTCCCAGAAGAACTCATCACAGCCATCAGCATTGTCTTCGTTAACAATAGCCGTGAGTTCAGCTGTTTGATGTTTGGTTACTCCAGTCACTTTGTATACCTGATTCGGAGTGGTCCTGACCTTTTGATACACAACAGCTTTTTCTACTAATTTCGGGGACTTTTGTTGGGACAATCTAGCGAATTCCACAGAATTTTCAGAAATAAGATTTTTGTGGTTTTCAGTTTCGCTTTTAACAAATTCTGAGCAGTCAACCGTATCCTCTACAGAAATTTCACTCATGTTTTCGTCCTCGTTAAGCTCAGATGCATTTTCAACATCGATTTTATTTTCTGAGCTTACTTTGGCGTTTAGAGAGTCAAACTTTTTTATGGTTTCGGTTCTCAGTTTAAGTCTGTCATTTTCGTCCAAAAGATTTTTGAGCATGTCCTTATGGTCTTTGGATTTAATGAAGGACTCAATTTTGTCCAGTCCAATTTTATAAGTTGGGTTGACATCATCAGACGATATCACACTCTCACAATTGTAAGCTTCGGCATCGATTTCATCCTCCTTAAATTCTAGGAAGGGCAAAATCATACGATGGATCTTTTGGCCTATCTCACAGTCCAAGTGAAGTTGAGTAATATTGGAATATAAACGTTTAGCTATTAAACAAAAAACATTTCGTTGTTTTAACAATTTCAAATTGTCTCTCTGCAAATAAATGTTTTCGTCTTTGACTTTAATTAATTCCGACTCTTTTAACTCAATCCACATACGCCGCTCCTCACTCTTTGACGCCACCCTGCTTAATTGATCAGTCAGGTTAGAATTGGTGACTCGAGTTTGAGTTAAGCTACTGTCTAAATGAGAAATTCTTGTGTTAACGTTTTTTAGTTCTTTCTCATATGAGGATGATGGTACTTTAGATGAAATAAAAACAGATTGTACCTTCTTTATCAGTTCATCAAGCTCATTTAACTGTTGGCTGAGTGGTTTGGCCGTAAAGCACATATCTTCCTGCACCTTCGGTCCATTGCTTCCTCCATCGGTATTGTATCCCCTCATCTGAGATACGCCAGACACCATGAAGCATTTTCCACCACTGCTTTCCTCCTTAGCCATATAAGCCTTTCCATGAGTAGGCTTCCTCACTTCTTCGTCTTCTGAGTCAGTAGACCAAACTTCGGTGCTACCGAACTCATCGTCATTAACCGAACCCTGCATAATAAGAGCATTAATAGAAGGGTTAGCGGTAGACTTTTTCTTTCTCAACTCATCCAATCTCTTCTGCAGCACGGTTTCCTCATCCTTTCCATCGTCCTTTTCAGCCATCTTCTTAAGAACACAGTCCTTAGCATAGTGGTTCTTGCCACCACAGTAGAAGCAGCTTACTCAGGAATCGCCATCTGCCTTCGGTTCCTTCTTGGACTCCTCAGCCTTCGGTTCACTGTTCGCCTTTTCAGAGCTGTAACTCCCCTGCCAGTTTCGGTTTTTGTTGTTGGGGAATCTCTTCTTTATGAACCTCTTAAGATTGGATACCATCATGGCATAATCCTCAGTTGTGAGGTCATATTCTTCCAAGTTGAGCTCTTCATCCTCCATCATGGCTTTACTTTTAGATAGGAGGGCCAACGAACCAAGACTGGAAACAACATTCTTCTCTTGAACCACAATCTTCTCTTGGGACTTTAAAATACCCACCAGTTTCGCCAAAGAGTATGATTTAAACTGTTCATGGGCTTTGACTGTGGAAACAACTGCTCTCCATTCATATCGCAGTCTGTTCAAGAAAGTAACCTTTTGTTCGATGAGCTTCCTTTCAATGTCGTGTTTGATCATCTTGCTGAGAAGATGATTGAAGCGATCAAACGTCTGGGTCACTGTTTCTTCGGCCCCTTGCCTGAATTCACCAAACTCAGATAGAAGCAAGGTTTGGATGGAATGTTCAAGATCTTCGTCTGTGGAATACAGTTCGCGAAGTCTATCCCACACTTCCTTGGCCGTAGTGCATGAGCTGACCAGTCTGAATGTGTCGGACTGAAGGGCGAATCTGATCAACCTTAGTGCCTTAATATTGCACTGGAATTTGTCTTTTTCATCTTGTGCAATATTCGTCACATCCTTAAGCAGATCGTTGTACTCCTTTTGCGTCTTAATAACTCTGGATGTCGCGGAATGAGAAAACGGTCCGTTGATGATAGCTTCCCATATGAGAAAACCATTGTCTTCCGATCCAATCACATAGTCTTCAAAGTGATGCGCCCATACTTCATAGTCATGGGTGTACAAGATTGGAATCTTTGTCGTCGAACCGATGCTGTTGGAAATATTAATGGGGTTTGATTGCGTCGCGTCCATTATGATCGAAATAACCTGTTCAAAGATCAGACTTGTAATAAAGCAGATTAGGGCAAAACAATAAATATTAAGATACGTCAATTAAGATGACGGCTCAATAAATATCGATGATTGCGGAAAAACCCGAATGGAAATCTTTTTCACAGAAAAGATGTGTATCGATTACACAGCCTCCTGCTCTGATACCAATTGATGGGATTAAAATAACTTTTAATCTATGAAGATCGATTAGATCTTGAACAAGTATATGAATAAGAAACAGCAAGAACGCAATAATAATAGCAAACCAGAAAGTAATATTAAGAACAAAACAGTATGAATCAATCGTGTTGAATGATTAAATAAAATCCTTAGAAGAGCTCGATTAAGAACATCAACTGTAAAGGATTGGAAGATTACAAGAACGATTACTGGAAAATACTCTTGATCAATCGCTATATCGATAATTTCTAGAATCTTAACCTAATATGCATGCAAGCATTAACTTATATACTATACATAAAAGGCTCTCGGTTGGACAGGCCCAAACCGGAGAATACAAGGCTAATCTACGAGCCCAAAAGACGCAACATTTAATAGAACTTCAGCCCAACAATCTTATATCTAGTACGGGATGATAGTCCCATGATTTCAATCTATATCTTGTACGGGATGGTAATCCTATGGTTTTGAAACTATATCTAGTACGGGATGATAATCCCATGGTTTTGAATCTATAACTAGTCCGGGATAGTAGTCCCATGGTTTTCAATCTATATTTTCAAGTATATCAAACTATCTTGTAACTAGTTCGGGATGTTAGTCCCAAGGTTTTCAAACTACTTTCTATCTACAATTCGTGTATATTAAAGTATTTCATATCTAGTTCGGGATAGAAATCCCATGATTCTCAATATATAGTTTTGTGTATTAAACTATACTCTGTGTTATACAATCAATCTTGTATTTTGGAAAATATGGGATTTTCCTGGGGTTAACATATAACGCGTAGCTGAACTGTAACGAAAGATAACCAAACTAACTTTACAAAAGAAAATATGGGATTTTCTCGGATAACAAACCTTTTCGGAAAACTAAAGGGAACTGATACATTTTCATAAAACAAAACCGCTTATGAACTCACCAGCTTTATGCTGATTTTCAAACTGCTTGTATTCTCAGGTCCACATTAGACAGGTACCCGGTGATCTCTTTTGGTGAAGACGGAGTGAGTGGAAGACTCATCTCGTTTTGTTCATATGATATATGTATAACTCTTGTACAATTTACTTTTGAACCAAATGTAAACTTTCATATATATGTAATGTAATGGTTGTTTACTGTGATTACTATGTACATTGGATTTGATACACAACTTGGAGTCAACCCCGGGAATGTTTCCGCCTTTGATTTTCGGGGTGTGATATATAGTCCGTCCATCGCTGATCTAGCCTAGCATCCGATGATCACCACGTCGCCCTCATATACACCCTGCGTCCTAAGTCGGTACGCTCCACGTACCCTCTGCACTATCCGTTCGAGTCCGAGTGTGAGACAGTTGGAGTCCACTTGCTATCCTTATCCGAAGCTACGCGCCGTGTAGCTGCTGACGCCCCGCGTAATCCGAGAGGCATCGCCCCCTATAAATACATGCGAAGTTTTCTTAAAATTTAACACCTTTCTTCATTTCTTCTCTCTAAAATTTCTCTCTCGGGTTTTGAACCCTCCCCAAAGCCTAGGTAATCCCCTAGCACCCGAAGGAAGCCCCGAGGCTCCCGGAGTCTCGAGAAAAAGGGTCTTTCGGTTTCGGAAACGCTGCTCCGAGCAAAGCCCGATTTTCTTTAAACTCCGCTGTAAGTGAGCTACGCTTACGCAATTTTTATATAGCTTTCAAATAATTATAGTAATGTTATTAGGTCCTTAAAATATTTATTTGGGCTATTTTTATGAGTTATATTGAGTGTTATTTAACGCTTATATAATAATAATAATCGGTAGACTATTAATTAGTCGCGGTTGACGTTAGACTAAACCCTAGTGGTATTGATACTAGGTTTTATCGAAGGAAAATTGTTTTGAGAGTATCGAAGCGTTGTCCGAGTGCTTAGTTACCACCATTTAGGTGAGTCCATAGTTACTTTCAGCTTACACATAGATATGAAGTATTTTATATAAATTACGTGTTATGTGTGCATATTATCTGAATACCTGCTATCTATGCTGGATGAACGTTTTTATACATGTTTTCAATGATTTAAACTTTATATCTATTTTATATCTACGAAAATGTTGGGGTAAAACATGGGTAGATGTAATACGTGATGTGTGATAAAATGATGAGAGGCGTCGATGTTGATGTTGTTGATTATGTCATCTAGCAGAGTATGGATGACGACCACGGACTCTTCTAGACAGTCCAGTGGAACGCTAGCAGGCTCGCAACCTGTAGGTGTTTGTGAACGATGTGTTCACCGGTGTACTCCATACCCCTCATGGTTGCCTTTAGGACATTTATCGCTGAGGAACCCCCTTAGAAGTAGTGTCCATCCCGATGATGATCCTTAGGCTAGGTCCCTTATGATAGGTGTTTAGGGACGTAAAGGGAGGATAATAGGAATAGGTAATCGGGTTATTGTTGATTGATGAAATTAATGAACTTAGTTATGGTGGGTTGAAAACCCTATGTGCTCACTACGCTCCCAAGCCTGACCCACTCAGTTTCATGTATTACAGGTAGTGGCGCTCAAGCATAGATGTGATGTTTTGGATGAGGGATTATGGATATAGGCATGTAGATATCAAATAATATAGTAAGACTTATATTGTACTGCTTATGATTTTGATCTGTATCGAACATGACATCCCAAGTCTTTTAATTCGTAGCGTAGTAGAGAAGTCTCACGTATGGGTTAAACCTCCGTGTCTCCTTGTGAGTCGAATCCGGAATGCCCGCCAATGATATCCAAGTGATTGCTTAGTGGCGATTCATTTATCTCCTTACGTGATGCTCCAATTATTATTCGTGTCGATATCGAAACGCTTTTTCCTAGTTGTAACTCTAATACGAAGACGATGAAGAGGTATTAAGGAATAATTGGTATAGGTTTCGACTTAAGATTATTACTAGTGCATATCTAGCTACTAATCTTACATCTAAAGTCAATAGTTACCAAGGAATACCCATTCTCAGTACTATGCACATTGCTTCTAGAGCAGCTAGTGATATAACCTAAGTGGTTAACCTAGCACTTGATAAGGGGTAAGAATATTTCTAAATAAAGGCATTGTTATAAAAGTGAACTTAGTTTCTAAGTATATCTAGATGAATGCCTATAATATGCAATGCCCGTACGCACACCGAAAATTTTTGTTGTTCAAAGTTCAAGCTGAAAATCGTTTTGAACATAATTCTACTATAACCGTTTCAAGCATCACATTAAGTTTCCTTAGTTAAGCATAGTTGGCCAGCCTATACTTATTTAAAGTCCAATAATGCGTACTCGAATTAGTTATACTAGTAGTACGTTCAGTATTTAAAAAAAAAAAACATTTAGAAATTTTTTTGGCTATAGTTGTGGTTCTCCAAAGGAAAACCGGTATTCTCTATAACCTTCGGCTCTGATACCATTTCCTGTCACACCCCGCTAAAGCGGAAACACGAGACGTGGCAGTATAAAGGGTTTCATAGCAAAAGTTAAAAGACAACACAAACCATAGTATTAAAAATCATTACAAATTTACAATGGGTTTCAACAACTTTTACAAGAAATTACAATGAAAATAGAAATACAACGCATGTGAATGCTCCTAAAATTGAAGTGTCCCTAAGTGCCACTTACTCGATGATTCCTGAAAAAGCATGTAAAATGAGCGTCAACTATAAAAATAGTTGGTGAGTACTCACAAGTTTAACAAAATAATATTGGTTATGAGTTGAAATCAAAGTTTTGATAAAAGTTTCCAATAATAAAAGTATATTGCTAAAAGGAGTAAATAAGTTTGTAAACACAGTTCGTTGTCATCATGAGAAATAAAGTATGTTGCCCGAATAAGATGCAACATACATATTCTCATGAAAGCTAAAGTTCGTTACTCAAACGAGTAAACAAGTTTCATTGCTAAAAAGAGCAATCAATTTCGTTGCTACAATGAGCAAACAATTTCATTGCTAAAACATGTATATAAGTTTTCAGTAATAAAAGTTCGTTGTTGTAATGAGAAACAAAGTTCATTTCTATAATTAATAAACAAGTTTATTGCTATAATGAGTAACGAGTTTCGTTGCTAAAATAAGTATTCAAGTTTCACTGCTAAAATAAGTATACAAGTGTCGTTGCTAACATGGGAATACAAGTTTTGTATGTGCATAAAGAATAGTATGTGCATCAAGTTTCCATTCATGAGTTCACAACCCAAGCCTAATGACCGAATCGTGCCCTATTGACTACTATGTGTATCGCAAACATAGTGTATAAAATGGTAAAAATGCACTCAAGCGAATCGTGCGAGTGAGGAGTTGTCTACCTCCTGATAGCGCTATCCATAATAACCATAGGCTCAAAAGAGTTAATGAGTTGTGTCTAGAGATTCCAAGGACTTAACCGCGATACAGTCCTCATGAATTAAAGTAACATACACATACATAAGAAATATAGCAACCAAGTTTCATACAAGTCAAAATAAATACAACAAACATAAAAATAGTTTAGGACATGCTTTTCCACCCCAAAACATTTAAAAAAAAACGAAAATAGGGGAGTGCATGAATACTCACAATGTGCAAAATATAGTAATCAAGTTTATACGAGTCAATTAAATATAACGAACATAAGTAGTTTAGGACATGCTTTTCCACCCCAAAACATAAAAACTGAAAATCGGGGAGTGCGTGAATACTCACAATATGCATTGAGATGATGCAAATGGTGCCTTGACTACGCTCCACTCGTACCACTATTGATTCCTACAATAATGGTATTCGCTAGTGAGTCTCTAATCGAAATCTAACACTAGTATACTTACTACTACAATAGAATTATGCCAATAGTGTGCCAAAATTTAATATTGATAAGTTATAAACATTTTTCTGTTAAAATTAAATTCCAATGAATCAATTGTTATATAACAATTTAAGTGTAATTTCTCACTATTGAAATGTTAATATTTAACATTTTAAGAGGCGTTCCAATGATTAAATATTCAAAGCTAAATCAATTTAGTTCTAAAATATCCCAAACTTTGCATTTCAGTTTTAATTGAAGTCAAAGACCTCAACATAAATTTTATTGAATTTTTGATTTGTCTAACTATTTTTCACCATTTTAGTTTCTTGAATAACCATAAATTCATGAAAAATAGTAATGAGTTAAGAAAATTCCCCAAACTTTTTATATTACTGTTATTAAACATTACTAAGCTGGGAAAAATATAAAAATGGATTTCCAAGCTGATTAATTTTATTTTATGATTTTTGAGCATTTATTCCAATAAAAATTGAAATAAATAGAAAATAGTTTCCAAAATTACCCATACTTTTTATTTAACTTTTATTATACATAAATAGTCTGGGAAAAATATAAAAGATATTTTTCAGTGGGTATTTCTATTTTTCCTTGTTTTATCCCCTTAAATAATCATTAATTGAAGAATAAATAATAAACAGTTAAAATAAATTACCAAAAATTTTTGTAACATCATTTACAGTGTAAGTAATCTGGGATAAATACCAAAAGTTGTTTTCATATTGTATAATCCGGTTTTGGGTATTTATGTGTATTTAAGTGTATTTAACCTTAGAAAATAGGAGAAAAATAGTATACAGTAGAGAAAAATCATCAAAAAACTTTTTTCTAACATCCTACTCTATAGCATGATGTTCTGGTAAAATTGCATGATATTTCGATGAATAAAACTATTTTTCCTGTTTTTAATCCATTATAGACACAAAAATCATGGAAAAATAGATATACGTTCTGAAAACTTCCCAAAATATATTTATGAGTCTTAATTACACAGTAAAATCTTCGAAAAATAAGAAATAATATTTTCACACTCTCTAAAGTGGTTTTGTGATTTATTATACCCAAACGAAAAGAAAATCAGAAATCATACCAAACAGCATCAAAAATTGATGAAATTTAGTGAGGGGGCATTATTTACCCTAAGGGTCATCGATGAATTTAATCCGGATTTATTGACCTCTGGAAGTATTTTATGTGATTTATGCCCTTGGTTTCTAGCAATAATTTTAATAAATCAAAGAAATAATAAAAGCTTTTGGTATTTTACAGATTATCACATGCATATGAGGGCTTTCAAAAGGAAAAATATTCAAAATTTATTCAGAAGGGAAATAGGGATATTGAACCCAAACAAGTTAAGAAATGTTGCATGCAATGCTGCATGAGATGTAAATGTGACTGAAGTTCATGAATTCGTATAGCCCATTCAATGGGGTTTTAAGCCACGAAATTTCACCCATCATTCACTGCATATGTTAAGTTTCTAAAGTATTTTTCCCCGGATTTATGGTTGGGTTTAAGGCCATTGATCATACAAGGCAAAAATGGTGATCACAGAAAAAGAGCTGTTTGCGCAACCATTTTGTACAAATTGCCAAAAATCGGATATTTAATATTTTACAGTGAGACCAGTTGGGTTTAAAATTTAACTCAAAATATTATATTTCAGAAAACGAATCACGAATTTTGGTTAAGAAATGATTGAGATATGACAGTTTAAAGTCAAGTAAAGAAATCTGGCATATTGCATGCATGATGATTGGTTAGAAAAGTGAGTTTTCATCATTTCCTTGAGTAAATCTTTTGAAATAATTTAAATATATCATGATAAATTCATATTTTAGTCATGTTTCCAGAGATCAAAAGATTAAACCTTATCAAAATGTATACATGCATTTATGAACAAAATTTTGTTTCTCAAAAACTCTTAACTTGAGTTTGATGTTTTAGTCCTTAAAATCGATTTTTGCATTAAAATCATGAACATGCAACCTTGTTTATCATACATGCATGGTGGTAGAACACACCCATGATGTTCTAAAAACCATTTTAACAAAAATAAAACAAGTTTGAAGAAGATGATGAAGTAGAAATCGGTTTTTCAAGTAAAATGCACATGCATAGCTTAAATCATTGTTGTGGATCTTCAAGAGATGTATGTTCTTTACCTTAAATTTATTTGTGGCTTGAAAAACCCTCATGAATCTCCATAATTTCGTGGTTAAGAGGCTGTGGTTGTGGTGTTTGGAGAAAAGAAATTAAAGAGAAGGTAGAGAGAGTTTTCTAGAGAGAGAAAGAAGAGAGATGTGTGTGTGTTGTAGGGTGAGAGTGAGAGAGAGATATATGGGAAGAGAGGGATATGAAATTTTGAGTATAATAACCCTTTCTCATTCATTTTGTTTTATAAAATTTAGGTTATTTTATAAAATATCTAAATTTTATATAAAATGTGCACTAAAATCAAGTTTTTATTCATGAAACCTTGATTTTTGACTTATAAATTAAGGATGAATGTTTATGACTTAAATTTTTATTTTACTTGATTATATTTCCCTGAATTTAATTGTTTTAAGATAATATTATAAGTTTCATAACTATTTTTATAGAATACTTGATGTCAAATTTTATAAAATTTAGGTTTTAGGGCTTTTAGGGTTTTGAAGTTTAATAAACTTTGAATATCAAAATAAATTGAATATTTGAGACTTCAAATTATCTTATGGTATTATAACTCTTTTATAGTTATAAATAATGTTTGTAATTTATTTTATCGGTTTATTGGCATTCTATGTAGTGATCCCAAGATTCAAGCGAAATTGAGGAATCAAGTATACTAGGACTAGTCTTCAACTTTGACTTAAGTTTCTATGAGACTTTGAACTCACTTCTACTTCTAGGTTAAGTGCATGATGTGTGTATATGATTCATGAAATGTAGTTCGAGTCAAAGAGTAACCCGAATATGGATAGTCACTATAGTTAAGTAGTTGTAGAATTCACATACCAATGTGAAATCCAAGCACATTATCCATTGTCTCTATCTGTTTCCAAGATTCTACTAGGTTATAACTTAGCTTCTAGTTACTAAGTCTAATATGTGTAGTGTCTATATGTGTAACTAAGTTTATTCAAATCTAGAACTAACTCGAATTTTGACGGTTGTCACAAGTTGCACCTGAGCCAATCACCATGGCTGGAGTTCAAGCCATGATTCGGGCTATGCTAGCTGAAAAAAAAAAGGAAAAAATGAGACAGATGTTCCACGAAAATAGGGACGAACCTACCATACATGTTAAGCTGACCGAGACAATTCCTGAGAAATCTGAGGAAGGGAACTACAGCCGCCAAGGGAGTCAAGTAGGGACTCAAGGTGAGCAAAGGGATGACCCGAGAGGAGAAACAACAAGGATGGGCAGATGTACAAGAATTTCTTGGGTGCGAAACCACCAAGTCTCTTAGGAAGCCTAAAGCCCGTTGAGATTATGAATTGGATCTCCGAGATGGAGATGGTGTTTGAGAGTTGCGACTGCAGCGAGAAGAAGAAGATCGTCTTCGCTGTAAGACAACTAAAAACTGCAGTCTTTAGCTGGTGGAAACTATTGGCAGATAGAATGCCGCAAGGAGAAGCTTTGAAGATGTCATGGGATGAGTTCATAGAACAACTGAAGGTGCAGTACTATTCGGAGATAGATCTGATTGATCTAAACAATGAGTTCCAAAACTTGAAGAAGGGAAGAATGAGCATCGACGACTATGATGATGCATTCACAGAAAAGATGAAGTTGTTTCCATATTTAGTGCCAACCGAACTTTCCAAAATTGAGAAGTTCGCAAACGGACTGCCGATTGACTTTGGCCCAACATTCAAGATGTCAACCACTCTGAAGGCAACTGTTCGAGCAGCTAAAAATGTAGAGACCCAACAAAAGGAAAGAGGTCTCGAAAGGGTTGAGGTTTGTGAGAAACGGAAGTTCGATGGATCCTCGAATTCCAACAAGAAGAGTAGATTCTCGAAGTTTGGTTCGAGAGGAGGAGGATCAAAAGCGAAGTGGTGTGACAAGTGCAAGAAGTTACACTCTGGGAAGTGTGACAGAGGGGTCACTTGTTTCCAATGCGGAAAGCCTGGGAACTATGCCAATGCATGCACCCTCACCCAGAAGGCTTGTTATGGGTGTAATGAAGATGGGCACGTTTTGACGGACTGCCCAAGGAAGAAGGAGGCAGGAAGACCCAACATTCCACCGAAGCCAAAGGCAAGAGCCTTCCAGATGACGCTTGCAGCTGCAAAGGAGGCAGCATATGTCGCTTCAGGTACCTTTCTTGTAAATGGTTTACCTACCAACATACTATTTGGTTCGGGAGCAAACTACTCATTTGTATCGCATAAATTTGGTGTGAAATTAGCATTTCCTGTAGAAAAACTTGATAATGCCCTGATTGTAGAAGTCGCCAGTGGAAAATTCGTACCTATTAGTGATCGTATTAGGAACATCATCATCGACCTAAACGGAAACGAATTCCACGAGGAGCTATTACCCATAGAGTTAAACGGTTTCGACATCGTTTTGGGTATGGATTCGCTTAGCACCAACGATGCTGAGATTCAATGCCGAAAAAAGATAGTAAGGGTAAACCCACCCGGAAAAGAGTCATTTATGGTGTACGTGGACAAACATTGGAATCATCTCCCTGATGAAAGCCATAAAATGTTTGTCCAAGGGATGTGCATAATACTTGGCATTCGTAATTGATGCTAAGAAGGAAAAGAAAGAGGTGTAGAATATACTAGTCGTGTGTGATTTTCTGGATGTTTTTCCTGAAGATCTTCCCGAATTATGACCTGATTGACAAGTAGAGTTCCGAATAGACTTGTTACCAGGGACGACACCAATAGCGAAAGAGTCATACCTATTAGCACCGATGGAGATGAAGGAGGTTATGACGCAACTTCAGAAGCTATTGGACAACGGTTTCATTCGACCTAGTTCATCACCCTGGGGAGCTTAGATGTTATTCGTGAAGAAGAAGGACGGAAGCATGAGAATGTGTATAGACTATCGATAGCTGAACAAGGCAACGGTGAAGAACAAGTACCCATTGTCGAGGATTGATGACCTATTCGATCAGCTGCAAGATTCGAGCTACTTCTCAAAGATCGATCTTAGGTCAGGATATCATCAGCTGAAGGTAAGAGAGCAGGATATTGAGAAGACTGCATTTAGAACGAGATATGGACTCTAAGAGTTCTTCATTATATCATTCGGACTAACCAATGCTCCAGCAGTATTCATGGATTTGATGAACAGGTTTTCTAAACCTTTCCTCGATGTATTCGTGATAGTGTTCATCAACGACATTCTGATCTACTTGAAAAGCCAAGAGGAGCATGGCAAGCATCTATGGGAAGTGTTAAAAAAGGAGAAGCTTTACGCTAAGTTCTCCAAGTGTGATTTATGGATTCGAGAAGTCCAGTTCTTGGGTTACGTGGTTAACCAAGAAGGAATAATGGTTGACCCAGCAAAGATCGAAGCTGTAATGAAGTGTGAACGACCAAAAAGTCCCACAGAGATTCAGAGCTTTCTAGGATTAGCTGGATATTACCGACAATTTATCCAAGGCTTTTTTTTCGATAGCTACTCGATTAACAGCTTTGACCCACAAAGGAGCCACATATACATGGAGTGAGAAACACGAAGAGGATTTCGAGAAGCTAAAGAAGAATTTATGCAAAGTACCGATACTTTCTCTACCCGATGGAGTTAAAGATTTCGCGGTTTATAGTGACGCATCTGGAGTCGGCTGTGGTTGTGTTTTGACCCAAAGAGAAAAGGTGATAGTATACGCATCTCGACAATTGAAAGAGCATGAAAAGAACTACCCCACTCATGATCTGAAGTTGGTAGCGCTAGTATTTTCCTTAAAGACATGGAGACATTACCTCTATGACACAAAGTGCAAGCTTTTCACTGATCATAAGAGTCTCCAGTATCTCTTTGATCAGAAAGAATTGAACATGAGGCAATGACGCTGGCTAGAACTACTCAAGAATTATGACTGTGAGATACTTTACCACCCCGGTAAAGCAAATGTTGTTGCTGATGCTCTCAGTCGAAAAGTCAACCTTGAAAGGAAACGGTCAACAGCATTGAGAATTGAAGTCGTATCAATGATTGTGGAAAGTATCAGGAAAGCTCAAGAAGAAGATTTAGAGACGAACGACCGAAAGGAAGAACATTTGGGCAAACCATTAGTGTTCGGTACAAACAGTCGAGGACTGAAGGTATTACAAGATTGGATTATGGTACCTAATCCGGGAGGAATAAGAGACCTTTTGATGGAAGAAGCACACAAGACCATGTACTCGATTCATCCCGTTAGTACTAAAATGTATAGGGACCTAAAACCCTATTACTGGTGGCCTACGATGTAGCTCGATGTTGCGAAGTATGTGGCCGAGTGCGTGACTTGTGTAAAAGTATGTCGCTATCCACATGTGTTTGCAAATGCATGATTCTGGGACGGAATCATCCTAAGGGGGAGAGAATTGTAACGCCGGGTTTCAGGGCTAAGCATTTTAGACAATTCAATAGTCTAGGTCAACTATTGTAATTCTTTTTGAGGTAATAAAGATGAAATATTTGAGTATTATGTGAATTATGTGTATTTATGTGCTTATTACTTATTTATAAATATATAATAAATAAAGGATAAAAATGAGCGTCAAAATTAAATTGTGAGATAAGTATGATATCTTTACATAACGTTGTAGTGTTCGAAAAAGGATTTCGGGGATATAAAGAACACCGAAATCAGAGTTATAACGAAGAAGTTATGACCCGTCGAAGTTTCGTGATGAAACCGGCACGATACCGGGAAGCGTAAATAGTGAATTTACGATAGAGCACGTTTTAGCCTTAGCGATCTAAACGAAAGTCATAGAATACTTTAAACTGAGAGCGTCCATAATAAGAACGCCCAAATCTGACTTCGTATGAGGAAGTTATCATTTTTCAAAGTTTTGGCTTAGCAGGGTACAGCCCGAAGTTCGAATATTATATCGAACGATTTTTAACCGACACGACCTAAACGAGAATCGAAGATCTCGTTATTTGTAGTTTAACGATAAAAAGACAGATGAAAACGGACGTCGGATGAAGGAGTTATATATTTTTAACGGACCAATTCTGTCTCGGCCTGTTAAAAATATAACTTTTAAAATAAAGTCAAAATTAGCTGAAAGAGTCTAAACAAAATTTGTAGAGTATGGTCCCGCCTACGCGTGGATATAAAGAACATCGAAAACAAAGCTCGTATGAGAAAGATACGAATTTTTAAAGTTGGAAGGTGAATTTGCGAGACCTATTGCAAATCCGATGAAGGTGCGCGATCTAGTCCGTCCATCGCCGATCTAGCCTCACATCCGATGATCGCCACGTCGCCCTCGCATACGCCCCGCGTACCCTCGCTCTTATCCGTCCGAGTCTAAGTGCGAGACAGCTGGAGTCCACTTGACGACCTTATATAAAGCTACACGCCGCGTAGCTGCTGACGCCCAGTGTAATCCGAGAGGCTTCACCCCCTATAAATACATGCGAAGTCTTCCAAAAATTTCACACCTTTCTTCATTTCTTCTCTCTAAGCTTCCTCTCTCTAGGGTTTTAAACCCTCCCCTAAGCCTAGGTGATCCCCTAGCACCCGAAGAAAGCCTAGAGGCTCCCGGAGTCCCGAGATAAAGGGTCTTTCGGTTTGGGAAACGTTACTCCGAGCAAATCCTAGTTTTCTTTAAAATCCGCTGTAAGTGAGCTACGGTTACGCAAATTTTAATATAGCTTTCAAATAATTATAGTAATGTTATTAGGTCCTTAAACTAATTGTTTGGGCTATTATTATGAGTTATATTGAGTGTTATTTAACGCTCATATAATAATAATAATAGCTAAACTATTAATTAGTCGCGGTTGACGTTACACTAAACCCTAGTGGTATTGATACTAGGTTTTATTGAAGGAAAATTGTTTTGAGAGTATCGAAGCGCTGTCCGAGTGCGAAGTTATCATTTTTCAAAGTTTTGGCTTAGCAGGGTACAGCCCGAAGTTCGAATATTATATCGAACGATTTTTAACCGACACGACCTAAACGAGAATCGAAGATCTCGTTATTTGTAGTTTAACGATAAAAAGACAGATGAAAACGGACGTCGGATGAAGGAGTTATATATTTTTAACGGACCAATTCTGTCTCGGCCTGTTAAAAATATAACTTTTAAAATAAAGTCAAAATTAGCTGAAAGAGTCTAAACAAAATTTGTAGAGTATGGTCCCGCCTACGCGTGGATATAAAGAACATCGAAAACAAAGCTCGTATGAGAAAGATACGAATTTTTAAAGTTGGAAGGTGAATTTGCGAGACCTATTGCAAATCCGATGAAGGTGCGCGATCTAGTCCATCCATCGCCGATCTAGCCTCACATCCGATGATCGCCACGTCGCCCTCGCATACGCCCCGCGTACCCTCGCTCTTATCCGTCCGAGTCTAAGTGCGAGACAGCTGGAGTCCACTTGACGGCCTTATATAAAGCTACACGCCGCGTAGCTGCTGACGCCCAGTGTAATCCGAGAGGCTTCACCCCCTATAAATACATGCGAAGTCTTCCAAAAATTTCACACCTTTCTTCATTTCTTCTCTCTAAGCTTCCTCTCTCTAGGGTTTTAAACCCTCCCCTAAGCCTAGGTGATCCCCTAGCACCCGAAGGAAGCCTAGAGGCTCCCGGAGTCCCGAGATAAAGGGTCTTTCGGTTTGGGAAACGTTACTCCGAGCAAATCCTAGTTTTCTTTAAAATCCGCTGTAAGTGAGCTACGGTTACGCAAATTTTAATATAGCTTTCAAATAATTATAGTAATGTTATTAGGTCCTTAAACTAATTGTTTGGGCTATTATTATGAGTTATATTGAGTGTTATTTAACGCTTATATAATAATAATAATAGCTAAACTATTAATTAGTCGCGGTTGACGTTACACTAAACCCTAGTGGTATTGATACTAGGTTTTATTGAAGGAAAATTGTTTTGAGAGTATCGAAGCGCTGTCCGAGTGCGAAGTTATCATTTTTCAAAGTTTTGGCTTAGCAGGGTACAGCCCGAAGTTCGAATATTATATCGAACGATTTTTAACCGACACGACCTAAACGAGAATCGAAGATCTCGTTATTTGTAGTTTAACGATAAAAAGACAGATGAAAACGGACGTCGGATGAAGGAGTTATATATTTTTAACGGACCAATTCTGTCTCGGCCTGTTAAAAATATAACTTTTAAAATAAAGTCAAAATTAGCTGAAAGAGTCTAAACAAAATTTGTAGAGTATGGTCCCGCCTACGCGTGGATATAAAGAACATCGAAAACAAAGCTCGTATGAGAAAGATACGAATTTTTAAAGTTGGAAGGTGAATTTGCGAGACCTATTGCAAATCCGATGAAGGTGCGCGATCTAGTCCGTCCATCGCCGATCTAGCCTCACATCCGATGATCGCCACGTCGCCCTCGCATACGCCCTGCGTACCCTCGCTCTTATCCGTCCGAGTCTAAGTGCGAAACAGCTGGAGTCCACTTGACGGCCCTATATAAAGCTACACGCCGCGTAGCTGCTGACGCCCAGTGTAATCCGAGAGGCTTCACCCCCTATAAATACATGCGAAGTCTTCCAAAAATTTCACACCTTTCTTCATTTCTTCTCTCTAAGCTTCCTCTCTCTAGGGTTTTAAACCCTCCCCTAAGCCTAGGTGATCACCTAGCACCCGAAGGAAGCCTAGAGGCTCCCGGAGTCCCGAGATAAAAGGTCTTTCGGTTTGGGAAACGTTACTCCGAGCAAATCCTAGTTTTCTTTAAAATCCGCTGTAATTGAGCTACGGTTACGCAAATTTTAATATAGCTTTCAAATAATTATAGTAATGTTATTAGGTCCTTAAACTAATTGTTTGGGCTATTATTATGAGTTATATTGAGTGTTATTTAACGCTTATATAATAATAATAATAGCTAAACTATTAATTAGTCGCGGTTGACGTTACACTAAACCCTAGTGGTATTGATACTAGGTTTTATTGAAGGAAAATTGTTTTGAGAGTATCGAAGCGCTGTCCGAGTGCGAAGTTATCATTTTTCAAAGTTTTGGCTTAGCAGGGTACAGCCCGAAGTTCGAATATTATATCGAACGATTTTTAACCGACACGACCTAAACGAGAATCGAAGATCTCGTTATTTGTAGTTTAACGATAAAAAGACAGATGAAAACGGACGTCGGATGAAGGAGTTATATATTTTTAACGGACCAATTCTGTCTCGGCCTGTTAAAAATATAACTTTTAAAATAAAGTCAAAATTAGCTGAAAGAGTCTAAACAAAATTTGTAGAGTATGGTCCCGCCTACGCGTGGATATAAAGAACATCGAAAACAAAGCTCGTATGAGAAAGATACGAATTTTTAAAGTTGGAAGGTGAATTTGCGAGACCTATTGCAAATCCGATGAAGGTGCGCGATCTAGTCCGTCCATCGCCGATCTAGCCTCACATCCGATGATCGCCACGTCGCCCTCGCATACGCCCCGCGTACCCTCGCTCTTATCCGTCCGAGTCTAAGTGCGAGACAGCTGGAGTCCACTTGACGGCCTTATATAAAGCTACACGCCGCGTAGCTGCTGACGCCCAGTGTAATCCGAGAGGCTTCACCCCCTATAAATACATGCGAAGTCTTCCAAAAATTTCACACCTTTCTTCATTTCTTCTCTCTAAGCTTCCTCTCTCTAGGGTTTTAAACCCTCCCCTAAGCCTAGGTGATCCCCTAGCACCCGAAGGAAGCCTAGAGGCTCCCGGAGTCCCGAGATAAAGGGTCTTTCGGTTTGGGAAACGTTACTCCGAGCAAATCCTAGTTTTCTTTAAAATCCGCTGTAAGTGAGCTACGGTTACGCAAATTTTAATATAGCTTTCAAATAATTATAGTAATGTTATTAGGTCCTTAAACTAATTGTTTGGGCTATTATTATGAGTTATATTGAGTGTTATTTAACGCTTATATAATAATAATAATAGCTAAACTATTAATTAGTCGCGGTTGACGTTACACTAAACCCTAGTGGTATTGATACTAGGTTTTATTGAAGGAAAATTGTTTTGAGAGTATCGAAGCGCTGTCCGAGTGCGAAGTTATCATTTTTCAAAGTTTTGGCTTAGCAGGGTACAGCCCGAAGTTCGAATATTATATCGAACGATTTTTAACCGACACGACCTAAACGAGAATCGAAGATCTCGTTATTTGTAGTTTAACGATAAAAAGACAGATGAAAACGGACGTCGGATGAAGGAGTTATATATTTTTAACGGACCAATTCTGTCTCGGCCTGTTAAAAATATAACTTTTAAAATAAAGTCAAAATTAGCTGAAAGAGTCTAAACAAAATTTGTAGAGTATGGTCCCGCCTACGCGTGGATATAAAGAACATCGAAAACAAAGCTCGTATGAGAAAGATACGAATTTTTAAAGTTGGAAGGTGAATTTGCGAGACCTATTGCAAATCCGATGAAGGTGCGCGATCTAGTCCGTCCATCGCCGATCTAGCCTCACATCCGATGATCGCCACGTCGCCCTCGCATACGCCCCGCGTACCCTCGCTCTTATCCGTCCGAGTCTAAGTGCGAGACAGCTGGAGTCCACTTGACGGCCTTATATAAAGCTACACGCCGCGTAGCTGCTGACGCCCAGTGTAATCCGAGAGGCTTCACCCCCTATAAATACATGCGAAGTCTTCCAAAAATTTCACACCTTTCTTCATTTCTTCTCTCTAAGCTTCCTCTCTCTAGGGTTTTAAACCCTCCCCTAAGCCTAGGTGATCCCCTAGCACCCGAAGGAAGCCTAGAGGCTCCCGGAGTCCCGAGATAAAAGGTCTTTCGGTTTGGGAAACGTTACTCCGAGCAAATCCTAGTTTTCTTTAAAATCCGCTGTAAGTGAGCTACGGTTACGCAAATTTTAATATAGCTTTCAAATAATTATAGTAATGTTATTAGGTCCTTAAACTAATTGTTTGGGTTATTATTATGAGTTATATTGAGTGTTATTTAACGCTTATATAATAATAATAATAATAGCTAAACTATTAATTAGTCGCGGTTGACGTTACACTAAACCCTAGTGGTATTGATACTAGGTTTTATTGAAGGAAAATTGTTTTGAGAGTATCGAAGCGCTGTCCGAGTGCGAAGTTATCATTTTTCAAAGTTTTGGCTTAGCAGGGTACAGCCCGAAGTTCGAATATTATATCGAACGATTTTTAACCGACACGACCTAAACGATAATCGAAGATCTCGTTATTTGTAGTTTAACGATAAAAAGACAGATGAAAACGGACGTCGGATGAAGGAGTTATATATTTTTAACGGACCAATTCTGTCTCGGCCTGTTAAAAATATAACTTTTAAAATAAAGTCAAAATTAGCTGAAAGAGTCTAAACAAAATTTGTAGAGTATGGTCCCGCCTACGCGTGGATATAAAGAACATCGAAAACAAAGCTCGTATGAGAAAGATACGAATTTTTAAAGTTGGAAGGTGAATTTGCGAGACCTATTGCAAATCCGATGAAGGTGCGCGATCTAGTCCGTCCATCGCCGATCTAGCCTCACATCCGATGATCGCCACGTCGCCCTCGCATATGCCCCGCGTACCCTCGCTCTTATCCGTCCGAGTCTAAGTGCGAGATAGCTGGAGTCCACTTGACGGCCTTATATAAAGCTACACGCCGCGTAGCTGCTGACGCCCAGTGTAATCCGAGAGGCTTCACCCCCTATAAATACATGCGAAGTCTTCCAAAAATTTCACACCTTTCTTCATTTCTTCTCTCTAAGCTTCCTCTCTCTAGGGTTTTAAACCCTCCCCTAAGCCTAGGTGATCCCCTAGCACCCGAAGGAAGCCTAGAGGCTCCCGGAGTCCCGAGATAAAGGGTCTTTCGGTTTGGGAAACGTTACTCCGAGCAAATCCTAGTTTTCTTTAAAATCCGCTGTAAGTGAGCTACGCTTACGCAAATTTTAATATAGCTTTCAAATAATTATAGTAATGTTATTAGGTCCTTAAACTAATTGTTTGGGCTATTATTATGAGTTATATTGAGTGTTATTTAACGCTTATATAATAATAATAATAATAGCTAAACTATTAATTAGTCGCGGTTGACGTTACACTAAACCCTAGTGGTATTGATACTAGGTTTTATTGAAGGAAAATTGTTTTGAGAGTATCGAAGCGCTGTCCGAGTGCGAAGTTATCATTTTTCAAAGTTTTGGCTTAGCAGGGTACAGCCCGAAGTTCGAATATTATATCGAACGATTTTTAACCGACACGACCTAAACGAGAATCGAAGATCTCGTTATTTGTAGTTTAACGATAAAAAGACAGATGAAAACGGACGTCGGATGAAGGAGTTATATATTTTTAACGGACCAATTCTGTCTCGGCCTGTTAAAAATATAACTTTTAAAATAAAGTCAAAATTAGCTGAAAGAGTCTAAACAAAATTTGTAGAGTATGGTCCCGCCTACGCGTGGATATAAAGAACATCGAAAACAAAGCTCGTATGAGAAAGATACGAATTTTTAAAGTTGGAAGGTGAATTTGCGAGACCTATTGCAAATCCGATGAAGGTGCGCGATCTAGTCCGTCCATCGCCGATCTAGCCTCACATCCGATGATCGCCACGTCGCCCTCGCATACGCCCCGCGTACCCTCGCTCTTATCCGTCCGAGTCTAAGTGCGAGACAGCTGGAGTCCACTTGACGGCCTTATATAAAGCTACACGCCGCGTAGCTGCTGACGCCCAGTGTAATCCGAGAGGCTTCACCCCCTATAAATACATGCGAAGTCTTCCAAAAATTTCACACCTTTCTTCATTTCTTCTCTCTAAGCTTCCTCTCTCTAGGGTTTTAAACCCTCCCCTAAGCCTAGGTGATCCACTAGCACCCGAAGGAAGCCTAGAGGCTCCCGGAGTCCCGAGATAAAGGGTCTTTCGGTTTGGGAAACGTTACTCCGAGCAAATCCTAGTTTTCTTTAAAATCCGCTGTAAGTGAGCTACGGTTACGCAAATTTTAATATAGCTTTCAAATAATTATAGTAATGTTATTAGGTCCTTAAACTAATTGTTTGGGCTATTATTATGAGTTATATTGAGTGTTATTTAACGCTTATATAATAATAATAATAGCTAAACTATTAATTAGTCGCGGTTGACGTTACACTAAACCCTAGTGGTATTGATACTAGGTTTTATTGAAGGAAAATTGTTTTGAGAGTATCGAAGCGCTGTCCGAGTGCGAAGTTATCATTTTTCAAAGTTTTGGCTTAGCAGGGTACAGCCCGAAGTTCGAATATTATATCGAACGATTTTTAACCGACACGACCTAAACGAGAATCGAAGATCTCGTTATTTGTAGTTTAACGATAAAAAGACAGATGAAAACGGACGTCGGATGAAGGAGTTATATATTTTTAACGGACCAATTCTGTCTCGGCCTGTTAAAAATATAACTTTTAAAATAAAGTCAAAATTAGCTGAAAGAGTCTAAACAAAATTTGTAGAGTATGGTCCCGCCTACGCGTGGATATAAAGAACATCGAAAACAAAGCTCGTATGAGAAAGATACGAATTTTTAAAGTTGGAAGGTGAATTTGCGAGACCTATTGCAAATCCGATGAAGGTGCGCGATCTAGTCCGTCCATCGCCGATCTAGCCTCACATCCGATGATCGCCACGTCGCCCTCGCATACGCCCCGCGTACCCTTGCTCTTATCCGTCCGAGTCTAAGTGCGAGACAGCTGGAGTCCACTTGACGGCCTTATATAAAGCTACACGCCGCGTAGCTGCTGACGCCCAGTGTAATCCGAGAGGCTTCACCCCCTATAAATACATGCGAAGTCTTCCAAAAATTTCACACCTTTCTTCATTTCTTCTCTCTAAGCTTCCTCTCTCTAGGGTTTTAAACCCTCCCCTAAGCCTAGGTGATCCCCTAGCACCCGAAGGAAGCCTAGAGGCTCCCGGAGTCCCGAGATAAAAGGTCTTTCGGTTTGGGAAACGTTACTCCGAGCAAATCCTAGTTTTCTTTAAAATCCGCTGTAAGTGAGCTACGGTTACGCAAATTTTAATATAGCTTTCAAATAATTATAGTAATGTTATTAGGTCCTTAAACTAATTGTTTGGGCTATTATTATGAGTTATATTGAGTGTTATTTAACGCTTATATAATAATAATAATAGCTAAACTATTAATTAGTCGCGGTTGACGTTACACTAAACCCTAGTGGTATTGATACTAGGTTTTATTGAAGGAAAATTGTTTTGAGAGTATCGAAGCGCTGTCCGAGTGCGAAGTTATCATTTTTCAAAGTTTTGGCTTAGCAGGGTACAGCCCGAAGTTCGAATATTATATCGAACGATTTTTAACCGACACGACCTAAACGAGAATCGAAGATCTCGTTATTTGTAGTTTAACGATAAAAAGACAGATGAAAACGGACGTCGGATGAAGGAGTTATATATTTTTAACGGACCAATTCTGTCTCGGCCTGTTAAAAATATAACTTTTAAAATAAAGTCAAAATTAGCTGAAAGAGTCTAAACAAAATTTGTAGAGTATGGTCCCGCCTACGCGTGGATATAAAGAACATCGAAAACAAAGCTCGTATGAGAAAGATACGAATTTTTAAAGTTGGAAGGTGAATTTGCGAGACCTATTGCAAATCCGATGAAGGTGCGCGATCTAGTCCGTCCATCGCCGATCTAGCCTCACATCCGATGATCGCCACGTCGCCCTCGCATACGCCCCGCGTACCCTCGCTCTTATCCGTCCGAGTCTAAGTGCGAGACAGCTGGAGTCCACTTGACGGCCTTATATAAAGCTACACGCCGCGTAGCTGCTGACGCCCAGTGTAATCCGAGAGGCTTCACCCCCTATAAATACATGCGAAGTCTTCCAAAAATTTCACACCTTTCTTCATTTCTTCTCTCTAAGCTTCCTCTCTCTAGGGTTTTAAACCCTCCCCTAAGCCTAGGTGATCCCCTAGCACCCGAAGGAAGCCTAGAGGCTCCCGGAGTCCCGAGATAAAAGGTCTTTCGGTTTGGGAAACGTTACTCCGAGCAAATCCTAGTTTTCTTTAAAATCCGCTGTAAGTGAGCTACGGTTACGCAAATTTTAATATAGCTTTCAAATAATTATAGTAATGTTATTAGGTCCTTAAACTAATTGTTTGGGCTATTATTATGAGTTATATTGAGTGTTATTTAACGCTTATATAATAATAATAATAGCTAAACTATTAATTAGTCGCGGTTGACGTTACACTAAACCCTAGTGGTATTGATACTAGGTTTTATTGAAGGAAAATTGTTTTGAGAGTATCGAAGCGCTGTCCGAGTGCGAAGTTATCATTTTTCAAAGTTTTGGCTTAGCAGGGTACAGCCCGAAGTTCGAATATTATATCGAACGATTTTTAACCGACACGACCTAAACGATAATCGAAGATCTCGTTATTTGTAGTTTAACGATAAAAAGACAGATGAAAACGGACGTCGGATGAAGGAGTTATATATTTTTAACGGACCAATTCTGTCTCGGCCTGTTAAAAATATAACTTTTAAAATAAAGTCAAAATTAGCTGAAAGAGTCTAAACAAAATTTGTAGAGTATGGTCCCGCCTACGCGTGGATATAAAGAACATCGAAAACAAAGCTCGTATGAGAAAGATACGAATTTTTAAAGTTGGAAGGTGAATTTGCGAGACCTATTGCAAATCCGATGAAGGTGCGCGATCTAGTCCGTCCATCGCCGATCTAGCCTCACATCCGATGATCGCCACGTCGCCCTCGCATATGCCCCACGTACCCTCGCTCTTATCCGTCCGAGTCTAAGTGCGAGACAGCTGGAGTCCACTTGACGGCCTTATATAAAGCTACACGCCGCGTAGCTGCTGACGCCCAGTGTAATCCGAGAGGCTTCACCCCCTATAAATACATGCGAAGTCTTCCAAAAATTTCACACCTTTCTTCATTTCTTCTCTCTAAGCTTCCTCTCTCTAGGGTTTTAAACCCTCCCCTAAGCCTAGGTGATCCCCTAGCACCCGAAGGAAGCCTAGAGGCTCCCGGAGTCCCGAGATAAAGGGTCTTTCGGTTTGGGAAACGTTACTCCGAGCAAATCCTAGTTTTCTTTAAAATCCGCTGTAAGTGAGCTACGCTTACGCAAATTTTAATATAGCTTTCAAATAATTATAGTAATGTTATTAGGTCCTTAAACTAATTGTTTGGGCTATTATTATGAGTTATATTGAGTGTTATTTAACGCTTATATAATAATAATAATAATAGCTAAACTATTAATTAGTCGCGGTTGACGTTACACTAAACCCTAGTGGTATTGATACTAGGTTTTATTGAAGGAAAATTGTTTTGAGAGTATCGAAGCGCTGTCCGAGTGCGAAGTTATCATTTTTCAAAGTTTTGGCTTAGCAGGGTACAGCCCGAAGTTCGAATATTATATCGAACGATTTTTAACCGACACGACCTAAACGAGAATCGAAGATCTCGTTATTTGTAGTTTAACGATAAAAAGACAGATGAAAACGGACGTCGGATGAAGGAGTTATATATTTTTAACGGACCAATTCTGTCTCGGCCTGTTAAAAATATAACTTTTAAAATAAAGTCAAAATTAGCTGAAAGAGTCTAAACAAAATTTGTAGAGTATGGTCCCGCCTACGCGTGGATATAAAGAACATCGAAAACAAAGCTCGTATGAGAAAGATACGAATTTTTAAAGTTGGAAGGTGAATTTGCGAGACCTATTGCAAATCCGATGAAGGTGCGCGATCTAGTCCGTCCATCGCCGATCTAGCCTCACATCCGATGATCGCCACGTCGCCCTCGCATACGCCCCGCGTACCCTCGCTCTTATCCGTCCGAGTCTAAGTGCGAGACAGCTGGAGTCCACTTGACGGCCTTATATAAAGCTACACGCCGCGTAGCTGCTGACGCCCAGTGTAATCCGAGAGGCTTCACCCCCTATAAATACATGCGAATTCTTCCAAAAATTTCACACCTTTCTTCATTTCTTCTCTCTAAGCTTCCTCTCTCTACGGTTTTAAACCCTCCCCTAAGCCTAGGTGATCCCCTAGCACCCGAAGGAAGCCTAGAGGCTCCCGGAGTCCCGAGATAAAAGGTCTTTCGGTTTGGGAAACGTTACTCCGAGCAAATCCTAGTTTTCTTTAAAATCCGCTGTAAGTGAGCTACGGTTACGCAAATTTTAATATAGCTTTCAAATAATTATAGTAATGTTATTAGGTCCTTAAACTAATTGTTTGGGCTATTATTATGAGTTATATTGAGTGTTATTTAACGCTTATATAATAATAATAATAGCTAAACTATTAATTAGTCGCGGTTGACGTTACACTAAACCCTAGTGGTATTGATACTAGGTTTTATTGAAGGAAAATTGTTTTGAGAGTATCGAAGCGCTGTCCGAGTGCGAAGTTATCATTTTTCAAAGTTTTGGCTTAGCAGGGTACAGCCCGAAGTTCGAATATTATATCGAACGATTTTTAACCGACACGACCTAAACGAGAATCGAAGATCTCGTTATTTGTAGTTTAACGATAAAAAGACAGATGAAAACGGACGTCGGATGAAGGAGTTATATATTTTTAACGGACCAATTCTGTCTCGGCCTGTTAAAAATATAACTTTTAAAATAAAGTCAAAATTAGCTGAAAGAGTCTAAACAAAATTTGTAGAGTATGGTCCCGCCTACGCGTGGATATAAAGAACATCGAAAACAAAGCTCGTATGAGAAAGATACGAATTTTTAAAGTTGGAAGGTGAATTTGCGAGACCTATTGCAAATCCGATGAAGGTGCGCGATCTAGTCCGTCCATCGCCGATCTAGCCTCACATCCGATGATCGCCACGTCGCCCTCGCATACGCCCCGCGTACCCTCGCTCTTATCCGTCCGAGTCTAAGTGCGAGACAGCTGGAGTCCACTTGACGGCCTTATATAAAGCTACACGCCGCGTAGCTGCTGACGCCCAGTGTAATCCGAGAGGCTTCACCCCCTATAAATACATGCGAAGTCTTCCAAAAATTTCACACCTTTCTTCATTTCTTCTCTCTAAGCTTCCTCTCTCTAGGGTTTTAAACCCTCCCCTAAGCCTAGGTGATCCCCTAGCACCCGAAGGAAGCCTAGAGGCTCCCGGAGTCCCGAGATAAAGGGTCTTTCGGTTTGGGAAACGTTACTCCGAGCAAATCCTAGTTTTCTTTAAAATCCGCTGTAAGTGAGCTACGGTTACGCAAATTTTAATATAGCTTTCAAATAATTATAGTAATGTTATTAGGTCCTTAAACTAATTGTTTGGGCTATTATTATGAGTTATATTGAGTGTTATTTAACGCTTATATAATAATAATAATAGCTAAACTATTAATTAGTCGCGGTTGACGTTACACTAAACCCTAGTGGTATTGATACTAGGTTTTATTGAAGGAAAATTGTTTTGAGAGTATCGAAGCGCTGTCCGAGTGCGAAGTTATCATTTTTCAAAGTTTTGGCTTAGCAGGGTACAGCCCGAAGTTCGAATATTATATCGAACGATTTTTAACCGACACGACCTAAACGAGAATCGAAGATCTCGTTATTTGTAGTTTAACGATAAAAAGACAGATGAAAACGGACGTCGGATGAAGGAGTTATATATTTTTAACGGACCAATTCTGTCTCGGCCTGTTAAAAATATAACTTTTAAAATAAAGTCAAAATTAGCTGAAAGAGTCTAAACAAAATTTGTAGAGTATGGTCCCGCCTACGCGTGGATATAAAGAACATCGAAAACAAAGCTCGTATGAGAAAGATACGAATTTTTAAAGTTGGAAGGTGAATTTGCGAGACCTATTGCAAATCCGATGAAGGTGCGCGATCTAGTCCGTCCATCGCCGATCTAGCCTCACATCCGATGATCGCCACGTCGCCCTCGCATACGCCCCGCGTACCCTCGCTCTTATCCGTCCGAGTCTAAGTGCGAGACAGCTGGAGTCCACTTGACGGCCTTATATAAAGCTACACGCCGCGTAGCTGCTGACGCCCAGTGTAATCCGAGAGGCTTCACCCCCTATAAATACATGCGAATTCTTCCAAAAATTTCACACCTTTCTTCATTTCTTCTCTCTAAGCTTCCTCTCTCTACGGTTTTAAACCCTCCCCTAAGCCTAGGTGATCCCCTAGCACCCGAAGGAAGCCTAGAGGCTCCCGGAGTCCCGAGATAAAAGGTCTTTCGGTTTGGGAAACGTTACTCCGAGCAAATCCTAGTTTTCTTTAAAATCCGCTGTAAGTGAGCTACGGTTACGCAAATTTTAATATAGCTTTCAAATAATTATAGTAATGTTATTAGGTCCTTAAACTAATTGTTTGGGCTATTATTATGAGTTATATTGAGTGTTATTTAACGCTTATATAATAATAATAATAGCTAAACTATTAATTAGTCGCGGTTGACGTTACACTAAACCCTAGTGGTATTGATACTAGGTTTTATTGAAGGAAAACTGTTTTGAGAGTATCGAAGCGCTGTCCGAGTGCGAAGTTATCATTTTTCAAAGTTTTGGCTTAGCAGGGTACAGCCCGAAGTTCGAATATTATATCGAACGATTTTTAACCGACACGACCTAAACGAGAATCGAAGATCTCGTTATTTGTAGTTTAACGATAAAAAGACAGATGAAAACGGACGTCGGATGAAGGAGTTATATATTTTTAACGGACCAATTCTGTCTCGGCCTGTTAAAAATATAACTTTTAAAATAAAGTCAAAATTAGCTGAAAGAGTCTAAACAAAATTTGTAGAGTATGGTCCCGCCTACGCGTGGATATAAAGAACATCGAAAACAAAGCTCGTATGAGAAAGATACGAATTTTTAAAGTTGGAAGGTGAATTTGCGAGACCTATTGCAAATCCGATGAAGGTGCGCGATCTAGTCCGTCCATCGCCGATCTAGCCTCACATCCGATGATCGCCACGTCGCCCTCGCATACGCCCCGCGTACCCTCGCTCTTATCCGTCCGAGTCTAAGTGCGAGACAGCTGGAGTCCACTTGACGGCCTTATATAAAGCTACACGCCGCGTAGCTGCTGACGCCCAGTGTAATCCGAGAGGCTTCACCCCCTATAAATACATGCGAAGTCTTCCAAAAATTTCACACCTTTCTTCATTTCTTCTCTCTAAGCTTCCTCTCTCTAGGGTTTTAAACCCTCCCCTAAGCCTAGGTGATCCCCTAGCACCCGAAGGAAGCCTAGAGGCTCCCGGAGTCCCGAGATAAAGGGTCTTTCGGTTTGGGAAACGTTACTCCGAGCAAATCCTAGTTTTCTTTAAAATCCGCTGTAAGTGAGCTACGCTTACGCAAATTTTAATATAGCTTTCAAATAATTATAGTAATGTTATTAGGTCCTTAAACTAATTGTTTGGGCTATTATTATGAGTTATATTGAGTGTTATTTAACGCTTATATAATAATAATAATAATAGCTAAACTATTAATTAGTCGCGGTTGACGTTACACTAAACCCTAGTGGTATTGATACTAGGTTTTATTGAAGGAAAATTGTTTTGAGAGTATCGAAGCGCTGTCCGAGTGCGAAGTTATCATTTTTCAAAGTTTTGGCTTAGCAGGGTACAGCCCGAAGTTCGAATATTATATCGAACGATTTTTAACCGACACGACCTAAACGAGAATCGAAGATCTCGTTATTTGTAGTTTAACGATAAAAAGACAGATGAAAACGGACGTCGGATGAAGGAGTTATATATTTTTAACGGACCAATTCTGTCTCGGCCTGTTAAAAATATAACTTTTAAAATAAAGTCAAAATTAGCTGAAAGAGTCTAAACAAAATTTGTAGAGTATGGTCCCGCCTACGCGTGGATATAAAGAACATCGAAAACAAAGCTCGTATGAGAAAGATACGAATTTTTAAAGTTGGAAGGTGAATTTGCGAGACCTATTGCAAATCCGATGAAGGTGCGCGATCTAGTCCGTCCATCGCCGATCTAGCCTCACATCCGATGATCGCCACGTCGCCCTCGCATACGCCCCGCGTACCCTCGCTCTTATCCGTCCGAGTCTAAGTGCGAGACAGCTGGAGTCCACTTGACGGCCTTATATAAAGCTACACGCCGCGTAGCTGCTGACGCCCAGTGTAATCCGAGAGGCTTCACCCCCTATAAATACATGCGAAGTCTTCCAAAAATTTCACACCTTTCTTCATTTCTTCTCTCTAAGCTTCCTCTCTCTAGGGTTTTAAACCCTCCCCTAAGCCTAGGTGATCCCCTAGCACCCGAAGGAAGCCTAGAGGCTCCCGGAGTCCCGAGATAAAGGGTCTTTCGGTTTGGGAAACGTTACTCCGAGCAAATCCTAGTTTTCTTTAAAATCCGCTGTAAGTGAGCTACGCTTACGCAAATTTTAATATAGCTTTCAAATAATTATAGTAATGTTATTAGGTCCTTAAACTAATTGTTTGGGCTATTATTATGAGTTATATTGAGTGTTATTTAACGCTTATATAATAATAATAATAGCTAAACTATTAATTAGTCGCGGTTGACGTTACACTAAACCCTAGTGGTATTGATACTAGGTTTTATTGAAGGAAAATTGTTTTGAGAGTATCGAAGCGCTGTCCGAGTGCGAAGTTATCATTTTTCAAAGTTTTGGCTTAGCAGGGTACAGCCCGAAGTTCGAATATTATATCGAACGATTTTTAACCGACACGACCTAAACGAGAATCGAAGATCTCGTTATTTGTAGTTTAACGATAAAAAGACAGATGAAAACGGACGTCGGATGAAGGAGTTATATATTTTTAACGGACCAATTCTGTCTCGGCCTGTTAAAAATATAACTTTTAAAATAAAGTCAAAATTAGCTGAAAGAGTCTAAACAAAATTTGTAGAGTATGGTCCCGCCTACGCGTGGATATAAAGAACATCGAAAACAAAGCTCGTATGAGAAAGATACGAATTTTTAAAGTTGGAAGGTGAATTTGCGAGACCTATTGCAAATCCGATGAAGGTGCGCGATCTAGTCCGTCCATCGCCGATCTAGCCTCACATCCGATGATCGCCACGTCGCCCTCGCATACGCCCCGCGTACCCTCGCTCTTATCCGTCCGAGTCTAAGTGCGAGACAGCTGGAGTCCACTTGACGGCCTTATATAAAGCTACACGCCGCGTAGCTGCTGACGCCCAGTGTAATCCGAGAGGCTTCACCCCCTATAAATACATGCGAATTCTTCCAAAAATTTCACACCTTTCTTCATTTCTTCTCTCTAAGCTTCCTCTCTCTACGGTTTTAAACCCTCCCCTAAGCCTAGGTGATCCCCTAGCACCCGAAGGAAGCCTAGAGGCTCCCGGAGTCCCGAGATAAAAGGTCTTTCGGTTTGGGAAACGTTACTCCGAGCAAATCCTAGTTTTCTTTAAAATCCGCTGTAAGTGAGCTACGGTTACGCAAATTTTAATATAGCTTTCAAATAATTATAGTAATGTTATTAGGTCCTTAAACTAATTGTTTGGGCTATTATTATGAGTTATATTGAGTGTTATTTAACGCTTATATAATAATAATAATAGCTAAACTATTAATTAGTCGCGGTTGACGTTACACTAAACCCTAGTGGTATTGATACTAGGTTTTATTGAAGGAAAATTGTTTTGAGAGTATCGAAGCGCTGTCCGAGTGCGAAGTTATCATTTTTCAAAGTTTTGGCTTAGCAGGGTACAGCCCGAAGTTCGAATATTATATCGAACGATTTTTAACCGACACGACCTAAACGAGAATCGAAGATCTCGTTATTTGTAGTTTAACGATAAAAAGACAGATGAAAACGGACGTCGGATGAAGGAGTTATATATTTTTAACGGACCAATTCTGTCTCGGCCTGTTAAAAATATAACTTTTAAAATAAAGTCAAAATTAGCTGAAAGAGTCTAAACAAAATTTGTAGAGTATGGTCCCGCCTACGCGTGGATATAAAGAACATCGAAAACAAAGCTCGTATGAGAAAGATACGAATTTTTAAAGTTGGAAGGTGAATTTGCGAGACCTATTGCAAATCCGATGAAGGTGCGCGATCTAGTCCGTCCATCGCCGATCTAGCCTCACATCCGATGATCGCCACGTCGCCCTCGCATACGCCCCGCGTACCCTCGCTCTTATCCGTCCGAGTCTAAGTGCGAGACAGCTGGAGTCCACTTGACGGCCTTATATAAAGCTACACGCCGCGTAGCTGCTGACGCCCAGTGTAATCCGAGAGGCTTCACCCCCTATAAATACATGCGAAGTCTTCCAAAAATTTCACACCTTTCTTCATTTCTTCTCTCTAAGCTTCCTCTCTCTACGGTTTTAAACCCTCCCCTAAGCCTAGGTGATCCCCTAGCACCCGAAGGAAGCCTAGAGGCTCCCGGAGTCCCGAGATAAAAGGTCTTTCGGTTTGGGAAACGTTACTCCGAGCAAATCCTAGTTTTCTTTAAAATCCGCTGTAAGTGAGCTACGGTTACGCAAATTTTAATATAGCTTTCAAATAATTATAGTAATGTTATTAGGTCCTTAAACTAATTGTTTGGGCTATTATTATGAGTTATATTGAGTGTTATTTAACGCTTATATAATAATAATAATAGCTAAACTATTAATTAGTCGCGGTTGACGTTACACTAAACCCTAGTGGTATTGATACTAGGTTTTATTGAAGGAAAATTGTTTTGAGAGTATCGAAGCGCTGTCCGAGTGCGAAGTTATCATTTTTCAAAGTTTTGGCTTAGCAGGGTACAGCCCGAAGTTCGAATATTATATCGAACGATTTTTAACCGACACGACCTAAACGAGAATCGAAGATCTCGTTATTTGTAGTTTAACGATAAAAAGACAGATGAAAACGGACGTCGGATGAAGGAGTTATATATTTTTAACGGACCAATTCTGTCTCGGCCTGTTAAAAATATAACTTTTAAAATAAAGTCAAAATTAGCTGAAAGAGTCTAAACAAAATTTGTAGAGTATGGTCCCGCCTACGCGTGGATATAAAGAACATCGAAAACAAAGCTCGTATGAGAAAGATACGAATTTTTAAAGTTGGAAGGTGAATTTGCGAGACCTATTGCAAATCCGATGAAGGTGCGCGATCTAGTCCGTCCATCGCCGATCTAGCCTCACATCCGATGATCGCCACGTCGCCCTCGCATACGCCCCGCGTACCCTCGCTCTTATCCGTCCGAGTCTAAGTGCGAGACAGCTGGAGTCCACTTGACGGCCTTATATAAAGCTACACGCCGCGTAGCTGCTGACGCCCAGTGTAATCCGAGAGGCTTCACCCCCTATAAATACATGCGAAGTCTTCCAAAAATTTCACACCTTTCTTCATTTCTTCTCTCTAAGCTTCCTCTCTCTAGGGTTTTAAACCCTCCCCTAAGCCTAGGTGATCCCCTAGCACCCGAAGGAAGCCTAGAGGCTCCCGGAGTCCCGAGATAAAGGGTCTTTCGGTTTGGGAAACGTTACTCCGAGCAAATCCTAGTTTTCTTTAAAATCCGCTGTAAGTGAGCTACGCTTACGCAAATTTTAATATAGCTTTCAAATAATTATAGTAATGTTATTAGGTCCTTAAACTAATTGTTTGGGCTATTATTATGAGTTATATTGAGTGTTATTTAACGCTTATATAATAATAATAATAATAGCTAAACTATTAATTAGTCGCGGTTGACGTTACACTAAACCCTAGTGGTATTGATACTAGGTTTTATTGAAGGAAAATTGTTTTGAGAGTATCGAAGCGCTGTCCGAGTGCGAAGTTATCATTTTTCAAAGTTTTGGCTTAGCAGGGTACAGCCCGAAGTTCGAATATTATATCGAACGATTTTTAACCGACACGACCTAAACGAGAATCGAAGATCTCGTTATTTGTAGTTTAACGATAAAAAGACAGATGAAAACGGACGTCAGATGAAGGAGTTATATATTTTTAACGGACCAATTCTGTCTCGGCCTGTTAAAAATATAACTTTTAAAATAAAGTCAAAATTAGCTGAAAGAGTCTAAACAAAATTTGTAGAGTATGGTCCCGCCTACGCGTGGATATAAAGAACATCGAAAACAAAGCTCGTATGAGAAAGATACGAATTTTTAAAGTTGGAAGGTGAATTTGCGAGACCTATTGCAAATCCGATGAAGGTGCGCGATCTAGTCCGTCCATCGCCGATCTAGCCTCACATCCGATGATCGCCACGTCGCCCTCGCATACGCCCCGCGTACCCTCGCTCTTATCCGTCCGAGTCTAAGTGCGAGACAGCTGGAGTCCACTTGACGGCCTTATATAAAGCTACACGCCGCGTAGCTGCTGACGCCCAGTGTAATCCGAGAGGCTTCACCCCCTATAAATACATGCGAAGTCTTCCAAAAATTTCACACCTTTCTTCATTTCTTCTCTCTAAGCTTCCTCTCTCTAGGGTTTTAAACCCTCCCCTAAGCCTAGGTGATCCCCTAGCACCCGAAGGAAGCCTAGAGGCTCCCGGAGTCCCGAGATAAAGGGTCTTTCGGTTTGGGAAACGTTACTCCGAGCAAATCCTAGTTTTCTTTAAAATCCGCTGTAAGTGAGCTACGCTTACGCAAATTTTAATATAGCTTTCAAATAATTATAGTAATGTTATTAGGTCCTTAAACTAATTGTTTGGGCTATTATTATGAGTTATATTGAGTGTTATTTAACGCTTATATAATAATAATAATAGCTAAACTATTAATTAGTCGCGGTTGACGTTACACTAAACCCTAGTGGTATTGATACTAGGTTTTATTGAAGGAAAATTGTTTTGAGAGTATCGAAGCGCTGTCCGAGTGCGAAGTTATCATTTTTCAAAGTTTTGGCTTAGCAGGGTACAGCCCGAAGTTCGAATATTATATCGAACGATTTTTAACCGACACGACCTAAACGAGAATCGAAGATCTCGTTATTTGTAGTTTAACGATAAAAAGACAGATGAAAACGGACGTCGGATGAAGGAGTTATATATTTTTAACGGACCAATTCTGTCTCGGCCTGTTAAAAATATAACTTTTAAAATAAAGTCAAAATTAGCTGAAAGAGTCTAAACAAAATTTGTAGAGTATGGTCCCGCCTACGCGTGGATATAAAGAACATCGAAAACAAAGCTCGTATGAGAAAGATACGAATTTTTAAAGTTGGAAGGTGAATTTGCGAGACCTATTGCAAATCCGATGAAGGTGCGCGATCTAGTCCGTCCATCGCCGATCTAGCCTCACATCCGATGATCGCCACGTCGCCCTCGCATACGCCCCGCGTACCCTCGCTCTTATCCGTCCGAGTCTAAGTGCGAGACAGCTGGAGTCCACTTGACGGCCTTATATAAAGCTACACGCCGCGTAGCTGCTGACGCCCAGTGTAATCCGAGAGGCTTCACCCCCTATAAATACATGCGAAGTCTTCCAAAAATTTCACACCTTTCTTCATTTCTTCTCTCTAAGCTTCCTCTCTCTAGGGTTTTAAACCCTCCC
Organism: Lactuca sativa; assembly: GCF_002870075.4. Taxonomy (NCBI): domain Eukaryota; kingdom Viridiplantae; phylum Streptophyta; class Magnoliopsida; order Asterales; family Asteraceae; genus Lactuca; species Lactuca sativa. Next base: position 81,759,607 of record NC_056627.2, on the reverse strand, counting down.
CTAAGCCTAGGTGATCACCTAGCACCCGAAGGAAGCCTAGAGGCTCCCGGAGTCCCGAGATAAAAGGTCTTTCGGTTTGGGAAACGTTACTCCGAGCAAATCCTAGTTTTCTTTAAAATCCGCTGTAATTGAGCTACGGTTACGCAAATTTTAATATAGCTTTCAAATAATTATAGTAATGTTATTAGGTCCTTAAACTAATTGTTTGGGCTATTATTATGAGTTATATTGAGTGTTATTTAACGCTTATATAATAATAATAATAGCTAAACTATTAATTAGTCGCGGTTGACGTTACACTAAACCCTAGTGGTATTGATACTAGGTTTTATTGAAGGAAAATTGTTTTGAGAGTATCGAAGCGCTGTCCGAGTGCGAAGTTATCATTTTTCAAAGTTTTGGCTTAGCAGGGTACAGCCCGAAGTTCGAATATTATATCGAACGATTTTTAACCGACACGACCTAAACGAGAATCGAAGATCTCGTTATTTGTAGTTTAACGATAAAAAGACAGATGAAAACGGACGTCGGATGAAGGAGTTATATATTTTTAACGGACCAATTCTGTCTCGGCCTGTTAAAAATATAACTTTTAAAATAAAGTCAAAATTAGCTGAAAGAGTCTAAACAAAATTTGTAGAGTATGGTCCCGCCTACGCGTGGATATAAAGAACATCGAAAACAAAGCTCGTATGAGAAAGATACGAATTTTTAAAGTTGGAAGGTGAATTTGCGAGACCTATTGCAAATCCGATGAAGGTGCGCGATCTAGTCCGTCCATCGCCGATCTAGCCTCACATCCGATGATCGCCACGTCGCCCTCGCATACGCCCCGCGTACCCTCGCTCTTATCCGTCCGAGTCTAAGTGCGAGACAGCTGGAGTCCACTTGACGGCCTTATATAAAGCTACACGCCGCGTAGCTGCTGACGCCCAGTGTAATCCGAGAGGCTTCACCCCCTATAAATACATGCGAAGTCTTCCAAAAATTTCACACCTTTCTTCATTTCTTCTCTCTAAGCTTCCTCTCTCTAGGGTTTTAAACCCTCCCCTAAGCCTAGGTGATCCCCTAGCACCCGAAGGAAGCCTAGAGGCTGCCGGAGTCCCGAGATAAAGGGTCTTTCGGTTTGGGAAACGATACTCCGAGCAAATCCTAGTTTTCTTTAAAATCCGCTGTAAGTGAGCTACGGTTACGAAAATTTTAATATAGCTTTCAAATAATTATAGTAATGTTATTAGGTCCTTAAACTAATTGTTTGGGCTATTATTATGAGTTATATTGAGTGTTATTTAACGCTTATATAATAATAATAATAGCTAAACTATTAATTAGTCGCGGTTGACGTTACACTAAACCCTAGTGGTATTGATACTAGGTTTTATTGAAGGAAAATTGTTTTGAGAGTATCGAAGCGCTGTCCGAGTGCGAAGTTATCATTTTTCAAAGTTTTGGCTTAGCAGGGTACAGCCCGAAGTTCGAATATTATATCGAACGATTTTTAACCGACACGACCTAAACGAGAATCGAAGATCTCGTTATTTGTAGTTTAACGATAAAAAAACAGATGAAAACGGACGTCGGATGAAGGAGTTATATATTTTTAACGGACCAATTCTGTCTCGGCCTGTTAAAAATATAACTTTTAAAATAAAGTCAAAATTAGCTGAAAGAGTCTAAACAAAATTTGTAGAGTATGGTCCCGCCTACGCGTGGATATAAAGAACATCGAAAACAAAGCTCGTATGAGAAAGATACGAATTTTTAAAGTTGGAAGGTGAATTTGCGAGACCTATTGCAAATCCGATGAAGGTGCGCGATCTAGTCCGTCCATCGCCGATCTAGCCTCACATCCGATGATCGCCACGTCGCCCTCGCATACGCCCCACGTACCCTCGCTCTTATCCGTCCGAGTCTAAGTGCGAGACAGCTGGAGTCCACTTGACGGCCTTATATAAAGCTACACGCCGCGTAGCTGCTGACGCCCAGTGTAATCCGAGAGGCTTCACCCCCTATAAATACATGCGAATTCTTCCAAAAATTTCACACCTTTCTTCATTTCTTCTCTCTAAGCTTCCTCTCTCTAGGGTTTTAAACCCTCCCCTAAGCCTAGGTGATCCCCTAGCACCCGAAGGAAGCCTAGAGGCTCCCGGAGTCCCGAGATAAAGGGTCTTTCGGTTTGGGAAACGTTACTCCGAGCAAATCCTAGTTTTCTTTAAAATCCGCTGTAAGTGAGCTACGGTTACGCAAATTTTAATATAGCTTTCAAATAATTATAGTAATGTTATTAGGTCCTTAAACTAATTGTTTGGGCTATTATTATGAGTTATATTGAGTGTTATTTAACGCTTATATAATAATAATAATAGCTAAACTATTAATTAGTCGCGGTTGACGTTACACTAAACCCTAGTGGTATTGATACTAGGTTTTATTGAAGGAAAATTGTTTTGAGAGTATCGAAGCGCTGTCCGAGTGCGAAGTTATCATTTTTCAAAGTTTTGGCTTAGCAGGGTACAGCCCGAAGTTCGAATATTATATCGAACGATTTTTAACCGACACGACCTAAACGAGAATCGAAGATCTCGTTATTTGTAGTTTAACGATAAAAAGACAGATGAAAACGGACGTCGGATGAAGGAGTTATATATTTTTAACGGACCAATTCTGTCTCGGCCTGTTAAAAATATAACTTTTAAAATAAAGTCAAAATTAGCTGAAAGAGTCTAAACAAAATTTGTAGAGTATGGTCCCGCCTACGCGTGGATATAAAGAACATCGAAAACAAAGCTCGTATGAGAAAGATACGAATTTTTAAAGTTGGAAGGTGAATTTGCGAGACCTATTGCAAATCCGATGAAGGTGCGCGATCTAGTCCGTCCATCGCCGATCTAGCCTCACATCCGATGATCGCCACGTCGCCCTCGCATACGCCCCGCGTACCCTCGCTCTTATCCGTCCGAGTCTAAGTGCGAGACAGCTGGAGTCCACTTGACGGCCTTATATAAAGCTACACGCCGCGTAGCTGCTGACGCCCAGTGTAATCCGAGAGGCTTCACCCCCTATAAATACATGCGAAGTCTTCCAAAAATTTCACACCTTTCTTCATTTCTTCTCTCTAAGCTTCCTCTCTCTAGGGTTTTAAACCCTCCCCTAAGCCTAGGTGATCCCCTAGCACCCGAAGGAAGCCTAGAGGCTCCCGGAGTCCCGAGATAAAAGGTCTTTCGGTTTGGGAAACGTTACTCCGAGCAAATCCTAGTTTTCTTTAAAATCCGCTGTAAGTGAGCTACGGTTACGCAAATTTTAATATAGCTTTCAAATAATTATAGTAATGTTATTAGGTCCTTAAACTAATTGTTTGGGCTATTATTATGAGTTATATTGAGTGTTATTTAACGCTTATATAATAATAATAATAGCTAAACTATTAATTAGTCGCGGTTGACGTTACACTAAACCCTAGTGGTATTGATACTAGGTTTTATTGAAGGAAAATTGTTTTGAGAGTATCGAAGCGCTGTCCGAGTGCGAAGTTATCATTTTTCAAAGATTTTGCTTAGCAGGGTACAGCCCGAAGTTCGAATATTATATCGAACGATTTTTAACCGACACGACCTAAACGAGAATCGAAGATCTCGTTATTTGTAGTTTAACGATAAAAAGACAGATGAAAACGGACGTCGGATGAAGGAGTTATATATTTTTAACGGACCAATTCTGTCTCGGCCTGTTAAAAATATAACTTTTAAAATAAAGTCAAAATTAGCTGAAAGAGTCTAAACAAAATTTGTAGAGTATGGTCCCGCCTACGCGTGGATATAAAGAACATCGAAAACAAAGCTCGTATGAGAAAGATACGAATTTTTAAAGTTGGAAGGTGAATTTGCGAGACCTATTGCAAATCCGATGAAGGTGCGCGATCTAGTCCGTCCATCGCCGATCTAGCCTCACATCCGATGATCGCCACGTCGCCCTCGCATACGCCCCGCGTACCCTCGCTCTTATCCGTCCGAGTCTAAGTGCGAGACAGCTGGAGTCCACTTGACGGCCTTATATAAAGCTACACGCCGCGTAGCTGCTGACGCCCAGTGTAATCCGAGAGGCTTCACCCCCTATAAATACATGCGAAGTCTTCCAAAAATTTCACACCTTTCTTCATTTCTTCTCTCTAAGCTTCCTCTCTCTAGGGTTTTAAACCCTCCCCTAAGCCTAGGTGATCCCCTAGCACCCGAAGGAAGCCTAGAGGCTCCCGGAGTCCCGAGATAAAGGGTCTTTCGGTTTGGGAAACGTTACTCCGAGCAAATCCTAGTTTTCTTTAAAATCCGCTGTAAGTGAGCTACGGTTACGCAAATTTTAATATAGCTTTCAAATAATTATAGTAATGTTATTAGGTCCTTAAACTAATTGTTTGGGCTATTATTATGAGTTATATTGAGTGTTATTTAACGCTTATATAATAATAATAATAGCTAAACTATTAATTAGTCGCGGTTGACGTTACACTAAACCCTAGTGGTATTGATACTAGGTTTTATTGAAGGAAAATTGTTTTGAGAGTATCGAAGCGCTGTCCGAGTGCGAAGTTATCATTTTTTCAAAGTTTTGGCTTAGCAGGGTACAGCCCGAAGTTCGAATATTATATCGAACGATTTTTAACCGACACGACCTAAACGAGAATCGAAGATCTCGTTATTTGTAGTTTAACGATAAAAAGACAGATGAAAACGGACGTCGGATGAAGGAGTTATATATTTTTAACGGACCAATTCTGTCTCGGCCTGTTAAAAATATAACTTTTAAAATAAAGTCAAAATTAGCTGAAAGAGTCTAAACAAAATTTGTAGAGTATGGTCCCGCCTACGCGTGGATATAAAGAACATCGAAAACAAAGCTCGTATGAGAAAGATACGAATTTTTAAAGTTGGAAGGTGAATTTGCGAGACCTATTGCAAATCCGATGAAGGTGCGCGATCTAGTCCGTCCATCGCCGATCTAGCCTCACATCCGATGATCGCCACGTCGCCCTCGCATACGCCCCGCGTACCCTCGCTCTTATCCGTCCGAGTCTAAGTGCGAGACAGCTGGAGTCCACTTGACGGCCTTATATAAAGCTACACGCCGCGTAGCTGCTGACGCCCAGTGTAATCCGAGAGGCTTCACCCCCTATAAATACATGCGAAGTCTTCCAAAAATTTCACACCTTTCTTCATTTCTTCTCTCTAAGCTTCCTCTCTCTAGGGTTTTAAACCCTCCCCTAAGCCTAGGTGATCACCTAGCACCCGAAGGAAGCCTAGAGGCTCCCGGAGTCCCGAGATAAAAGGTCTTTCGGTTTGGGAAACGTTACTCCGAGCAAATCCTAGTTTTCTTTAAAATCCGCTGTAAGTGAGCTACGGTTACGCAAATTTTAATATAGCTTTCAAATAATTATAGTAATGTTATTAGGTCCTTAAACTAATTGTTTGGGCTATTATTATGAGTTATATTGAGTGTTATTTAACGCTTATATAATAATAATAATAGCTAAACTATTAATTAGTCGCGGTTGACGTTACACTAAACCCTAGTGGTATTGATACTAGGTTTTATTGAAGGAAAATTGTTTTGAGAGTATCGAAGCGCTGTCCGAGTGCGAAGTTATCATTTTTCAAAGTTTTGGCTTAGCAGGGTACAGCCCGAAGTTCGAATATTATATCGAACGATTTTTAACCGACACGACCTAAACGAGAATCGAAGATCTCGTTATTTGTAGTTTAACGATAAAAAGACAGATGAAAACGGACGTCGGATGAAGGAGTTATATATTTTTAACGGACCAATTCTGTCTCGGCCTGTTAAAAATATAACTTTTAAAATAAAGTCAAAATTAGCTGAAAGAGTCTAAACAAAATTTGTAGAGTATGGTCCCGCCTACGCGTGGATATAAAGAACATCGAAAACAAAGCTCGTATGAGAAAGATACGAATTTTTAAAGTTGGAAGGTGAATTTGCGAGACCTATTGCAAATCCGATGAAGGTGCGCGATCTAGTCCGTCCATCGCCGATCTAGCCTCACATCCGATGATCGCCACGTCGCCCTCGCATACGCCCCGCGTACCCTCGCTCTTATCCGTCCGAGTCTAAGTGCGAGACAGCTGGAGTCCACTTGACGGCCTTATATAAAGCTACACGCCGCGTAGCTGCTGACGCCCAGTGTAATCCGAGAGGCTTCACCCCCTATAAATACATGCGAAGTCTTCCAAAAATTTCACACCTTTCTTCATTTCTTCTCTCTAAGCTTCCTCTCTCTAGGGTTTTAAACCCTCCCCTAAGCCTAGGTGATCCCCTAGCACCCGAAGGAAGCCTAGAGGCTCCCGGAGTCCCGAGATAAAGGGTCTTTCGGTTTGGGAAACGTTACTCCGAGCAAATCCTAGTTTTCTTTAAAATCCGCTGTAAGTGAGCTACGGTTACGCAAATTTTAATATAGCTTTCAAATAATTATAGTAATGTTATTAGGTCCTTAAACTAATTGTTTGGGCTATTATTATGAGTTATATTGAGTGTTATTTAACGCTTATATAATAATAATAATAGCTAAACTATTAATTAGTCGCGGTTGACGTTACACTAAACCCTAGTGGTATTGATACTAGGTTTTATTGAAGGAAAATTGTTTTGAGAGTATCGAAGCGCTGTCCGAGTGCGAAGTTATCATTTTTTCAAAGTTTTGGCTTAGCAGGGTACAGCCCGAAGTTCGAATATTATATCGAACGATTTTTAACCGACACGACCTAAACGAGAATCGAAGATCTCGTTATTTGTAGTTTAACGATAAAAAGACAGATGAAAACGGACGTCGGATGAAGGAGTTATATATTTTTAACGGACCAATTCTGTCTCGGCCTGTTAAAAATATAACTTTTAAAATAAAGTCAAAATTAGCTGAAAGAGTCTAAACAAAATTTGTAGAGTATGGTCCCGCCTACGCGTGGATATAAAGAACATCGAAAACAAAGCTCGTATGAGAAAGATACGAATTTTTAAAGTTGGAAGGTGAATTTGCGAGACCTATTGCAAATCCGATGAAGGTGCGCGATCTAGTCCGTCCATCGCCGATCTAGCCTCACATCCGATGATCGCCACGTCGCCCTCGCATACGCCCCGCGTACCCTCGCTCTTATCCGTCCGAGTCTAAGTGCGAGACAGCTGGAGTCCACTTGACGGCCTTATATAAAGCTACACGCCGCGTAGCTGCTGACGCCCAGTGTAATCCGAGAGGCTTCACCCCCTATAAATACATGCGAAGTCTTCCAAAAATTTCACACCTTTCTTCATTTCTTCTCTCTAAGCTTCCTCTCTCTAGGGTTTTAAACCCTCCCCTAAGCCTAGGTGATCCCCTAGCACCCGAAGGAAGCCTAGAGGCTCCCGGAGTCCCGAGATAAAGGGTCTTTCGGTTTGGGAAACGTTACTCCGAGCAAATCCTAGTTTTCTTTAAAATCCGCTGTAAGTGAGCTACGGTTACGCAAATTTTAATATAGCTTTCAAATAATTATAGTAATGTTATTAGGTCCTTAAACTAATTGTTTGGGCTATTATTATGAGTTATATTGAGTGTTATTTAACGCTTATATAATAATAATAATAGCTAAACTATTAATTAGTCGCGGTTGACGTTACACTAAACCCTAGTGGTATTGATACTAGGTTTTATTGAAGGAAAATTGTTTTGAGAGTATCGAAGCGCTGTCCGAGTGCGAAGTTATCATTTTTCAAAGTTTTGGCTTAGCAGGGTACAGCCCGAAGTTCGAATATTATATCGAACGATTTTTAACCGACACGACCTAAAGGAGAATCGAAGATCTTGTTATTTGTAGTTTAACGATAAAAAGACAGATGAAAACGGACGTCGGATGAAGGAGTTATATATTTTTAACGGACCAATTCTGTCTCGGCCTGTTAAAAATATAACTTTTAAAATAAAGTCAAAATTAGCTGAAAGAGTCTAAACAAAATTTGTAGAGTATGGTCCCGCCTACGCGTGGATATAAAGAACATCGAAAACAAAGCTCGTATGAGAAAGATACGAATTTTTAAAGTTGGAAGGTGAATTTGCGAGACCTATTGCAAATCCGATGAAGGTGCGCGATCTAGTCCGTCCATCGCCGATCTAGCCTCACATCCGATGATCGCCACGTCGCCCTCGCATACGCCCCGCGTACCCTCGCTCTTATCCGTCCGAGTCTAAGTGCGAGACAGCTGGAGTCCACTTGACGGCCTTATATAAAGCTACACGCCGCGTAGCTGCTGACGCCCAGTGTAATCCGAGAGGCTTCACCCCCTATAAATACATGCGAAGTCTTCCAAAAATTTCACACCTTTCTTCATTTCTTCTCTCTAAGCTTCCTCTCTCTAGGGTTTTAAACCCTCCCCTAAGCCTAGGTGATCCCCTAGCACCCGAAGGAAGCCTAGAGGCTCCCGGAGTCCCGAGATATAGGGTCTTTCGGTTTGGGAAACGTTACTCCGAGCAAATCCTAGTTTTCTTTAAAATCCGCTGTAAGTGAGCTACGCTTACGCAAATTTTAATATAGCTTTCAAATAATTATAGTAATGTTATTAGGTCCTTAAACTAATTGTTTGGGCTATTATTATGAGTTATATTGAGTGTTATTTAACGCTTATATAATAATAATAATAGCTAAACTATTAATTAGTCGCGGTTGACGTTACACTAAACCCTAGTGGTATTGATACTAGGTTTTATTGAAGGAAAATTGTTTTGAGAGTATCGAAGCGCTGTCCGAGTGCGAAGTTATCATTTTTTCAAAGTTTTGGCTTAGCAGGGTACAGCCCGAAGTTCGAATATTATATCGAACGATTTTTAACCGACACGACCTAAACGAGAATCGAAGATCTCGTTATTTGTAGTTTAACGATAAAAAGACAGATGAAAACGGACGTCGGATGAAGGAGTTATATATTTTTAACGGACCAATTCTGTCTCGGCCTGTTAAAAATATAACTTTTAAAATAAAGTCAAAATTAGCTGAAAGAGTCTAAACAAAATTTGTAGAGTATGGTCCCGCCTACGCGTGGATATAAAGAACATCGAAAACAAAGCTCGTATGAGAAAGATACGAATTTTTAAAGTTGGAAGGTGAATTTGCGAGACCTATTGCAAATCCGATGAAGGTGCGCGATCTAGTCCGTCCATCGCCGATCTAGCCTCACATCCGATGATCGCCACGTCGCCCTCGCATACGCCCCGCGTACCCTCGCTCTTATCCGTCCGAGTCTAAGTGCGAGACAGCTGGAGTCCACTTGACGGCCTTATATAAAGCTACACGCCACGTAGCTGCTGACGCCCAGTGTAATCCGAGAGGCTTCACCCCCTATAAATACATGCGAAGTCTTCCAAAAATTTCACACCTTTCTTCATTTCTTCTCTCTAAGCTTCCTCTCTCTAGGGTTTTAAACCCTCCCCTAAGCCTAGGTGATCCCCTAGCACCCGAAGGAAGCCTAGAGGCTCCCGGAGTCCCGAGATATAGGGTCTTTCGGTTTGGGAAACGTTACTCCGAGCAAATCCTAGTTTTCTTTAAAATCCGCTGTAAGTGAGCTACGGTTACGCAAATTTTAATATAGCTTTCAAATAATTATAGTAATGTTATTAGGTCCTTAAACTAATTGTTTGGGCTATTATTATGAGTTATATTGAGTGTTATTTAACGCTTATATAATAATAATAATAGCTAAACTATTAATTAGTCGCGGTTGACGTTACACTAAACCCTAGTGGTATTGATACTAGGTTTTATTGAAGGAAAATTGTTTTGAGAGTATCGAAGCGCTGTCCGAGTGCGAAGTTATCATTTTTCAAAGTTTTGGCTTAGCAGGGTACAGCCCGAAGTTCGAATATTATATCGAACGATTTTTAACCGACACGACCTAAACGAGAATCGAAGATCTCGTTATTTGTAGTTTAACGATAAAAAGACAGATGAAAACGGACGTCGGATGAAGGAGTTATATATTTTTAACGGACCAATTCTGTCTCGGCCTGTTAAAAATATAACTTTTAAAATAAAGTCAAAATTAGCTGAAAGAGTCTAAACAAAATTTGTAGAGTATGGTCCCGCCTACGCGTGGATATAAAGAACATCGAAAACAAAGCTCGTATGAGAAAGATACGAATTTTTAAAGTTGGAAGGTGAATTTGCGAGACCTATTGCAAATCCGATGAAGGTGCGCGATCTAGTCCGTCCATCGCCGATCTAGCCTCACATCCGATGATCGCCACGTCGCCCTCGCATACGCCCCGCGTACCCTCGCTCTTATCCGTCCGAGTCTAAGTGCGAGACAGCTGGAGTCCACTTGACGGCCTTATATAAAGCTACACGCCGCGTAGCTGCTGACGCCCAGTGTAATCCGAGAGGCTTCACCCCCTATAAATACATGCGAAGTCTTCCAAAAATTTCACACCTTTCTTCATTTCTTCTCTCTAAGCTTCCTCTCTCTAGGGTTTTAAACCCTCCCCTAAGCCTAGGTGATCCCCTAGCACCCGAAGGAAGCCTAGAGGCTCCCGGAGTCCCGAGATAAAGGGTCTTTCGGTTTGGGAAACGTTACTCCGAGCAAATCCTAGTTTTCTTTAAAATCCGCTGTAAGTGAGCTACGCTTACGCAAATTTTAATATAGCTTTCAAATAATTATAGTAATGTTATTAGGTCCTTAAACTAATTGTTTGGGCTATTATTATGAGTTATATTGAGTGTTATTTAACGCTTATATAATAATAATAATAGCTAAACTATTAATTAGTCGCGGTTGACGTTACACTAAACCCTAGTGGTATTGATACTAGGTTTTATTGAAGGAAAATTGTTTTGAGAGTATCGAAGCGCTGTCCGAGTGCGAAGTTATCATTTTTCAAAAGTATTGAAAAAAACTACTATGTCACATTCGATGATAATTACTTAAAGAAGACTCAATCAAATGATAGTCACGCAAAAGAGATCTTTCCTCAAAGGAATGAAGTGACCATTCCACTGGCTAATCTTTATGAAGAATTCATACTTCTATTTGATGAACCTGAGAAGGCTATCACTTCTGAAGCGAAAGCAGCTGACAACAAGGTTGATGAATTGAAGAAGTTAATTGATGAAGCTATGAAAGACATGGACCATCAGCCATCAAATAGGAATGTGCCTCAAGACACGGGCACTCCAATCCAAGGGGGGAATTCTGACTCCAATGAAAATCCTCATGGGGAGCAACCAACTCCACAAGAAATGAACATTCCGTTGTAAGGGAGGGTTATACTTCGTTTTCTTCATCTAACCCAGATAACTCTCAACCCACCATGACTCACGAACTTCCATTCATAGGAGATACTTCAATTCCTGATTAAGAGGTCAACTTGTCATTCGAGGGGGAGAAGAAGGATGTGAATGACGATTTGGATGTTTAATCAGAATTTGAAGAAGTAAAAGCTGAAATAGATCCCTCTTATGATCCAAATTTTCCTCCACTAGTCATATGGACCAAAGATCACCCCAAAACCCAAGCCATTGGTGTTCAATCTTAGAAATGAAAACATTGAACATGCAAAATTCTTGATGAGTATTTAATACCTCATTCTTTGCACGGATTTGAGCTCTTGTTAAAACTTCCTCTTGTGGATTCCCAATTATTTGATCCTTCAGATTATCTCTTGTCCATTTTTCCATTGGTGGATAAGCAGGATCAAACTCCAAAGGTGCATGTTCGTATAAATCATCATTTTCTGAACCTGCAATTGAACATTCATCATTAAAACCATGAAAAGTTTCATTTTGTTCAAAATGCTCCCCATCAACATCAACATCCACTCTCTCATTCTCCCCTCGAAAGAATGCTCCCCCTCAACAAGAGTGTTCGAATCCAAGTGCTCCCCCTCCACTGAATTAGTATGCGTACTTTCGCCTATTTCTTGAGGATTTGATGTTGAATCATTAGTGAGCTTCGTTAATTCAGAGATGTGATTATCATTGGCTTTAATTTCACCATCAACAACATGATCTGAATTTCCAAAAATCAAATCATAATCAATATCCAACGGTTGGGAAAGTTCAGATTCATTTTTCATTTCTTTAAGAATAGGAGGATTTTCAAAATGCGTTTCAGTTTGTTTAATATAATAATCATCAAATGTAAGATTAAATGTTTCTTCTAGTTTTCATGTTCTTTTGTTCAACACACGATATGCCACTGAATTATGCGAATATCCCAGGAAGATCCTTCATTTTAAAATGTTGACGTTGTGAAAATGGTTTTGAATAATTTGAAAATTTCCTTGGAATGGTAGTTTTTGAAACTTTTGACAACTTTGGTTGTTTATTCACTTCAGACCTTGAACAATTTGATTGAAATGAAGGTTTATATGTTGAAAAAGATGAATTTTTAGCTTTGAAAACACTTTTGATAGATTTTGTTGTATCATTTGACATCTTTTGAGAATTAATAGATTGCAAAAATATTTTATTTCTTGCTTGTCTTTTTGAAATGTGATTTGCTTTCGAAAATTTTTCAATTTGATCTTTGAATTACGTGGAGTTTAGTTTGACAACATTTGCATTTTTCACAACAACTGGTTTTGTAATTTCTTTTTCAATTTTTGATTTTTCCACCCATTTTCTTTGTGGTTTTTGTCTTTGAAAAACATATGAATTCTTTGTTAAGTTGTTTTCAATAGTTCTTTGATTTGCAAAAAAACCATCATCTGTTGTTTTCAAATTATCTTCTTCAACTAACTTCTTGAACTCTAGTTTTACATTTTCTACATTTCCAGTAGTCACGAAGACTTGGTTTGGAAATATGACATCATCCGAACACTTAAAATTTGGATAGACTACAGTGTTAGTTTCCATGAAGTGAGCATCTTGTTCCTTCAACACCTTTTCGAATTTTTCTTTATCACCATACACTTGGTTAACCACAATTCGAGGAATTGCTTATTCCTTTGAAGATTTCTTTTTCTTTGAAATTTTCGCCTCATTTTCATCTTCACTATCTTCAGTTTGACTATCTTTTATTTCCACGAAGTCCAAATCACAAACTTTCGAAGTTCTGGATTTATCAGTTTCAACCTCAACCATCAAGTCCTTAACCTTTTCTATCCCTTTAGATGTTGATGCAACATTAACAATAGACAACTAGGAACAATCAACACCCTCAAGATCACTAATTTCACAAATATTGTCAGAATTATCTTCAATATCAGCAAAATTAGATTGAGAATCAGATGTTGAATTATCATTCTTTTTCAAAATTTGGATTGGTTCAGATTTAGTCAAAGTATCATTTACTATCTCAACTAATTCATTTGTATTAGGACATTCATCAATTTTGACAATCCAATATTTATATCTATCATCAGGAACCTTGTGAAATTCAACTATTATCTTCTCATAATCATACGAAATATTATCTACCTTAGCTCTTTCATATGCTAGAAAAGGTAGTAATTTTCTATGTTGTTCTTTACTTATTTTGCATGAATGATGTTATCCTATAAATAGGGTCATTTACTAGAGTTAAAAAAGAGCTCTTGAACAGGCCTCTCTATTGTACACTGTAAACACGAAAGCGTAATAGAGATGAAAACTGGATCTTATTTACATACTTTGTTCAATCACACATTCTTACAAGCTCTGATTTATTACTTACTTGGTTCATTGATTCATCAGCTCCGTCCTGCTCTCTCTCTTCTAAACAGAATTGAAGGTGTTTGTGAGTCCCCTATCCCTCCAAAACAAGGGGAAGAAGATCAAGCAACTAAGGCGGGGGAAACGCCTAAAAAAAACAAACCGAAGGGTAATGTAGCTTCGGGTTCAAAAGGGAAAGAACCAACGGGTGATGAAGAATAAGAGAACGAAGTAGACCAACTAAAGCGAAAGGCTCGCGATCATGAGCTAAACGAAAATGATCACATTGCAAGAGAATCCGAATAGAAGGAAAGAAAAGAAAAAGAATCTCACGACACTTTGGAGAGAAGAAAAACGCTCTTTCCATTATGGACGTTGGAGCGAATGTTGCATGAGGCTGTCGAATTCCCAAATGTTCTTTGATTGGAGCCGGTTATTTCTTTTGATCTGGAAAACACGAAGGATTCTCAGTTCGACATGCCAATAACACGAAAAGCATTCATTTTTCATTGATTTGAATCTATTGAAACAGTTCCATCTCCAGGTGCAAAAGTGGTTAAAGCCTTAATTGAATTTTATATCACTCAAGGCCAACCTCAATATCTAACCTAGAGTCCTCAGAAGATAACTATAGTCAAAGTTTCAGGACCATTTGTTATAGGAGGTTTTGTGAACGTGAATTTCAAAGCAACAAGGGGTTTGGAAAACGTTGTGTATGAGTTTACTCTTGCCGATCTGCCTAATCTTAATCCTTATTATTGGATTCTATTTCTTAATCTTTCGCTCATTGAAGAGAAAAAATATTTTGGCTCACATAAAGCGAATGTTGGTTTCGTATATCTATGAAATAGTGAAGCTTGATATCGAAATAGCCATTGTTCTGAACCGAAAGCCCACTGTCAATACAATTGGAAGAGCTAGTGGCATGAATAGATTGCAACTTGGTAAAATTGATCTAGAGCACTACACCGTGATGTTCCAGCGTGGCAAAGATGATTCTAGATTCTTTCAATAATGTCCTTTTGCAGTGTTCAACAAACACTTGTTCTCCACGTCATGTTTGGAACACATTTTGGATATTATTAATAAGTGTAAATTAAATGATGTTGGTGCGAAAAAGAACTACAATTATATGATTCGATGGTATATCGAATTTTGTAGTACTCTACTCACTGTGATTCCCAAGATTTTCAAGACTATCAAGAAGACTCAGCAGTAAAGCATTTCTCGCCCTAATTGATGCAAAGGGGGAGATTGTTAGATATTGATGTTGAATCATTGGGTTGTTTTGTTTTTAGTCTATTATGTAAATGGCATGGGCCTGTCGAGCCATCTTCTTTATAAGGGTTTATGTATTTATAGTGCATGTATGCACCAAAGGATGTTAATGCTTTGGAAATCATTTGTAAACCCTAATCACGCCTCCACATTAGGGATTCAATAACACAAGATGGATGGGGAATGCCCTATAATCCAGATCAGAGGTTTCAACCTCAAGATATGCTCAAGGGATTCAATAACATAAGATGGATGGGGAAAGCCCTAGAAACTCCCCAAACCAATATCTCACAAGGAAAAATGATCATGATAGTATACTTTTACCTCAAACAGAAGCTATCCACAGAGAACCTCTAGATCCAAACGTCCCTCCATGCTCCAAGCCTTGATGCTCCCCACTTCTTCTCTCAAAGTGCACCAAAATGCTCAGGATAGCCTCTTATTCTCATACAACAAGCTAAAACTTGATTAGGGTTCTTCACAAAGCTTAAAGGTGATTAAGAAGGCGGAAACGAGGGCTTAAGTCCCTTTAAATAGGACACAAACCCAGAAAATTAGGGTTTCCTCGCATAGCCCCTACTCGTCGCGTTGGGATCCTCCGACTCGTCGAGTAGACTCTAAAATTCCCGCGTCCAAATAGTTTGTACTCGGCAAGTTGGTGCTCCCCAACTCATCGAGTTTCTCTATTCTCAAGAATAAAATACATTAAATAAAACACCTGGGAGTCGGGATGTTACATTGCCAAAGAAAACTACTATGGACGTTTCTTAGCCATAAAAATCCATGTGTGTTTTCCAATAACCAAAGATCATCAAATATATAAAAAAAACATTCTACCATATAAGAGATGGCTCTGATACCACTTATGGGTTTTGATACATAAAATAGAGAGTTTTACGTAAAATCCGACTCGAAAGCTTTAAAAATAACTAGATTATTTCCATGTACAGTTCAAAAACAAAACCTTCAAGGATCCTTTTACATACGTTAGAATGATTTAAAACCAACCATCGGTCATTTTATAATGATAACCTTTGGAGCCTTTGAACCCACTTAGATTTGGGGTATTAAATTGGATGGCAAGATCAAAGAGTATGATCATCTCTAGAAGTATCCACACCAAGAGTAAGGAACTTTGGAATGCTAGTTCTTTCTTGTATTCTTGAGTTTTTTAAGCCTTTAAAGCACTTAAAAAAATAAGTACCTAAGGAGAAACCCAAAGAAGCATTTATCACCAATAACTAATTTCAAAAGAGAAATGTTGAACTAGGGAGAAAAAGCTATGGTTTTTGTACGGTTTTTAAGAAAAAAGAAATAGTTTTCTCATGCGTAAGACTCTCTTATGTATCACCATGCAAGTAAGGTGAAACCCTATATTATATTTTAAGTAATATAAAGCGAAAGGAGCAAGAGGAACAAGTGAATGGTGGTTGACAAGCAACCTCCAATGTGAATAGACATTTTTTTACCATGAAGTAAAAACTAGAAAATAATAGTTAGGCTAGTTACTTTATTGATAAAGGTAATTAACTAGTAACTCCATATTTAACCAAAGTGTCCAAAACATTTGTACATGACTTATTAATCATACCATATGGTATAATAACTACTTTACTTTGTATTATCTTCTTATTTCGTAAAGCAATAATTATTATCTAATTAAATACAATAGCTCAATTTATTTATTAATAATGAAATAGTTAATAAATGTTCAATAAAAGCTAACTTGATTGACGTGTGACTGTATAGAATCATATATTATTAGCAACATCATTCAGCACTAATTCATGAGAATATAGATCCAACAATTTTTTCATTATCATAGTTAGTCATCCCGACTTAGTGAGTCCTTTCTTCTGAGATGAACTGTTGGTGCCAGTCCTAAATTTTATCTCTATGGATAGAGGAGAAAGGGGATCAGCAGGTAGAGGATTGTATCGTGAGAGATGTAAGGATGTCAACCTCTTTCAAATATACAAGATGGATTATGACAATGCTATGTAGTTGGAATCTCATGTCATAGGGAATGTTTGAGGAAAGTGGGTTGTCGAAGATTAATATGGAATTTTGAAGAATTTTTGTGGAAATAAGGTGAATTGTACGGGAAAGAATCATCATCCTCAAATGAAATACATTTCTATTTTCTATTACGGTTTGAACTATTGATTTACAAAATTCGAAGTAACAAATCTGGTTTACGGCGAACCCTTGAAATCGATTCGTGATCCAGTTTGAGTACCACTATACGATAGACCTCAATAGAAAACAAAAGAGTAACAACAACAAGTGATTCAGTTCAGAAGTTCCTTATATAAAATTATTGACTCTAGAGATATAGTAATATGGAGAAAAAAAATTGTTACAAACACCAACATAACCGGAAGCGCCCCTTCTTTTAAAGAGAAAAGGACAAATTATTCACAATTCATTTGATAGTTAAAGGCAAATTGAAACCTAAGCAGTGGTAATTCTAAAGATTCTTGGGGTGGAGGAAATAAAGATGTCTCATATGTTACCCATAATATGTGGAAGTATCAACGTAATTTCATAGAGTCATCAGGTCTGAATGCTACATAAATAAGATAAGCCATATGATGGAACCTATCATGTAGAAGATCATAACATGAGTGATTCGGAAAATCTTGATTCATCTATGTGTGCGTGTGTGTGTGTGTGTGTGTGTGTGTATATATATATATATATATATATATATATATATATATATATATATATAAAAGATCCATCTATATAAATATCACCATCTAAATCCAGAAAGTCGTATGATTTGGAAAAAGCATGTTTAGTTTAGGAAAGGGTTTTGATTGATAAAAAAAGAAGAACGTATATGAACCTATATGCCCTTAGGCACAACCATACGTAACATTGAAATCACACTAGGAAAGGGTGGACAATTAGCTAGAGTAGCGGTTGTTGTAGCGAAACTGATTGCAAAAGAAGGGAAACCGGCCACATTAAAATTACCTTCTAGGAAGGTTCGTTTTGAAATTCAAAAACTTCTCAACAACAGTAGGAAAAGTGGTAAATGTTGTGGTGCACGAGAAAAATTTGGGTAGCGTCGGATGTAAGTGTTGGCTAGGTAAGTGTCATGTAGTAAGAGGAGTAGTTATGAACCCTATAGAGAATCCACATGGGGGTGGTGAAGGGAGGGCCCCAACTAGTAAAAAACCCACAACCCCTTGGGGTTATCATGGAATTGGAAAATAAGTAGAAAAAGGATTCAATATAGTGACAATTTGATTATTTATCGTCATAGTAAATAGAAGAGAAAATAGTTTTTTTTTCTTCTGTAAGAAAAAAGGAGCAAGTTGTGACATGTGCACTAAAAAAATATGTTTGTAGCGAATAATTTATTAAAAACTATTTTTGGGCGAACGACAGTAATTGAACTCACGCATGGTCGATTCAGAATCTACTACTATTATCTAGTATTTCAATATTTTTTCATTAACATGGAAAAAAGAGCACAATATTTCTTTCTTATTTCTGAAATCAAAGCTACAAATAATAAAAAATTCATTTTTATCTAGTTTAGATTGAAGTTCAACCGGAAATCAAACTTCATAAAACAATGGGAAAACTAATGTATAAACTTCAAAATTAATTCAAAGAGAAAACATTCTAATCAAACCAAACAAAGACTTTGTTATTTTTAAAGAAACTATGTAAGGCAACTACTACAAAATAAAAAAATGGATCAATAGCTATACACGTCATTAAACTACACTAATGAGTGCAATTACAAAACTCCGAACTAGTATTTTTCCTATATTAAATGTATAAAGATATAATAGATTATAGTAATAAATTCCATTAATGCAAATCTACAATATATTTCCTATTTACTTAGTTAATAATTCATATTCATAGAAAAATATTACAAGTTCGACCAAGTTCCCATCCTAGTTCATGGTCCTAGAAATGAACTATTACAACCATGTACATAGAAAAGTTTGGGTCAAGTCGGATCTAAGTGCTGGCTAGGTAAGCACCATGTAGTAAGGGGAGTAGTTATGAAGCCTATAGACAATCCACATGGGGGTGGTGAAGGGAGGGCCCCAACCGGTAAAAAACACAACCCTTTGGGTAATCATGCACTTCGAAAAAAAAGTAGAAAAAGGAATCAATATAGTGATAATTTGATTCTTCGTCGTCATAGTAAATAGCAGAGAAAATAAAATTTCTTTTATCGTTAGTACAAAAAAAAACTAGGAGGAAACTATGACATATTCATTAAAAATCCATTTGTAGCGAATACATTATTAAAAAACTGGGCGAAAGACAGGAATAGGAATTGAACTCAGGCATGGTTGATTCACAATCTACTACTATTATCTAGTATTATCTTTTATTTCTATAATTTTCCATTCACATAAAAAAATGGATATTATTTCTTTCTTATTTCTGAAATCAAAGTAACAAATAAAAAAAACCATTTTCATCTATTTTAGACTGAAATTCAACTCGATATCAAACTTCATAAAACATTAGGAAAAATGATATATAAACTTCGAAACTAATTCAAAGAGAAAACAAGCTATTCAAACCAAACAAAGACCTTGTTATTTTTAAAGAAACTATGTAGGTTAACTACTATTAAATGAAAAAGGATCAATGCTATACATGTCATTAAATTCGTAAGTGGAATTACAAAAGTCCAAAGTGGTATTTTTCCTATATTAAATGTAGAAAGATATAGTAAATTCTACTAATAAATTCCATTAATGCACATCTAGAATATCTTATAGAAAAATATTGCAAGTTCGACCAAGTTCCCATCCTAGTCCATGGACCTGGAAATGAACTATTACGACCATATACATAGAAAAGTTTGGGTAAAGCCAGATCTATGTGTTGGCTCGGTAAACGTCATATAGTAAGAGGAGTAGTTATGAACCCTGTAGAAAATCCATATGGGGCTGGTGAAGGGAGGGCCCAAATTGGAAAAAAAAACCCACAACCCCTTAGGATTATCATACACTTGGAAAAAGAAGTAGAAAAAGGAATCAATATAGTGATAATTTGATACTTGGTTGTCATAGTAAATAACAGAGAAAATAGAAGATAGGAGGAAATTGTGACACGTTCACTAAAAAGAATTGTCTGTAGCAAATAAGTTATTAAAAAAAAATTGGGCGAATCATAGGAACTGAACTCACAGATGGTCGATTCACGATCTACTACTATTGTCTAGTATTATCTAGTATTTCTATATTTATCAATTAACACGGAAAAAAGAGTATATTATTTCTTTCTTATTTCTGAAATCAATGTAACAAATAATAAAAAATTTCATTTTTATCTATTTTAGATTGAAATTCAAATGGAAATCAAACTTCATAAAACATTGGGAAAAATGATATATAAACTTCAAAATTAATTCAAAGAGAAAACATGTTATTCGAACCAAACAAAGACCTTGTTATTTTTAAAGAAAATATATAAGGAAACTACTACTAAATGAAAAAAGGATCAATTGTTATACATGTCAATAAATTACACTTATGAGTGCAGTTACAAAAGTCCAAAGTGGTATTTTTCCTATATTTAATGTATAAAGATATAATAAATTGTAGTAATAAATTTCATTAATGCACATATAGAATATTATTCTTATTTACTGAGTTAACAATTCATATTCATATAAAAATATTACAAGTTTGACTAAGTTCTCATCCTAGTCCATGGACCTGGAAATGAACGATTACGACCACGTACATAGAAAAGTTTCGGTAGAGACAGATTTAAGTCTTGGCTAGGTAAGCGTCATGTAGTAAGAGGAGTAGTTATGAACCTTGTAGACAATCCACATAGGGGTGGTGAAGGGAGGGCCCCAACTGGTAAAAAAAACCCACAACCCCTTTGTGGTTATCATGCACTTGGAAAGAAGTAGAAAAAGTTATCAATATAGTGATAATTTGATTCTTCATCTTTATAGTAAATAAAATAGTAAATAGAAAAAAATGGAGGAAGCTGTGACATTTTCACTAAAAACATTTGTTTATAGCGAATAAGTTATTAAAACTTTTTTTGCACGAACGAAAGGAATTGAACTCACACACATGGTCGATTGACAATCTACTACTTTTATCTACTATTATCTAGTATTATCTAGTATTTCTATATTTTCTATAAACATGGAAAAAAGAGCATTATTATTTCATTATTATTTAAAAATCAATGTAACAAATAATAAAAAAAAATCATTTTTTTTTATCTATTTTAGATTGAAATTCAACTGGAAATCACACTTCAGAAAACATTGGGAAAAACAATATAAAAAATTCGAAATTAATTCAAAGAGTGAACATGCTAATTGAACCATACAAACCTTGTTATTTTTAAAGAAACTATGTAAGGCAGCTACGTACTAAATGATAAAACGATCAATGGCTATACATGTCATTAAATTACACTTATGAGGGCAATTACAAATGTCCAGGGTGGTATTTTTCTGTATTAAATGTATAAAGATATAATAAATTATACTAATAAAATCCATTAATGCAAATCTTGAGTATCTTTCTTATTTACTTAATTAATAATTCATACTCAGAGAAAAATATTACTAGTTCGACCAAGTTCCCATCCTACTCCATGGACCCGAACTATTACGACCATGTACACAGAAAAGTTTGGGTAGAGACGAAATAAGTGTTGGTTAAGTAAGTGTCATGTAGTAATAAGAGTAGTTATGAACCCTATGGACAATCCACATGAGGATGGTGAAGGGAGGGCCCCAACTGATAAAAAAATCCACAATCCGTTGGGGTTATCATGCACTTGGAAAATGAAGTAGAAAATGGAATCAATATAGTGATAATTTGATTCTTCATCGTCATAGTACATAGCAGAGAAAATAGAATCTCTTTTTTCTTTTGTAAAAAACAAAAAGAAAGGTGGAAGCTGTGACAAATTCACTAAAAACATGTTTGTAGCGAATAAACAATTAAAAAAATAGTTTATGAATGCAATTAAAAAAATAATTTATGAAAAAAAATGATAATGGCTATACATGTCCATTAAATTACACTTATGAATGCAATTACCAAAGTCCAAAGTACTATTTTTCCTATATTAAATGTATAAAGATATAATAAATTCTACTAATAAAGTCCATTAATGCACATCAAAAATATATTTTTTATTTGCTTAGTTAATAATTCATATTCATAGAAAAATATTACTAGTTCGACCAAGTTCCCATCCTAGTCCATGCACCTGGAAATGAACTATTACTACCATGTACATAGAACCCATCCGGTTTTACTAACCAATAACATCTTTGAACTGAAAAAATTAATTCTTTAAAACAACTACCAAAAATGTCATAATTAAAAACGCTAACACTCCCATACTTTGATCCCCACCAAAATTCTCCCTTGTAGTATGTGCCAATTCGCACACCAAACTTCCAGTCAAACACTTCATTTGGAGCAAGTGTGTGATTTCCAAGATCTCCAGCGTCTTTGCCGACAACATGGACTACAATATTATCTTGAAGGGTATTGGTGATATATGTCCTCATGAGACAAATATAATTGGGTGTCGAAGCCATACAAAATGATAGCGTTGTGAGAATAAAAATTGTACGAATGATGAAAAACATGCTTGGTTCTTTTGAAGTATTGTTGTGCATTTCTCATATCTTATGTGTCTATATATATATATATATATATATATATATATATATATATATATATATATATATATATATATATATATATATATATATATAGGGAAAGTGAATATGTGGTTGTTATGTACCTAAGGTTAGGTATAGAACCTTTTAAATGACCTTGTTTTAAAAAAAGTTTCATTTTCTCTTTATTTGTTTTAAAAGAATACCATTGAATCGAGTTAAATTATGGATTGAAAAAGATCAATTATATATCTTTTTGTTGCAAAACATCATTGAAGTTTATAGGGAAAGTAAAAAATCAATATTTTTTAATGAATATAACTCAAACATTTTGTACTTCAATTTAAAAACTATATTGAATGATTTGTAAAAAGCTTGATTGAGTTATTACATGTTTTTCATTTATCTTTTATTCTATTAATTTTCATTTAAACTTTAGTAGGGATGATTAAATGGTCATTGTTACACCCCGAAACCGATGGCGGAAACGTTCCGGGGTGGACGACGTCATGTAAGTATCACAACCAATGTACATAGTAAGCATAGTAAACACGAAACATTACATTACATATGAATAATTACATTTGTTTAAAAGTAAAGTGATACATGTTTATCTATACAAAAGTTTGAACAAAAGTAAGACGTGTCTTCTAAAACGCTCCGTCTTCTCCAAAAGATTTCGGGTACCTGTCTAACTAATACAGACCTGAGAATACAAGCAGTTTGAAAATCAACATAAAGCTGGTGAGTTCATAAGCTATTTGTTTATGTAAAACGTTCATGTTTCCTTTGGTTTTCTGAAAAGTTGTTATCCAAGAAAATCCCATATTTTCTTATAAAGACGGTTTGGTTAAAGTTCTGAATTTCCGTTCGATACGACAGTAGATAGTTTAATACGTAAAACTATACATTGAAAGATCCCTGGGAATACCATCCAGGACAACAGCAGGTAGTTTTAATATATAAAACTATAGATTTAGAACCACTGGGAATACCATCCAGTAAAACTATCGATTAGAGAAGATATAGATTCCGTGAATAAACTTATATTTTGATATTAATACGTATTGTGAGTCGGGTAACCATGCTAATATGACCACAAGACCTCCTTGACGTTCTTCAGCCGTCGGATGATATCAAGAATTTGTCACCCCAGGCGTGCCCGCCTAACTGTAGCTAGCAGTTTAGGTGTGAGATTGTTAGTCCCTAATAGATCTATTCACAAATTCCATGCTCTCCCTCGTTACACTTCCGGGGAGGATTTACTGATAACTTGAAGGGTTTAATGAAGATACATCTCACAAACTAGTATTAAATTATTCATGGTATAGTCGGTGGTTATCAAACAGCATACAGTAAAACAGTTTATTACAATGAAATTATATGGCATGATATTCTAAATTAACAGAGATAAACTGAATCAGACATAGTTTATCTATTAACTTTACATGAAATCTGTGTCCGTAAAACAAGAACTAAAGATCCCAAATTATTCCCATAATAATTTGATTGGTTTGATTGTTTCCTTTACCGTAGTTGAAATCCATGTCATTTGATTCGATAAAACATCGCTTATGCTCCACATAATACATAAGGGGTATAGGTATCTTAAAAGTTTGCCAGATATTTATAGAATTTCATCCGTTTTAGATTTCGAAAACATTTATAGTTTGCTTGTATTCCCCCCCCCCCCCTGAAAACATTGAAAACACGGAAAAAGGCGTATGGGTATGAACTTACCAGTCGAGAAACGAGTCGGTTTGGATGCTAAGTGTCAGTTCGATGCTTGATAATGCGCGGAGTTCCTATGTAATATGAAATGATACATAATTGTATCTAATTATACTTTGAACCACTAATTAGATAAGAGTAAACACTTCTAGACGCAAAAACACTTCAATTCAAGTGTTTGGAGTGATCCGGGTAGCATCTACGGGCGTGTATGGATTGGATATGGAGTTTACTCTTCAAGAGTAAACTCCTTTAAGAGTTTATGGTCCAAATGACCAACTCCCCATGAGTTTACGACCGTAAACTCATGGTAGGGGTGTTCTTGGTTGCTAAATGGCCTTATAACACTTGAAGGGGTGATGCTTGACTTGGTTTCAAGGCTTTGGAAGGTGATTTGAACATCCTAAGGACCATTTGAGGAGTTTACGGCAGTAAACTATGAGTTTACGGCTGTAAACTCTTATGTGTCATGTTTTAATGTGTTTTGGTGGTCCTATGTCAATTACAATGCACATGGGAAGGTTCTAGGGTTGATTTCATGGCTTAGGAAGTGATTGGGACATGAATTGACCTTGTAAAAGGAGTTTACGGTCTATGAAGCTGTTCTTGGGAGTTTACTACCTTAAACACATGAGTTTACAACCATAAACTCATGTTTATCCATGATTCATGGGTTTTAGTGGTTGTAGGTTAAGCATACAAAGTTCTAGGTCCAATTCTAAGCCATACAACGTGTTAAAGGCACTTTAACACCCTTTGGAGGAGTTTATGGTCTAAGAATGGGTTTTTACGGTCCAAGAATGTTCTTGGGCTGTAAACTCAAGTTTATCCCATTTGTGTATGTTTTGGTGCCTTTCTTGAAGGATTATAAGGTTCTATGCACTCATGGAAGTTCATGGAGGCTTTTAGAGGTGTTTAAGGGCAATTTAACACCGTAAAAAGGTGTTTATGGTCCATGAATGAGGGTTTACGGTCCAAGCATGTTCTTGGGCCGTAAACTCATGTCCATACATCAAATGGTACGATTTTGGTGCTCTAAGTCCATTCCTGCAAGTCCAAAGGTCTTAACTAAGCACTAGAAGTGATTTGGAGGGGTTTGGGGGCTTCAAAACCCTCTTTAGAGGTGTTCACGGGTTTGGGAGGATTCCTAAACCATAACACTTGTTCATGAGAGTTTTGGGTGATTCAAACATGAATTTTCATACCAATTAAGTTAAAAAAAAACAAGTTACGATAGATTGCTTACCAAATTGAGGCTTGAAAGGGGGTTTTGGATCAATGTCGAGTTCTAGAGAGATAGTAGTGAGAGAAAGTGTTTTAAGAGAGAGAAAAAGCTTCAAAATGTCACTCAATTCCTTATATAGGGGTTGAGTTTATGGCCCGGTGGAAATCTACCCGATACTGACGTTAAACGGGGCTTTTGGTCGTACCCGATTAAGTTACCGTAATCACGACTTAGATGAAACTAAATGTTTTCCAAACGAATATGGAAAATATTTTAATGTTTAAAATGTATCCCGACACTTATGAAACCTAAATAGAAGTCGAAATAAATTAATTTAAAACAAAGCTAACGGAAAAATTTGGAACGTAACGGCTTTATTAACGGAAACGGGTTACAGTGACGGAATAAATTACGGGTTGTCACACTCATGGATTTTAATGCTTTAAGTTCTTAAACATAATGAAGAAAAAGAACATAAATTTGATCGATTTAGTAAGTCACTTGATTAAGGAAGAATAGTAAACGAGATATCATGATTAGTTTGGATATATGTAGATCAAAACTACATAGTTTGGAGTGTTCTATATATAAGCTTAGGTACATAACAGTCACATATTCTCCATGCCCATATATATATATATATATATATATATATATATATATATATATATATATATATATATATATATATATATATATATATATATATATATATAAAGAGAGAGAGAGAGAGAGAGAGAGAGAGAGTCAAGATCAAATAAGAAGGAAATTTTTGGTAGGAAGGTAAGAAATTTTTTTATATGCATATTTTCTTAGCAAAAAATGAAATGAATCATTAGATGATTCAAAAGTAAAATGATTCACAAGAAAAAATTCCAAAAAAAACACCTTCATGATTCATTTTTAGGTAAATCAAGAAAAAAAATTCAATTTTATGACAATTTTAGTGAATATCAACAAAATCATCATAAAAATGAAATCATTGAAAAAAAATTTCAGGATTTTTTTTAAAGAATCATGTTATTATTGATTCATTTAGTGATTCATTTGTTTTTTTTTTGCCAAAAAAATAAGTCGAAAAAAATTTTCTTACCTTTCTAATAAAAAAAATTTCTTACCGGATCTATATAGTGGAGTTTAAAAAAGTACTATTAGTAAAAAGAAACCAATAAACTAATCTTGAGCGTCGTAAATTATAACGATCAATAGCCAAAGGAAGGTTGTAGATTTGTATATTGAACGCACATGCATCGAATTATGCCAAAAAAAACTCATTGGTTTAATTTTTTTGCCATGTTTCTTTATTGAAAAAAAAACGAATTTACCAGATCCCATAATCTTTTATCCTCTTTCGGTCCACATCAATATTGATATATAAAAAGCAATTTTCTTTTTCTAAAAAAAACTCACTTTTTGTTGTTGCTTTCAATTCTTAAGTTTATGTTTTATCCAAAAAAAAAAAAAAAAAAAAAAAAAAAAAAAAAAAAAAAAAAACTAAATATACCAAAATTCTTAATTTTTTGTCATCTACAAATAAAGTTCAACATTAATAATAACTAGGTAAGATCCCCGCTTTGCAGGTGTTAGAGTTAGAATGTGTTCCCAGAAATACATAGTGTACAAACCTCACATTATGATTAATGAAATTCATGACTCGTGGAGTTTTACAGGATTTCAACGGAATTAAATTATTCATGGAATGGAATCACAATTCCAATTGCATTGGAATCCATAAGATTGTCAACTAAACATGCACTCATTCTAGGAAATACAAAATTAAAAGTCAAGCAATTCCAACATATCAACATGAAATTGATAATCTTTAAAAATGACAACTTTAAGCACTCTTTGTAGGAAACAAATTCTTTAGGGGAAAAAATTTCAAAAGAAATATGTATTTTACTCTTCTGTATTGTTAAAGAACCTTCATTTAGTACCTGTGAACTTATACCTGGTTGTTGCTTTATATTGCTATTTCCTTTAAAACATAAAACAAAAGGCATTTAAAAAAAGATTTTTTTTTCTTACATAAGACCAGCCTTTTTCTATAGAACATTGTAGATGGGACACCGTTATAATCCATTTTAATGGCATCCTACTTTCCATAAATTAATCCTTTAATAGCATCCTATTTTTCTAGTTATAGCATCCTACATTTCAACTTTTTCTTATCAATACATTATATATTGACAAAAACTACAATGTAGTGGTAGAAAGAAATAAAAGTAGGATCCTATGATTCTGAAAGAAATGAGAATACGTTGCTATTTGTTGTATATAATAAAAATATAAAAACAACAGAAAATATGCATACCCTCACAGATGGGCTGGCTTTGGTTTCTACTATTGTACCCTCGTGGATGTTGACACTTTTATCCCTGAGCAAAAGAACATATTAAAGATAATGAAGTCACGGAACAAACCTTCGGGAAGAATGAAAGTCCATAAGTTAACAAAAAATAATAAAAATAATAAGTCAAAAGTGCTTCAAGCCTAGCGGTATCCGGTGTTGCCCTCCCTCCTTGAGGTTGAGGGTTCGAATCCCGTCGTGGACATAGGTGGATTTAAGGAGTAGTTTAGGAGTAGGTTAGATTTGCTGTTTCAAAATAAAAACAAAAAATAGAAATAAAATAGAAATAAAAAACAAATAAGTCAAGTGACAGGTGAGTTTTTCTTATTTCCGTTTTTTGTTCACTGTTTCTGTTTCTTAGCCCCTTTGATGTCATATGCATAATCTTGAAATAAGTGGAAGTGCATTGCTATTTTTTGTGGTTATCCCTAACATGGGCATTCATTATATCTTCAATGGATCTAAGGGATGGTGCAAGGTTGTTTTGGTAGAAATGGAATAAACTTATTTAATATATAAATTGTGCCCCATACCTGTGCTTCAAGCTTATTTGCCATAGCTTGAAATGCAATCAGATCAGCACCAGATTCAGCTAAAATCTGAACTCTCCTCCAGTAAAAACCCTTCAAGAATTCCAAATCCATTGCATCACCATAGTCCCCATCGTATGAAGAAAGACACAACTATTAAACACAATAAAAGCAAAACTAATATGCAACTGATAAGCGATAAGAATAAGGTTATCACTAGATTTTTCCTAAACAAAATTAAAGATACACACATTATGCACTTGACTTAAAAGTAGAAATTAGATCAAAGTCTTATAGAAACTTAAGTCAAAGTTGAAGACTAGGACTAGTATACTCGATTCCTCAATTTCGCTTGAATCTCGAAACCACTACATAGAATGGCAATAAATCGATAAAAGTAAAATACAAACATTATTTTTAACAAGAAAAGAGTTATGAAACTCTAACATAAATTGAAATCTCAAATAATTCAATTCATTTTTATATCCAAATATTTATTAAATCTCAAGACCCAAAAAACCCTAAAAACTCAAATTTATAAACTCTAACACCTAAAAATCTATAAAATTTGGTATGGACTTTATAATATCAATTTAAAATAACTCAAATTACTAAAATATAACCAAGGAGAAATAAAATTTAAGTCATTAGTATTTAACTTTATTTTCAAAGCCAAAAATCAAGGTTTTGTGTAACACCCAAAAATTCAAGTCAATTTAAACTTTTAAAAACATTTCAAATTCATTAACTATTACAAATTTGTTTTCAAAATGTACCATATCAGAGTATCTGTGACAACCCAAAATTTATTCCATCATTATAACCCACTTTCCGCTAATAAAATAATTTTTATTATTATTATTTCAATAAATTTTGGGGTTAAACAAATAAAATAACGTTTTATTTTATATTCATATTTATTTAAATAAATAAAATACGTGTAATATCTTTAATTTTGTTTAGGAAAAATCTAGTTTACAATGTAAACCGAGTTACGCCCGTTTAATCGGGTAAAACTTTAAACCTCGTTTAACATAAGTATCGGGTAGTCGTATACCGGGTACAACACTCAAGCCCTATATAAGGGTGAGTGGACATTCTTTTGAAGCTTTTACCACCCTAAACACTCTCTCTATCTACTCTCTCTCCTCAAGGCCAATTTTCTCCAAAAACCGCAAGTTTCCGCTTCCAAATCGTAAGTTCTCTCATCCTAGCTTGTTCTAAAAATCATTGTATGTTGATATGGCTCAAAAATCGTCCAAGAAGGCCAAGATAAAGGAGTTTAGGGTCCAAGAACACTCTAGGGCCGTGAACCCCTAAAAATGTGCCAAAATGGTCCAAAATCTCCTCCTTAGTCTTAGATATGTGCTTAGAACTTAGCCTTGAAGCATTTTAGACATTAAACACCAAGTTTAAGGGCTTGAATGAGGGTTTACGGCCCAAGAACATTCTTAGGCCGTAAACTCCCTCAATTCATGCAAATCAAGCCTTAAACCCCATTGTGGCCTTACACCTTCACTTAGAAATGGTTAGGATTGAGCAAAGGACCTCAAAAACAAAGTTTAAGGGTTGTCCAAGAGTTTACTACCGTAAACCATGGGGTTTACGACCGTAAACTCTCAAGGAGTGGTCTTAGGACCGTAAACTCCAAGGGGGTACCCTCCTTTAACCCTAAACACCCCTTAAGCCTCGGATTAAGCCCTAGAACTACCCCTAGTAGTGTATGAACCCTTTTAGCACTCAAACCCACTCCTTCCATGAGTTTACAGCCGTAAACTCATGGAGGAAATGGTCCCCCAGCCGTAAAATCACTTAAGGTGAGTTTTAGAAGAGTAAACTCCAGGGTGAGGTCTTATACTCCTTCCTTGCAACCCAATAGTCTTCTAGCACTTAACCATAAAGATTTTATTCACATTAGGATGTCTATATGTGTTTAATTAGTATTTAAATCATTAATTACTTATAAACATATGTCTTCATATGTTACTAGGGTCATAAAGGGTGCATAAGTCTTTACTTGGCACCGAACGCTCAACCGACACTTCCACCCGATCTACTCGCTTCAAGTGAGTTCATACCCCTTAATTAACCCTTTTAACTATTTTTACATGTTTTAGGGGGGATACAAGTAAATGCAACAAGTTCTAGTTCCTAATCATATGTGATTTATAGCTTACAACTAGAAAGGATCTCTCTATACTTTTATCAATTGTCATTAAAATTGTTTTAAATATTCATCAAACTCATTTTCTAAATTAAGTTGTTAAACTATAATTCAAATTGTATTTGAATTACTTGTCCTTTAAACTATATTGACATCCATATATTTATATAAATAAGACTTGAAGGACTTATGACCGATAGCTCACCTTACTTTCTGTTCTTGTTTGATTGTGGTCTTAGGGTATATTGCTATCCGTCTGACTGTCCTTGATTTCTTACTTATATATCATATATAATGTGTTAGATATGAAAGTTTGCATATTATATAATACCTTTGTAAATCAAAGGCATGCGACTCTACACCCTATATAACTATAATAGGTATAGTTAACACTACTGTTTGACACCTCTATCACTAGGATACTCGTTATAACTACTACTATCACGAATTTAGACATGTTCAAGAGAACCCTCTTTATACTATAACAAAAAGTTACTATACTATAATTCAAGAGAATACACTAATCAAGAATATATCATACTATTCCTCTATACGACACTCTACTACGTAAATACCATGTAACCAGGGCTTCCCGAAAGGAAAGCAACACTACATGTATAGATCTATACAGGACGAATGCTATTACATCCCAACTGTTATTTACAGTCTGAGCCAACTAGGCCCAGGGATGGCACTACATCACTACATTGCGGATGACGGGGAAGGTCATCGGACCCTCTATAATCACTCAGTTTAGTTACATGAGAAATCATACCCATATCCAACTTAACACACTAAGAATTAAAGTCTAAGCTAATTCCCGAAGTAAATGAACATACATTGAAGTTGCAACACTACTACAGTAAATCAGCAATACTTTTACTCAGCTACGCTACTTGTACGAAATATACTACCTTATTTTAGCACTGATAGTCTCAATGAAAATACTTTTACACACTCTATGGATTTAACTTACACATACCTAAAACTAGAAAATATAGGATTTTCTAAGGATTTCTACTACTCTCAACATTTATTTCAGCTTTTATATTACTTGATTGTAAACACTTTTATACAAGAAATGACACTAAAATCTTATGAACTCACCAGCTTTATGCTTATACTCATTTTGAAAATAACTTGTATCCTCAGTTCAAAGATAGACAGGTACTGGTGCAGCTTTTGAGAAGATGGAGCATATACAAGACTCATCTTTTATTTTGTTATACTTTTGGTGTCTATCAACTGTACAGAACACGTTTGTATCTAAAATCACTATATTAATGAAATGGTTGTTGTCGCTTGTTTTTACTATTATGCAACTGTTATGATACTGTACATGACGTCCTCCATCCCAGAACGTATTTCGCCGTTCTCGGTTTTTGGGTGTGACAGATTGGTATCAGAGCATTGTTTATAGTGAATCAAGTATATCAACCCATAAAAGATATACGAACTATAAACACTTCGGGACTAAAACACTCTGACCAATAATATATACTTTTAAATACTAAAATATTTAATTAAGTATGTATATATATATACATTCACCAATACAAAGGGTCAGTATCATTCTAGAACAGAATAGAAGTATTAAAGATTGTTGAACAGCACAATTAAGCTAAGAGACATATAGTCACACCAGGGTGGATGTATCCTGATCAACTACATCTCTCTAGGAGTGACTAGCATGTGCCTAAGAGCGATTATGGTGTTGCAACAAGTCTAAAACTTACGAACACTACCACAAGAACAAGAATACTATATGAGTATTCTATACTCTACTAACTGCATATGTGATAACAAAAAGGGTCGTTACTAGTAGGATAATAGTTGCTAAATGGATACATCACAGTTACATGTGACTAGGGCGCTATAGACTAAGAATCTGTGACCTTTGCTTCATTTCCTGTTCTTGTTTGATTGGGGGTCTGAAGTTAGGTTCGCTTATTCGAAGGACTATCTTGCTTCGGTTACATGTAATTGGTATGCACTATGCAAGTATTGTGTCGACTAGTAACGAGCATCTTATAAGTATTCTAGATTAGTACGTATATTAACCTTTCTTTCCCTATTTCTCGCGTAGATAAAATGGCTGGCTTCCACCATCCCGGCGATCCGTATTATTCGAACCAAGGCAATGGGGGATAGCTAGATGAGGAGCCAGAAGATGATCACCCGATCCCTTTGGATGATCACTGTGCTGAAGGCTTTTCGGATGGCTCTGATTCCGAGCCAGAAGTCAACAACCTGCCCCCAGCAGCTCCAAATCCTAACCCCCGTTCAGTATTTTGAGGCCCCACTCCCATGTTGGCAATAACCCTGAACCGATGGAGCGATGAGCAGGGTCAGCCTGTACCTTTCGACGGAGACCGAAGATTCTACAGCATAAGCGAAGGAGGATCAGCGGACCGAGTCTGGCCTATCATGATCCGTAGGATCGCCAGGAACACCGAACAAGGTCAAGCAGCTATCGGCAGGGTAGTGGAAATTGATGCCAACTCCAGCCTTAACACTGCCCGCATCCGCCAACTGGAAGAAGCCATGGATAGGACTCAGAGGACCAATGAGGTTCTGCAGGAACAGCTAGCTGCATCCCGAGTGGAAGTTAGGGAACTCCGAGCATGTCAGAGGGTTCAGGAGAGACACCTTCAAGAAGTTGTTCGCCAGATGGCTGATCTTAGGGTTCGCCCAACGAGTACCCACCGTCAGTAGAAGATATCTATTTGTCTTTCCCTTTTGTTTAAGGATTAGCTTTCTCTTTCTATGCTCGGTAAAGCACTTGCTTGTAAACATTCCTAACTTTTAAGGTACTCTAATTAGGTCTCTAGGCTGCCAACATTTTCCCTTATGGTTTGATGTAAGACCTATTGTTAGGTCAGTTTTCCCGAATTTGTATTACATCATTAATATCAGTAATATTGGCAGCTATCTACTCTGTTACTATGACTCTATCTGATAATTGTACTATGGTTTAGTCCATGAAATACTGTCATCATATATGTAATTGATACTCACTACTGTCATTATCCTTATGAACTTTCAGTAAAAGATGCCTCCCCGCAAGCGCCCGAACAGAGGCAGACCTGCAGCTCAAACTCCACCTCCACCACCCCCTCCTCCACAGATTAATCCTGTGATATTCCAAACGGTTGTAACCGCAGCTGTAACGGCCGCTATGGCCCAAATGAATTCCGAAGATGCTAGTGGAACCGAAATGGGCACCAACTCTAGACATGGTGAAATTCCCCCACGTGCATAGGGGTGTACTTATAAAGATTTCATGAGCTGTAAACCAACATTTTTCAATGGGATCGGAGGAATCCTTGCTCTGTCCCAATGGATCGAAAGAGCCGAAGTTGTTTTCGAAATGTGCTCATGCCCCGAAGAGAGCACAATCAAGTTCGCTGCTGCCACCTTCACTGAAAGGGCCCTGACATGGTGGAATGGCCATGTCAATTCACTCTCCTTAGTAACAGCAAATGCCATGGGCTGGGACACACTAAAGGACCTACTAAGAAAGGAGTACTACCCTAGAGGCGAGGTTCAGAAGCTTGAGGAGGAACTCTGGAACCTCAAGATGAAGGGGACAGATATAGTGGCTTATACGGCCAGGTTCTGCGACCTGGTGGCTATGTGCCCTTACATGATCCCTTCTGAGAGCAAGAAAATCGAACGATACATCTGGGGTTCAGTGCCCCCGTATCAAGGAAACGTTCTATCTTTACATCCTGCAACCTTTGACAGTGCCAAGGAGTTGGCCCACAGGTTGATTGATCATGAAACTCCTTCCACTCCAGCAACAGCAACCACAACTGCCACTGCCACTGCACCACCCAAATCAACTGACAAAAAGAGGAAGCGTTGGGATCAGAAGAAGGGCAAGAAAACTCAAACCTCTTCCAAAGACCAACAAATCGTGGCTGTCCATGCTGCCACCACTCCTTCTACCCTTGTACCAGCAAAAACCTATGTTGGGAACCTGCCCAAGTGCCCCTTCCATCACAACGGCCCCTGCCGTGAATTGCAGTGCACCAACTGAGGCCGGAAGGGCCATACCGTCCGGTTTTGCAGATCCCAACCCAAACCCATTTCTCAAGTCTCCATCTCAGGAGTGAGACAGGCCTGCTATGGCTGCGGTGAAGTTGGCCATTTCAAGAAAAACTATCCGAAGACTGGGAATACGGGAGGAACAGTAAGACTACTCACTATTGGCCACAATGAAGCAGTAGCGGACCCCACAGTAGTCACGGGTACGTTCCTTCTCACCAACTCGTATGCTTGTGTCTTATTCGATAGTGGTGCATAAAGAAGCTTCATAAACCAAAACTTTAACTTACTTAAGCAATCCCCATAACCACTAAAAGAAACATTCGTCGTTGAAATGGCTAACGGAAAGACAGAGAGCTCTAACGAAATCTACATAGGTTGCACCCTCACACTAGATGATCATACTATCCCAATCGACTTCATACCAGTGTCGATCAAGAGTTTCGATGTCATTATGGGCATGGATTGGTTGAGTCTCCATCGCGCTAATATCCTATGCTTCGATAAAGCCATCCGCCTAAATCTGCCGAATAATGAAACTCTATTAATCTACGGAGACAAACCCAGTACAAGCCTTTGCATCATCTCAAGTACTCAAGCCCAGAAGTACTTGCGTAAGGAATATCGCGCATTCCTTGTTCACGTTGTTGATACGATCCAGAAAATGAAAGATCTAAAAGACTTCCCCGTCGTGTGCGTCTTCCCCGACATCTTTCTAGAAGAACTCCTAGGTTTACCTCCCAAACGTCAGGTTGAGTTCAAAGTCGACCTAATCCTAGGAGCTACCCCCATAGCTAAATCGCCCTGTCGTCTAGCACCTGCTGAAATGCAAGAACTGTCCGGTCAACTTAACGAGCTGCTCAGCAAGGGCTTTATAAGACCAGGTTTCTCACCCTGGGGAGCACCGGTCTTGTTTGTAAAGAAGAAGGGCAGATCATTCCCTATGTGCATCGCTACAGAGAGATCAACAAACTGAAGGTCAAAAATCGCTACCCTCTTCCCCGTATAGACGACCTATTCGACCAACTGCAAGGGGCGAGTTACTTTTCCAAGATTGATCTTAGGTCCGGGTATCACCAGTTACGAGTGCTTGAGGAAGATGTTCCGAAAACAGCCTTCCGAATTCGTTATGGACACTACGAGTTCGTAGTGATGCCCTTTGGACTAACTAATGCACCCCGCAGTATTTATGGATTTGATGAACATGGTGTGTCATCCTTACTTAGATCAGTTGGTCGTCGTCTTTATTGATGACATACTTGTCTTCTCTCGGAGTGAGGAAGAACATAGCAATCATCTACGACGAGTCCTAGAAACCCTACGATCAGAGAAGTTATACGTGAAGTTCTCCAAGTGCGAATTTTGGACTCGAAAAGTCGAATTCTTAGGACACGTGGTTAGTGAGGAAGGAATCTGCGTGGATCCATCTAAAATCAAAGCTATTGAAAACTCGTCAACACCGAAGATGCCTACAGAAATTCATCAATTTCTAGGCCTCGCTGGCTACTACCGCCGATTCATTCAGAACTTCTCTCGGATTGCGAAACCCCTCACCACATTGACTCAGAAGGGCGCGACATTTGATTGGGGAGAGAAATAGGAGAAGGCATTCCAAACCCTGAAGCGAGCCCTACGCACTGCGCCAATATTGTCCCTTCCCGAAGGGACAGATGATTTCGTGGTGTACTGCGATGCATCAAACCAAGGGCTCGGTTGTGTCCTGATACAACAAGGTAAGGTCATTGCCTATGCCTCGAGACAACTGAAGACACAAGATTAACTACACCACGTAGTACCTCGAGCTAGGAGCGGTCGTATTTGCCCTAAAGATCTAGAGACATTACCTGTATGGTACGAAAAGCACAATATACACTGACCACAAAAGCCTACAACACATACTGAACCAGAAGGAGCTCAATATGAGACAACGATGGTGGGTCGAACTACTCACTGATTATGACTGCGAGATTCGTTATCACCTGGGAAAAGCCAATGTAGTAGCATACGCCCTAAGTAGAAAAGAGTATTATGGTCGAAGGGTCAAGTCGTTAACAATGACTATCCATTCGCATATATCCACACAGATTAAGGAGGCTCAACTCGAAGCTTTAAAGCATGAGAATGTGGCGGGAGAATCCTTACGTGGAATGGATAAGAACTTGGAGGTCAAGGGTGACGGAGCTTATTATCTCATGGGCCGAATCTGGACGCCACGTCACGTTGGTTTCAGAGACTTGGTCATGAAGGAAGCACACAACACTCGATATTCTGTTCACACTGGTTCGGATAAGATGTATCTGGATCTCAAAAAGTTATACCGGTGGCCTAACATGAAGGCAGAGATTGCTACCTTCGTGAGTAAATGTCTTACTTGCGTGAAGGTCAAGGTCGAGTACCATAAGCCATCAGGTCTTCTTCAAAAACCGGAGATACCGGAGTGGAAGTGGGAGCGGATCACTATGGATTTCATAACGAAGCTACCCAAGACAACAGGTGGGCTTGATACCATATGGGTCATCGTCGACAGATTGACCAAGTCCGCACATTTCTTGCCCATCAAAGAAACAGGCAAGATGGAGAAACTCACCAGGACATACCTTAAGGAGATCGTATTACTGCATGGTGTCCCTATATCTATCATCTCTGATAGAGATAGTAGGTTTACTTCGAGATTCTGGCAAACACTGCAAAGCGTATTAGGGACGAGGCTGGACATGAGTACAGCCTACCATCCGCAGACCAACGGACAAAGTGAGAGGACGATCCAAACCCTGGAAGATATGCTACGAGCCTGTGTGATCGACTTTGGTAAGGCATGGGATACCCACTTACCCCTTGTAGAGTTTTCTTACAATAACAGTTATCACACGAGCATCAAGGTAGCCCCGTTCGAAGCCCTCTACGGCCAGAAGTGCAGATCCCCTATGTACTGGGCTGAGGTGGGTGACACTCAGTTAGCTAAAGGACGCGTTCCCGATAGCGCTCTCACAGGTCCGGAGATCATTCGAGAAATGACGGAAAAGATCGTGCAGATACGTGAATGACTAAAAGTCGCTAGAGATCGACAGAAGAGCTACGCAGACAAACAGAGAAAACCCTTGGAATTCCAGGTAGGAGACCAAGTCCTTTTGAAAGTCTCTCCCTGGAAGGGCACGATACGCTTTGGGAAGCGTGAAAAGCTGAATCCAAGATAGATAGGGCCTTTCGAGATTCTCGTCAGAATCGGCCCCGTAGTTTACAAACTTAATCTACCCCGCGAGCTCAGTAACATACACTCTACCTTCCATGTCTCAAACCTGAAGAAATGCCTATCCAACGTAACTCTCGTAATCCCACTCGATGACATTGAGGTCAGTGAGGGCCTCAACTTCGTGGAAAAGACTGCCGAGATTATGGACCAAGAAGTCAAACGAACGAAACAAAGCCGCATCCCAATTGTGAAGGTTCGCTGGAACGCCAAACGAGGACCGGAGTTCACTTGGGAGCGCGAGGATCAAATGAAACTCAATTATCACCATCTCTTTGCTTAGTTGTATTGTATAATTCAGTTACCTAAATTCTAAATTTCAGGACGAAATTCCCTCTAACGGGGGATGATGTGACAACCAGAAATTTATTCAATCATTGTAACCCACTTTTCGCTAATAAAATAATTTTTATTATTATTATTATTTCAATAAATTTTGGGGTTAAACAAATAAAATAACGTTCTATTTTATATTCATATTTATTGAAATAAATAAAACACGTGTAATATCTTTAATTTTGTTTAGGAAAAATCTAGTTTACAATGTAAACTGAGTTATGACCGTTTAATCGGGTAAAACTTTAAACCTCGTTTAACATAAGCATCGGGTAGTTGTATACCGGGTACGACACTCAAGCCCTATATAAGGGTGAGTGGACATTCTTTTGAACCTTTTACCACCCTAAACAGTCTCTCTATCTACTCTCTCTCCTCAAGGTCGATTTTCTCCAAAAATCGCAAGTTTCCGCTTCCAAATCGTAAGTTCTCTCATCCTAGCTTGTTCTAAAAATCATTGTATGTTGATATGGCTCAAAAATCGTCCATGAAGGCCAAGATTAAGGAGTTTATGGTCCAATAACACTCTAGGGCCGTAAACCCCTAAAAATGTGCTTAGAACTTAGCCTTGAAGCATTTTAGACATTAAACACCAAGTTTAAGGGCTCTTATGAGGGTTTATGGCCCAATAACATTCTTAGGCCGTAAACTCCCTCAATCCATGCAAATCAAGCCTTAAACCCCATTTTGGCCTTACACTTTCACTTAGAAATGGTTAGGATTGAGCAAAGGACCTCAAAAACAAATTTTAAGGGCTATCCAAGAGTTTATTGTGACATCCCCAATTTCACGGCCAGAAAAAACCGATTTGTTTATGCTTGTTTTTAGAATCAGAGTACTCTTTTAAAGAAAACAGTTGCGTAATTTGTTCCCAAAACAAGATATGATAATAACTTATCAAAACATTTCTCGAAGAAAATGTATTTTCATTTAATAATAAACCTCGAGATGTCATGTTCCGATACAGACATATAAGCATAAACAGAACTTACATTTAATTACACAATTGATTTATATCTCCTTTAAATCTCTCTGTGAAATATGTCTTCATATTAATACCTGTGATACAAAGAAAACTGAGTGGGTCAGGATTGGGAGCCTGGTGAGCATATAGGGTTTTCATCCCACAATGTTATATCATATATTTATAAATATAGAACATTCAAACCTGTACAATTTCACCATATAAAGGCAACTCTTATCCCACCCCATCGATCCTCACAACAACACGATCTAAACTCTAGTATCTAAAATTTTCCTCTTTACCCGATCCCTACTCACGGATCTAAAACTATTATCTTCACCCGATCCATACTCACGGATCTAAAACTAACCTTTTCACCTGATCCATACTCACGAATCTAAAACTAACCTCCTGATCTGATCCATACTACCTGATCAATAATTGAAACTAATCCATACTCCCGGAATAGGACAATTAACAGTACCTTAATCTTGATCTGATCCATACTCTCGGATCAATAACTTTGCCGATTCCAAACTCCCGGACTAGGGACAATTAACTTAGTCTTAATCCATACTCCCGGACTAATAACAAGTTTTATCTCTTTACCTGATCCATACTCCCGGATCTAAAACTAACCTCTTGGTCTAATCCATACTCACGGATCTAAAACTATCCTCTTGATCTCATTATCCAACTCATCCGTTTATCACACACCAACTATCTCATCTACCCATGTTCTACCCAACATATTTGTAGATATAAAATACGTATACAATTTAACTCATTTAAAAACTATATAAAACATCCATTCCACACTCATCTCAAATAAAACACAACAATATATAAACACATACCATGTATTTTATAACAAATACTTCATATTTATGTGTTACAAGAAAATAACCACACTCACTTGATTAGAAGATGATCGGACAACACTATGCTTGTAGAAGTAGTTTTCTTCGGTAGATTTGGAAGATCTTCACAAAAATTGGCTTCTCTCGGGCAGAGCTTCGGCTCGGGAATTTCACTTCTCAGGATTTCGGGGCTTCAGGACTTGCATCGGGTCTCGGGAATGATACTGGGGCTTCGAGATATTTCTTGCACGAAAAACGATGCAAAAACACGAGAGAAAGGGAGGAAATGAGCAAAGAACTCGGCTGCACTCGACTTCCTTTTATAAGGGGCTGGAACTTCGATTTACGCTGGGCGTGAATTAAAATTACGCTGGGCGTAATGAGGATAGGGTCGCTGACTCCCCCCCCCCCCCCTGGATAATATCGGATAATATTTATTTAAATTAAATATCGAAAATATTTAATAAACTTCAAAAATTCATATCTTCTTCATACGAACTCCGTTTTTTACGTTCTTTATATCCTGGTGTAGGTGAGACTACGCTCTACAATTTTCGTTTAGACTTCGTCGGCTAGTTTTGAATTTATTTTTATTATATTATTTTAGTAGGCCGAGACAGGAAAACTCAGTTATAAATTCATAACTTCTTCATCCGACGTCCGTTTTCGCCTATCTTTTTATCGTTTCACTACAATTGACGAGATCTTCGATTCTCGTTTAGATTGTTTTGGCTAAAAATCGCTCGATCTCAAATCGAGTATTCGGGCTGCATACCGCTAAGTAGAAACTTAGAAAAATCATAACTTCCTCATACGAAGTCTGATTTGGATGTTCTTTTTATGCACGCTCATGGTTTAACGAACTCTACGAATTTCATTTAGATTTCTAAGGCTAAATATCACTCTAACGTAAATTCACTTTTTACGTCATTCACCGTCGTGTCGGTTATATCGCGAAACTTCGACAGGTCGTAACTTCTTCGTTATAACTCGGATTTCAGCGTTCTTTATATGCACGGAAACCTTGTAACATATACTATAACTTAGTTAAGATTATTCATTCTAAATAATCTTTCATCAAAAATTTATTTTTGACGTCTATCGTCTCTAAATTGACTAGCCCGGATCTACGGGCGTTACAATTATCACCCCCTTAGGATGATTACGTCCCGGAATCATCAACGAAATAGGACTTGCATAATGATTCCACACGTTATTTCTTCATTCTAGGTAATAACCATAACTTCTATGTTTCCTCGAAAGAGTATTTAACTCTATGGCTTTCTTGACCGCAGAAGATGCCCAATCTTGCATC
This sequence comes from Lactuca sativa, assembly GCF_002870075.4. Lineage (NCBI taxonomy): Eukaryota > Viridiplantae > Streptophyta > Magnoliopsida > Asterales > Asteraceae > Lactuca > Lactuca sativa. The sequence goes on along the minus strand of NC_056627.2, from coordinate 81,718,248 downwards.
TGCTTATCGTACTATGTTGTACATTCAATCGTAACTTTCAAGTTACCAAATAAGTCCTTATTGTGGAATCCTTCTTTTTCTTAGGATAAATACTTTCTTTTATCTATTGTAACAATCTGATGGGTCATGCTCTATTGATCTCTCATCGCACGATGCGACGCTTAGACTCGGTCTTTAATAAAGTTAAATTCCAGAATGGAATATACCTTTCTTCATATTCTAATGTGATATAATCACATTTCAACATGTAGCATTTCTACCTGCAAACTTCTTTTAACAACGAGCGCGACACTATCAATCGCATTAACTTCAACCTTCTGACTTAAGTCGGATGTTACATCTAACTTGGTCCTCTAGACCACGTAACATACTCCTCGTAGTCGAACTCAAATTTACATATGACCACTAGGGTCGGAACAAGCAACGTCTTACTAGTCATTACCGAAACAATGGTAATGACATACCAAAATAAAATGGAATCAATTACTAGCTTCTTGGTAACCTTGTGACTTTCCCTGATCCAAGTGCGAGTCATGTGCTTCCGATAGTATATGCATCTACTACCTTTCACACCTACTTATACTCATCCCAAGTATTATCCCGCAGTCGACCAAGTCACCATACAAGAAAATCACATAATCATTCAACAAATCAGATAGCAAAACTAGGGTTTATATTATTTCTTGAAACGATTACACAAAGGTTCAAGTTCACCCTATACTACGGCTCTAGTAGGCTACACTTCTTGATACAGACTTTATATATGGACATGAAGTCTTCATCCTTCAATCCTCGCATTGTTTTCTGCTTCGTCGAGGATCATGTGGAATGCTCTTGGCTTTGGTGGTGCATTCTTCTTAGGAAGTTTTGCTTGAAGTGCCCTTCTTTGCCACACTTAAAGCAGACTTCTCTTTTGGTTGGGAATTTGTTGGCATAATGACCAGTCTTCCCGCATTTAAAGCAGGTCATTTCTTTAGAGCATTCCCCAATATGCTTCCTATTGCACTTGTCACACCATTGTGCTCCTTCTTCGAGCTTCTTCGAATCAGACTTCGAAAATTTTCTCTTCTCATCGGACCTTGAAGATCCTTCCATCTTTCTTTTCTCACCCACCTAGTTTCTTTCCAGACCCCTTTCCTTTAACTGGGACTCCACATTTTTAGCTGCTCGAACTGCTGTCTTCAAAGTAGTTGCCATCTTGACCGTTGGGCCAAAGTCGGCAGGCAGTACATTTGCGAACCTCTCAATTATTGAGAGTTCAGTTGGCACTAAGTATGGAAATCACTTCATCTTTTCGGTAAATGCAGTAGCATAATCATCAATGCTTAATTTACCTTTCTTCAGGTTCTGAAATTCATTGTTCAGATCAATCAGATCTATCTCTGAGCATTACTGCATCTTTAACTGCTCCAGGAATGATTCCCAAAACATCCTCAGGGCTTCCCCTCGAGGCATCATATCTGCCAGTACTTCCACCAGCTCAAGACTCCGGTCTTCAGTTGTCTAACTGCAAAGATAGTCTTCTGTTTGTTGCTACAGTCGCAACTCTCAAACACCATCTCCATTTCAGAGATCCAATCCATAATCTCAATAGGCTTTGGTCTTCCAGAAAGACTTGGCGGCTTGGCGCCCAAGAAATTTTTATACATACGCCCATCCCTATTTCTTTCCATTTTCGAGTCATTCCTTTCTGCCACTGGGGTTTTTGCTTGTCCAACAGTCCCGCTGTAGTTACCTCCCTCCGACGGCCCTCCATTCACTTCGGTCTCTTCCACTTGAAGTGACAGTTCCTCATGATTTTGTTGGAGTAATCTCCTTGTCTCCTCCATTTGGCGATCCAACATCATCTGCATCATCGCTTGCACCCTAGCCATCGTCATTGGCTCTAGTATTGCTGCTACAATAGGTGCTTGCTCAATCACAGGTGGTTGATTCCTGTCTTTATTCACGTTTCCAATTCCACTTCTGGTTCTTACTATTTTTGATCTACACACCGAATATGGTGAATTAAGATCCTCAATCACGATAGATAATTAATGCATCCTTATCACTCCGAAACGTTTACATGCTAGTTCTAATATCGTAGTCGTACGCTTAGAATCCTAAACACATAAGGTTTCCAGATCCGGTCGGCAATAGACCATGGATCCGAACAAATAATAGCATCAATATAGCTATCACACAAAACATTTAGCACATAAAAACATTTTAG